>NC_135800.1:8925000-9235000 GCF_051106095.1 Pogona vitticeps
GCATCTGGGAGGTTTAGTCCAGGAACATCTGGGGACACAAGGTTGAGGACCATTAGACTGGACAGTGTGCCTCTTAGCTTAAGTCCAGGATCCTAGCTAGGACTGCACCATACCAAATCTTTCTTCACCTGTCCGGTTGATTTACAGGTGCCTATGCCCTAAAGACACAAGGGAAAATGCAGTATTTTTATTGTAAAGATGTTTGGAAATATACATTAAAATTCCGGAAAATTGGCAAAAGATTTAGAAGTGGAATTAAGAGTGTGAGGAATGAGACAAGGACAGATAAAGAGAGATATGGGGAAAATAGGGCACAGAGAAGGACAACTCCATAGCATGAGAAAAGACGGAAAGAAGAGAGATGCTGGAGGATTAACACAGGGGTGGAATGACAGGCAGAAGAAGCCTAAGGAATGAGGAAAGGGCGGATGAAGAGAACTGTATGGGGGGAACGGAATACAGGAGTAAAACCGAAGAGTAAAAAGTTGAGCAAATGTATGCAACAAGAAATAGCAGAAGAACAGAAGTATGGAGGAAGTGGAATATGGTTTGGGAACTGAAAAATAGGAAAACAGGTAGACCAAATCCATTGAAATGCAAAGGAAAGAAAGAGTTGTCACCAGTTCCTTCTTATCTAAAGCCTTCCCTGTCACTTTCTTTGTCCAAGATGCCAATCACTGATGGTGGCAACCAAGTCCTGCCTTCCATGCTGGATGAAGAGTCATCGTAGAAAAGGGGAGGAAATAGTCCCATGCTTGTCGTCCCCGTCCAGTTCAGCCCATGGATTCCCTCTTGTCTCCTTGCCAGAACCGGCTCTTAGAAAGAGATCCGTACCACGAGTGTGCGAGGGAAAAGAGAAATGAAGAAGCCCATTCCCGAAGTGCCCCTGACTGATCTCCACTTCATAATTGAAAGAGTGGGGTATTAAAGGGACACCGGAAGCCTGCAGGAATGGCACGATCATTTGTGCAAATGGTAATTTCAGCATTCTGCCTATCGTATCCATAAACCTAATGCGCCTGGCGCCGACATGACTTATAGGAGACTTTCCCTCCCCAGGGGCTCTGTGCCACTTTGATGGAATGCCGGGAAGCGCGGAGCAAGTGGGGACGCAGAGATACGCCTGTCTCCTCTCTTTCTCTCTGTCATCCTCTCCAGTGAGCTGATGGGCCAAAGCCGGTCTGATTGCAACAACAGCTTTGAGGGAATTAGACGGAGAGAGCCACGCAGGGTTGACAAAGACACCGTTTCAGTTCCAGGAGAGACGGTTGCTTGCCTTTTTTTTTCCTCGCTGTTGAACAAGGGAAATCTTCTTGGTAAACAAAAATGTGTTACTTCATCTCGACATGAGTCTCTGGCTGTAGCGCGAATCCCCCGGGAAGCATGCTTCGAATGTGCCCTTTGCATGACCGAGGAGCAACTTGAAGGTCTGTTCTCATGATCTAGTCAGAACCCTCAGAGGGTTCCAACTGCCTCTCGGCCGACAAGCACAGGGGCCAACATCAAGCCAAAATGGTCCGAAATCTTCTAACCACCCCTGTTTGAATTGGAAACATCTCAAGAGTCAAATTACTTACCATCTTTTTCTGTGTATAAGACACCCTCACTTTTCTAACCCCAAATTTCTTTTATTGCAAGAAAGTGGAGGGGGAAGGCAGAGATCAAAGCCCTTTGATTCCTGCTTCCCCCCTCCACTTTCTTGGGAAGAAAGTGCTCCCCCCCCACACACACTTTCTTTTCAAAAAGCTGCTTTCCCCCTCCACTTTCTTCACAAAAAGCTGCTTTCCCCCTCACTAAAAGTGGAGGAGGAGAGCAGCTTTTTGCAAAGGAAGTGGAGGGGAAAAGCACTTGCCTTGCAAGAAAATGGAGGGGGAAAGAAGGAATCACTTTCCCCCTCCACCTTCTTGCGGGGAAAGTGCTTTCTCTGTCTTTTTTTTTTTTTTTTTTTTTTGCAAAAAGCTGCTTTCCCTCTCCACTTTCTTTGCAAAAAGCAGAGGGGGGAAGCAGGGATCAAAGCACTTTGCTCCCCTCCTTACTATCGTGTATAAAACAACCCTCAATTTTTCCTAAAATTATTTTAGGGGAAAGTGTTGTTTTATACATGGAAAAATACCATAATAGAGTGCATGCAACCTCTTCTTAGAGTGTTTTCCCTTCAGATACATGGTTTCTTCAAAGCGCCGTACCTGAGCAGCCAGACTTATAAATCAAGTCCACACTGACCTCCTGCTTTCTTTGAGATGGATGAGAAGGACGCTTTCTCTCAGTTTGATTTAGAACTGGCTCAGCAGTTTTGAAGCATGTTCAGAAAATGCCATCTGTCTGTCTGTCAGACAAGAATATAAAATAAGACTTGAGCCATCATCCAGAGAACCAGAGAAGGGGAAACTCCTCCCTTAGCGTCTCCATCTTGCACTGCAGGAGAGATTTCTAGAGGGGATTGAGGAACCCTTGAGGCCTTGTCTCGCCCTGCCAAAGCATACTTCTTCACCCTGTCTAGGTGAAGCTGGCAGAACCACCGTGGCTCAATTCCATCTTCCTGTTTTTCGTAGAGCTGTTCAGTTTTTCTCCCCATTTGTTTGTTTTGAACACAAACACAACTATTGTTGGCATCTTGCGATGCAGCCTGCCTAACCATGGCCCTGCCTCCAGCCTCCCCTTGGATTAAATACCAGCCATGTCACTCCAACCTGATCAAGCTGAAGGATCGGGGTGAATTCTCAGCTGGCAGTCATGCCTGGCGTAGCAAAAATTGCTCCCCAGATAATAACCAGGTGTGATCTGTACCACTGTGCCCCAGCTGGAGCATTTTATCTCCAATCCTAGCTTTTCTACTTCTCTGGCAAACTTGTCACCTCACGCTTCTGCTGCTAATTAAATGAACCGGAGCCCAAACAGGTTAACTGCTAGGAGGGAACCCATAATTTTCCTTACTATTATTGTACGGTGTGAATTCTCCGCTGGGTAGCCATGCTTCTGTTCACATGACCTCATGCCCCCTTCCTCATCCGTCCAGGCCGAGCTAGAAATCTGCCCAGAGAGAGAGAGAGAGAGAGAGAGAGAGAAGCGGTTTAATTTGGATGGAAACTAATTTGTCAGTGGGTTCTGTATCATAAATATAGATTCAATCACTGATTTAAAGCCAGCACTGTATGCCAACAGTGTCTGTGCTCCATGCTCTTTCTGGACAGAAAAACCGAGGGGAATGTTCCATTTTAGTGAGAAGGCATTCTCCAGCAAAAGTGTGTGTGTGTTTTTTAATCTCTTGGTCTAAAATCCCATAATTCCACATCCTGAGAGTTCTGCATGACATATGCACACCTTACAGGCACCTAAATTTGGCTCGCCTTGGAGAAAAGGCCTGTACTGGAAGACTTTGAGGCTGAGCTAGGCCTAACTCTGCCTCACTTCCTGTTCAGAAAGAAAACTCCCAGCTAGCACCGGGGCAGAAAGAGGAAACATGGGTGGGGCTAGGTCTAGCGAAACTTTCCAGTTCAGGTCTTTTCTCCTAGGTGAACCTCATCTAGGTACAGTGGTGCCCTGTTTAACAATTACCCCACTTGACGACGAATCTGCTTCACGACAATGTTTTTGCGATTGGAATTGCGATCGCA
The DNA here is from genome assembly GCF_051106095.1 of Pogona vitticeps. NCBI lineage: Eukaryota > Metazoa > Chordata > Lepidosauria > Squamata > Agamidae > Pogona > Pogona vitticeps. The sequence goes on from NC_135800.1 coordinate 8,928,615, forward strand.
AAACAATGTTTTAATTGGCTTTGTTTCGCTTCCCAAAGATTGGTTCCCTGCTTCGGAAACTGATTCTTTGCATTATGACAATCAAAACAGCTGATCATCGGGTTTTCAAAATGGCCGCCGGCTGCTCAAAATGGCTCCCCGCTGTTTTTAGGAGACATTTTTCGCTTCACAGGCACCCGAAAATGGCCGCCCTATGGAGGATCTTCGCTGGACAAGCAGGTTTTCAATGCGTTTCAATGGGCTTTTTTATTTCGCTTGACGAGGATTTCACTCCACAGCAATTTCGCTGGAATGGATTATCTTTGTCAAGCGAGGCACCACTGTATCTGTAAAGTGTGTGTAAATCAGGCCAAACTTCCTCAGTGGGTAATTATGGGATTACAATCTGAAAATTTGAAAAATCCCATCCCTGGTCACCATTTTCTGATTATCACAAAAGCAGGGAGGATGTTCAAGCAGCTCTTTCCAGGATTTTGTGGCTACTCAGAAGGGCTTCGCCACACTCTTCTTCTGGAAACAGCTGTGGACCATGTCGCTGACCCAAGGCCCTACTAGCTGGTTCTTCTCCTACTGGGTAAACCAAACTCCTGACCCTTGGCTCCACAAGCCAAGTGCTCCAACTCCCTGAGCTACCCAGCCAGTCACATGAAGCTGTAGCTTTCCAGGGCTGCAGGAAATCCCCCCTGGCCCTGATTTAAAGGTAAGTATCACCCTGTAAGCCTAGACAGCCCTCAAAGTCTCTTGAACACTCAGATTTGACAACCAAGGCCAAGATGAGAGGCATCTTTCAGCAAACCAGGCTAGTTTTCTTTCAACCACCTCTGAGACAACCCAGCTGCACCCCGCACAACAGCCAGACGGAGACATGAAGTCCACGTCTCTCTAATGCTGGCGATTATGTCATCACTCTGTCTTCTGGGAGTCTGCTGTGGCTGAGAACATTCTCTCTGGAGCATGAGAGTCAGCAGGAAATAGAGTTGCGGGTAGCCTCAGGGTTCCCTAGCTAAAATTGCTTTCATTTAGGGTGATTGATCAGCATTTTCTTGCCGTTTTTTCCCCCCTCCACCCATCTCAAGAGTTCTGGGCCAGGCAAGTACTACTTCCCAGCTGGGAAAGAGCATAGGCTGACCACACAGATGAAAGTGCCTCAGACAAGAGGGTTGAAATAGGAACTGGTTGGACTGTTTCCCCCCTCTTCCTTTCTAAACTTAACCATTTATTTTTCTTCTCGCAGGTAGAGAGAGGAAAGAAAAAAAGCTCAAATTTTTGCTGTTCGCACCTCGTCACCGAATCACATTGCTGTTCGCACCACGGCACCGAATCATGGATATAGAAAACTGGATCGACGTTTGCTAGAGGGGGGAAAGCTTCCACTTAGGGAAAGGAACTCTACTTGACTTCTGAGGAGACCCATCCCCCCTCTGTGCTGTGGCTTCCTCTGAACAGTTCTTATAAGGCATTTGTGGGGTCACAAAGGGACCACTATGAGGATTTGGTGTAGGAACATCGACCTCCCAACCTACTTGCTTGAATCTGAAGCCAACTCACCAAATCACTAAGACATATAGTGTGTGTAACTTATATACTTTCCATGATATATGTACTTTGCATACTGTTCCCCCCCCAGTAGAAATACTCCATGTTAGATCAGACTGAAGATGCCTTATGTCTAACTGTTCACACCTTAGCGCACTAGTTGCCATGGGGAAAACCATCATCAGTGTATCTCATGTTCCCCAGATATATGGTTGAAATACATAGTACCTAGTAGCTTTTGATGGTCCTAATCTCCATGGATCCCTTTTACAGCCCATCCCAGTTGGATAGCTCAGTGGTTTAGGTATCCAAGGTTGGGAGTTCAATCCCCCACTGTGACTCCTTGTGAGTAGAGGCAGCCTGGCTGGCCTTGGGCAACATGTGCAGTCCCAGGGCAACCCCAGAAGAAGGGAATAGCAAAACCACTTCTGACTCTTCCCTACCTGGAAAACCCTCAAAAGGTTTTCCACACGTCAGATTTGACTTGGCAGAACATGATTATTATATATTAATCCCCATGGACCACCACCCCCTTACAGCCCATCTCATTTGGTTGCCATCACCACATCCTGTTGCGGTGAGTTCCACAGTGCATCTCTATGCTGTTTCAAGAAAAGTGTGCACCCTTTCATCTCTCTTGAAGCATCCCTTCCCTTTGGGGTGGGGCGCTGGTCACAATCATTTATCAGAGGGAGGAAGCAGGATCTATCCCTGGGCAACAGGAACAACATGAAGTGCCTGCATTTCTGTGAGTCAAAAATGGTTCTGTAGAAGAGAAAACAGCAATGAGCAGTGAGATGAAAACACCGTACTTGCTTCTCATGCATAAATGGAACATGATGACTGTGTTTTCAGCATACGCTGGCATCTGGAAATGTCAAAAAGACAATGGATGGCCTTGGTGATATTATAACCATTTGCCTACCCAGAGAGCTTGGGAAATGTTGCAAACTTCTGATGACCACTCTCCCACGCATAAAGACACACCCCGGCACAGCAATCTGATGCCGTGGCTGGATCTGACCCGACACAGTCCTTGTGCCATGCTCCATGCCTGTAACTTAGCAACTTTGCGGTAATGTCTCATGGGTGCTGCTGGATGCAAATTTTCTCTCTCTCTCTTTATCCATTTCTCTCTCCCCCTCTCCCCCCGGTTAAAAGAAGGAAATGAAATCTAGGATGATCTTCAAATTACATGAGAGATGCAAGTGGTGGCAATGTTGTATGAACATAAGATGAAGAAAGGATCAGATATGTCCTGCCTGGAGAAAAGAAGACCTAGAAGTGAAGGTGACTCTATTCAAGACCATACCACTCTAAGCGTAGTGAACCTGTCTGATTTTAGAAGCTAATTGGGGTTAGAACAGGTCAATATTTTGATCCCAGACCACCATTGATCACCAGGTATCTCCAGGAAAAGATCTCATCAGAAACCTTGGACAGCCGTCGCTGCCAGTCAGAACTGAGTGCTGGGTAAGACGGACCAAGAGTGTGACCCAGTATAAGGTGGCTTCCAAAATATCTAGTAGGTAATCACATGGAAGAAGACAAAGAACTCTGTTGAAGGACTAGATGGAATGGTGTGATATTGGTTGAATGTCTAGATAAATATTTTGGTGATAAATAATATTTGGGCCTGTGTCTATAGGGGCCGAATATATATTGGTCTATAGAGCCTGTGTCCTGAGCACACTCCAGTACCGCAGTGAATCCTGGATCCTTTGTGCATGGCAGGAGAGGAAGCTGAACACGATCCATATCTGTTGTCTCCGATGCATTTTTGGTAACACCAGGCAGGACAAAGTTCCAAATAGAGTAGTCCTAGAACGAGCTGGAATTTTTAGCATGTATACATTACTGAAACAGTGACATCTACGTTGGCTTGGGTATGTTGTGAGAATGGCTGATGGTCGGATTCCAGAAGATCTCCTGGATGGAGAATTAGTGCAGGGAAAGCGCCCCAGATGGAGACCACTGCTGCGATCCAAGGAGATCTGCCAGCGGGATCTGAAGGTCTTAGGAATGGACCTCAACAGATGGGAAACCCTGACCTCTGAGCGTTCAGCCTGGAGGCATGCGGTGCATCACAGCCTCTCCCAATTTGAAGAGACCCTTGTCCAGCAGGCCGAGGCCAAGAGGCAGACCAGAAAGCAGCCAAATCAGGGAGCTGGACTGGGGACCGATTGGATTTGTCTTCAGTGTGGAAGGGATGGTCAGTCTCATACTGGCCTTCTCAGCCACACGAGACGCTGTTCCAAGACCCCTATTCAGAGGACGTGACCATAGTCTCTCAAGACCGACGATTGCCTAATCTAATCTAAACATCTGGGCAAGAAGACCAGTTCCAAAGAGGTGTGGTGTTCTCCTTCAAGAAGGTATCTTCAAGCCGACTTTATAGCTTTGGGATTTGTGCATTGAGCAGCTGGGTGGAAGAGATGCCCTATGTGGTTCTTCAGGTGTGCTTGGACTAGTGTTCCCATCAACCCAGGCAGCATGATGGGTCTTGCAGCCCAGCAACATCTGGACCGTTATCCCTGATCTCTCCCAGCAGAACAGCGTCTTGAGTTGCTGTCAATGAAACCCCCAGGAGAGGGGGCAGCTTAGGGTTTGTTTTTTTACCCCTGGCCCAAAACGGCAGCCTTTCATTTTGAAAGCACGTTAATTCTACCTCTGTGAAAAGAATCTTTGGCTCCCTGAAAACAGATGTTTTAAAATGGCATCATGGGTAGATGCAAACACATATGCAGTATTGATCCAATCTATATTTATGATTCTTCAGACCTTTGAGAAAATTGATTGCTAAGCTCACCGTGCAGGTTTAAAAAAATCAAAGCTCATTCTAGGATCCCTTGAAGATTTTTTTCTGGCTGGGGCTCAGGGGTAGAACTTTCCTTTTTTAAAAAGCCTTCCGAAGTTGCTCAAAAACTGGATTCACCCCAGCCCAATAACAGGAAACCAATCCAGCCTTCCTGTTCTGTTTTTTTTTTTCTTTGCAAAGAGGCTCGACTGGGAGGGACACATGACTCAAGCCTGTAAGTGATGCATTAGTAGTCAACCAATGGCATTTTGCAAGACCACAGTGTAATGCTCGGTTCTGCTGATTGAACAGCGGCTTCTGCATAATTGCCCAGTTAACTAATTACATCTTCATACATTTACATATTGCAACATCAGAGATGCTTTTGGGAAGATCCTGAATGAAGGTGCTCTTTCTCTGTGCGTGTTGAATAATAAAATGAAACAAACAAAACCTGCAATTAGGATATATCGATATATTTAGATCTTGCGATCTGCATTCATAGTCTCTACATGGTACGAACCAAGAATGCTGAAACTCTAATATGATCATTCCAACTGAGACAAGTAGTCTCTCTCTCTCTCTCTCTCTCTCTCTCACTATCTCTCTCAACTGCCTTTCTGGACCCACATGGGCAGCTCAGTGGGTTGAAGCACCCAGCTATAGAGCCAGGGGCAAGAATATCCAATCTCTACTGTGCCTCTCCTAAAAGAGGAACCACCCAACATCATCCAGAGGGGGTGAAGCTGATAATGTTACCATATTTTTCCGTGTATAAGACTATACTTTTGTCTAAAATCTTTAGACAAAAAATTGAGGGTCGTCTTATACACGGAAGTAAGCTGAGAACAAAAGCAAGTGGAGGGGAAAGCAGGGATCAAAGCGATTCTGCAGCGCTTTGATCCCTTCCCCCCTACACTTGCTAAGCCCCACTTAGATTTTTTAATTTTGGATTAGAAAAGTGGGGGCGTCTTATACACAGAAAAATACTGCAAGTGTGCCCAACTGCATGGTGTCCCCGAGTACCACCACAAGGAGGGACTGGAAAACTGCTTCTCACACATTTTTGCCTGAAAATCCCTGGGAAGGTTTGCCAAAAGTTGGAACCCACTTCACAGCTTACATGAATTATTTTTGTGGACCACGTCCAATGAAGGTAAAGGAATATTGTGATAAAAAGTTCAATTAAAAATGCAGGGCCTACCTTCTGTCCTCCCTCGCTTTCTATCCTTCCTCCCTCTGTTACTCAAAGGTTCTTAGGTGGATCAAACTTGTTCTCCCCCATAAGTTATGAACTCAACTAGAGAGGGCTTTGCTTGTGTGTAAGCTCTACATATGAGCAACGCTGCCTGTTTTCCAGCATTCTTGCTTGTGTGCAGAGTGTCCACATGTGAGTAGGAAGGTCTCCATGTGACAAACCCAGACCTACTGGGATATGTCACACAGTTTACACTAAGCTGCCACCAACCATTCCCTATAAGAAGTCACACAGACCAGGGATGGATTTTTAAACAATAAAAAGAATAAGGTTTATTTTAACTACACACATGGAAAAATAAAACAATCAGGTGAATAAATAAAGTAACGTGGCTTATTCTCACTCATACATACACACAGGTTGGTTCACACAGAACCCTTACTTAAAGCACAGACCCTGAACCTATCAGTTCTGGCTAACCAACAGACACCTGAACCTATCAGGTTGGTACTCTGACACACAGTAGTACCCTGTCTGACACACAGACTTCCACAACAGCTTCTTCTTCCCAGCTGCTGCTTCGTCACAACCCAGTGTCTCTCAGCATCTCTCAGTGTGTTCCTCACCACACAGGTTTCACCTTTATATACAGTACAGCCCCTCCTCCTGATGTCCCGCCTTCCACTCCCCATAGGATGGAACTTTCCCTCCAAACCCATGACAGACAGGTAACATCAGTGCTGTATGTAACACCTCCCCTCTTTATAAGTTGTTTTGTAGGGGGAAAGCTAACGTGCTTTTCACCAAAAAACAACCTGAATAAAATACACAACAACAGTTATACATTCAATACCATATCATACTTACTTATACTTACATTCTAAGTTAAACCATAGCAATTATGCATTTAAACATTTACCATATACATTACATCCATTTACCTTTATTCATACAAACCAAATTCAAAACCAGGTACATTTAACTTTTTGTCATCATTATATACATATAGTCCATGTTCTTTCGCCGTCTTCATTCTTCAGGTCTTCTTGATAAGGCGTCAGCAACACAGTTCACTGACCCTCTGACCACCTTCACTTCAAAGTCATAGTCCTGTAGGTTTAAAGCCCACCTCATAAGTTTGCTATTGTGGGTTTTCATTGTCTTTAACCATTGCAATGGTGAATGGTCAGTACACAGAACAAAATGTCTTCCCCAGATGTAAGGCTTGGCCTTCTGGATCGCGTAGACTATGGCCAAACACTCCTTCTCCACGGTTGCCAAATGTCTCTCACCTTTTTGAAGTTTTCTACTCAGGTAGGACACTGGATGCTGGTCACCATTCTCATCCTCCTGGCACAGAACTGCTCCTACCCCGCTGTTAGACGCGTCGGTGTAGATGATGAACTCCCGGTCGAAGTCTGGAGCACGCAGGACAGGATAGTTGATTAACGCCTCCTTCAACTTCTGGAACGCCGCCTCACAGTCGCTGGTCCACGGGATGCGGTCATCAGCCGTCTTCCTCGTCAGATCGGTCAGCGGAGCCGCAATCTCGCTAAACCTCGGGATGAACTTTCTGTAGTAGCCCACCAACCCAAGAAATGATTTGACTTTTTTCTTGGTGTTGGGTCTAGGCCAATCACGAACTGCTTCTATTTTGGCCTCCAGGGGTTTTATCATTCCTCCCCCTACCATGTGACCCAAGTATTTTATTTCTGGGCTACCCAGCTGACACTTGCTGGCCTTTACAGTTAGCCCTGCTGCACTTAACCTCTGCAGCACTAACTCCAGGTGTATCGGGTGATCTTCCCAGGTATTACTGAAGATCCCTATGTCGTCAATGTAGGCCACTGTAAAGTCACTGAGCCCTGCCAAGGTCTGGTCCATCAGCCTTTGGAATGTGGCTGGTGCATTTCTGAGACCAAAGCTCAGGACTCGAAACTCATAGAGACCAAAAGGGCTGCAAAAGGCAGTCTTTTCTTGATCCCTGGGATCAATTCTTAATTGCCAATATCCCTTTACCAGGTCCAATGATGAGATGAACCGACAACCCCCTATGGTTTCAATCAGGTTGTCTAGCCTGGGCATTGGGTAGGCATCAGGAGTGGTTACACGGTTTAATTTCCTGTAATCAACACAAAACCTAATGCTCCCATCAGGCTTGTCCACAAGGACTATCGGAGAGGACCAAGGACTAGAAGAGGGGACGATTATGTTCTCCCTCAGCATTTCGTCCAGCTCCTTCCGCACCTTGTCCCTATAGGGTCCCGTTACTCGGTATGGGGATACTGCCTGCGGGGGTGCATCCCCTGTGTGGATCCGATGCATCACTCCCTTCACTATCCCCGGCTTGTTGGAAAACACCTGTTGATATTTACTAAGCAGCATTTTTAGTTCTTGCTGCTGGTCTTGGGTGAGTGCAGGACTGATCTTTACCTCCTCTGGGTTGTATTTTACTTCCCCTCTACCCTCCCAGAAGGGTAATTCAGCTTCCTCACTCTCAGCTGCTTTTATCGCGAATAAAACCCTCTGTTCCCCTCTGTAGTAGGGTTTTAGGGCATTCACATGAACCACCCTCCTTGCTTGGTTCTCCTCCTGCTCTATTAGGTAGTTCAGGTCTGACATCTTGGAAATGACCCTATATGGTCCTGCCCATTTGAGCTGCAGCTTATTCTCTCTGCAGGGCCTAAGCCAAAGCACTTCCTCCCCTGGGTCAAAGTGCCTCTCTCTAGCTTTGTGGTCATACCATGTTTTCTGTCCGACCTTCTGAGCTTGCAGGTTTTCTGCTGCCAGCTCTAGATTTCTCCTTAGGTCGTTCATCAAGGTGTCTATGTATGTCACAACGTCTTGTGGGTCATCCTGGGTGATCTGCTCCCAATTTTGTTTGATCAAGTCAAGGGGCCCTTTCACCCCTAAGTGTGCAGCAGACATGTCAGAGTGACCCCTTTGTAAGATCATGGGGCGATACTTTTCAGGTACCACCAGCTGACTTCTGATCCCATCTCCCCCTTTTGAGATATTCCTCAGGGTTTCTCTATATAAAATCCCCTTTTTCTCCAGAAATCTCACTGGGGTTTCAGGTGTTAGCTGGGCGTCAGTCACCTGTTCAAAACACTTTTGGAGAGTGGCGTCTGCCTTTTGCTCCTGTCCAAATCTGCTGTCTGTGGTTAAGGTTTCCACCACAGCTTCTGAACTCCCCTCTGCTTCCGTCTCTGGCTCATCATTACCCCCCTGAACTGTCCCCGTGGTGGCTTGTGAGCGTGTAATCACTAGCACCCGTTTCACATGTTCAGCCAGGTCATTTCCCACGAGCACGGCTGCTGGCAGAGTCGATGAAATTGCTAGCCGCCAATCTCCCCTCCAGCCTTGAAAGTTGACAGGTACCTCTGCTACTGGCAGAGAGATTACCTGCCCCTCAATCCCTGCCACCTTTATGCTCTCATTTGGGATTATAAACTCCCTAGGAATAATATCCGGATGGCACAGGGTTACCTGGGAACAAGTGTCCCGCAGCCCCCTATACTGACGGTCAAGTATTCCTACGTCCACTCCTGCTGTCTCAAACAACTGAGAATCTGTTTTTATCAGCAAGCAGCGTTTTACCTCCACAAGAGGACCATTTTCCTCAGCCTGATCAGCAGAGGTAGCTGTTCCAGACTGAGTAGTCATGGCAACCGGCTCCCTCTGTGACACTGAGCCTTGCTCTTTCTGGACACAGAACACAGCTTTTGGCTTGGTCCCACTAGACTCCTGAGGCACCATTCCTTTTAGCTGCTTTAATTTCTCACAATCTGAGATTAGATGACCCTTTCCCTGACAGAAATAGCATTTTCTGGTGTATTTTGATTCTCTCTCATCTTGTTTTGGTTTTCCCTCCAAAATCTGAGGTCTTAGTTTCATGTCTGAGGGCTTCCCTTCACCATGGGCCCCTCCCCCTTGCTGGCTTTTCCCTGGTCCCTGAGAGTACTTGCTGTAGGTTTCTTTGGGTTTACCTACAGATTTCCCCTCACCCAAGGGCTTTCTTATTTGGGAAATAAAATCTGCGATCTCTGCAGCTGCTGCCACAGATTTCGGTTTCCTTTCCCTCACCTGGAATTTCAATTCCCCTTGCAGGACTGAATAGAACTGTTCCAGTGCTATCAAGTCTTTAAGCTGCTCATAGGTCTCTATTCCCTCCTGCGATAGCCACTTCTCAAGCAGCCTCACCAATTGGGCCCCCACTTGGGTAAAAGTCTGCTCTGGCTTCTTGGTGAGGGACCTGAATCTTTGTCTCAGCTGCTCTGCATTTATCCCATGTCTGGCAAACACCAGTTTTTTAAACTCTGCAAAATCTTTCATCAGTTCCTCAGGCATCTCGGCATAAACCTCAGCCAGGCTACCACTGATTAAAGATCGCATGATGGTCATCTTCTCAGTTTCCCTCACTGAGAAGTCCACAAACGCTCTTTCCACTAAGGAAAAGAACACCTCAGGACAATCTCCCTTGTGGTACACAGGGAATTTCTTCAGGTCAGCCTTAGACAATTGGCCTCCCTCAGAATCCCTATTGTTGTTATTGTTCTGGTTCATTATTTCCAATTTTCTTAATTCAAACGCCATTCTTTCTTTTTCCAGAGCAATTTTCTCTCTCTCCATTCTTTCTTCCCTCTCCATTCTCTCTCTCTCTCTCTCTAATTCAAATTGCCGCTGTTTCTCCCTTTCCCTTTCTTCTCTTTCCCTTTCCTCCATTTCAAATTGCCTCATCCTCAGTTCATGCTGTTGGGCTATGAGCAATTTTCTAAGTTCTGGGTTCTGCTCTCCTGTGCTGTCACCTTGCACTGAGCCAAATTCATCCTCAGAACCTTGGTCAATCTGGGGGTCTTTCACTTCACTCATGTCTGCTACTTGGCTTCGAGTCAAGGGCATAACCCCCCCTCAGAACAGGCTGCTTTAAAAAGTCAAGCCTCAAAATAAAACGACCACTTTTTTCCTCTTGCCTCAGAACCAGCTTTCCCTAGGCTGCTGTTCTTCAGCACTTAACTTGCAACAGTATCGAGTCAGAGCCTACCCCCCTCTGCTGGGCCTCTCAGCTGGCAAGCTAGCTCACTGTTGCTACGCAGTTTTGCCTCAGCTTTTTCCCGCCAAAACTAGGCTGCCTCAGAGCACCTTAATCTAAGTCTCCCCAGTTGGCACGTTCTTCCACTAGCGCACCTCCCCGTGAGGTACACCTAGAAGATTACCTACGCGCCTCAGACTGTCCCTGACTAGACCCCCCTTGCTCTGGGCACACCTGCCAAGGCTTTGCTGGACCGCTGGACAACTGGACCAGTCGTATCCCACCGCTGCCACCAATCAATGTGACAAACCCAGACCTACTGGGATATGTCACACAGTTTACACTAAGCTGCCACCAACCATTCCCTATAAGAAGTCACACAGACCAGGGATGGATTTTTAAACAATAAAAAGAATAAGGTTTATTTTAACTACACACATGGAAAAATAAAACAATCAGGTGAATAAATAAAGTAACGTGGCTTATTCTCACTCATACATACACACAGGTTGGTTCACACAGAACCCTTACTTAAAGCACAGACCCTGAACCTATCAGTTCTGGCTAACCAACAGACACCTGAACCTATCAGGTTGGTACTCTGACACACAGTAGTACCCTGTCTGACACACAGACTTCCACAACAGCTTCTTCTTCCCAGCTGCTGCTTCGTCACAACCCAGTGTCTCTCAGCATCTCTCAGTGTGTTCCTCACCACACAGGTTTCACCTTTATATACAGTACAGCCCCTCCTCCTGATGTCCCGCCTTCCACTCCCCATAGGATGGAACTTTCCCTCCAAACCCATGACAGACAGGTAACATCAGTGCTGTATGTAACACTCCACATGCAACAAGAGAGAACATAGAGGAGAAAGGCATGGTGTCCCCCTTGAAGCACGGTGAGTGGTCCATGGAGAACATCATTAAATGTTTCTAGAAGCAATAAATAAATGACTAAAATAAGAGTAGTACTCAAAACACGGAGTTCTCAAGAGACAATTTCCATCCAGGATGTTTTGATCCCCATGGAATGACACCACCCCCCAATTTCTATGCATAGACCTAGTGTTCTTTAGGTGGAATGGAAAGCCTCTACTGAGGCCCATAGTGGTTGTGATTTGCTCCCCATGATATTTGCTCTGTTAGGAAGCCATAGTAGCTAGCAAATAATACATACATGACTAGGAACTAGTTCTCTGTCTGAAGGCTGGTCTCCTTCTGTGCCTCCTTGAAAGGGGCTGGACTCAATGGTCTAGAGCACTGGTTCTTAACCTTGGGTTACTCAGGAGTTTTGGACTGCAACTCCCAGAAGCCTTCACCACAAGCTGTGCTGACTGGGGTTTCTGGGAGTTGCAGTTCAAAAGCATCTGAGTAACAAAGGTTAAGAACCACTGGTCTAGAGGGTCCCTTTCAGCTCTGCAGTTCTTAGATGATGAGGGTGTGGGTTATGATGATCATGACAGGGCATGCACCTGACTGCATCTCCGGATTTCGTATCCTCCGTCTCAAAGTCATCTTTACCAAGCTGAATCTTGAGTTGGGCTTTCCTTAATTGTTTTCCTTGATACAGTTAATTTCCTATTAAATCTTTGCCCAATAGCTTAATGAATGTGTTTAACCATGTGCAAATTAGGTGAGATTTTTTTTAATGGATTGCTTACTTGCCAATTGAAAGGGTGTGATGCATCATCACTGGCTCAGTGGGAATTAATGGGGCATTAGACCATCTTCTGTCATAAAGGCCAGACTTAGGGACGATCCTTCAAATTCCACCAGCAAAGCTCCTTTTGAATTGCCCTCTTGTATTCCTTTTTGATTTTCTCCCTTCTTTCTTCCTTCCCATGGTGTTGCTGATGTACAAGGAACAAAAATATAGTTTCCCTGTCAATTTTTTTAAAACAAAAAGCAGCCCATTCTGGATGACAAATGCTAGTTAACAGGTGGAAAAAAAAGAGGGTGGGGTAGGATGTATAGACAACATTTTTGCCCAGAATGTGATTGTTTTTATGGGAAGAGGAGGGAAGGGGGACCCACCCCCTCTGTATTTGTCCTTGGAAATTCAGCGCGAGTGGGGGATCACTTGGGTCCCCCTTCCCTCCTTCAGCCCTCAAAAATGTGTAAAATATATGATGTGGCCCTCATACTGAAAAGTTTGGAGACCCCTGCTCTAGAAGGAGAGACTGAAGGAACTGGGCATGTTTAGCCTTGAGCTGTGGGAAACTTCTGCTTAAAGGTTGTAGCTGCATTCTGTTCCAGTGACATGCAGACACACCTGGCAGGAAGCGGCAGCTGCCAGCAGGCAGGGTAACCCCTTATTCTGCCCTTTCGCTTAGAGGTAGAGCATAAGATCAAAGAGTTATTTCAGCCAATCCTGGTTACGATTAGGTAACTAGTATCCTATCTGTCTTTCTCATAACATACTATGTAACCATGCTAAGAAAATAAAAGAATTCTCGGGGCGTTGTCAGCAGGCTCCGCTGGCTCGGACATCCGCTGTTGACTTCTTTCTTCTCTCTCTAAGGCAATTAGCCTTCTTTTGTTCTGTGATCACCCACATTGAGCAAAGAAGACTGAGGGGAGATAGGAGAGCACTTCAAATACTTGAAAGGTAGTCATACAGAGGCGGGGCAGGATCTGTTCTTGATCATCCTAGACTGCAGGACACACAATAATGGGCTCAAGTTACAGCAGAAGCCAGATTTCTGCTGAATATCAGGGGGGAAAAACTTCCTAACTGTTAGAGCAGTACGACAATGGAACCCATGACTTCAGGAGGTGGTGAGTGCTCCAATACTGGAGGCCTTCAAGGGAAAAGTGGGCAATCCTCTGTCAAATCTGCTTTGACTTGGATTCCTATCTTTAGCAGAGGCTCCCACAAGGTGCATTTTCACGTGCCCTGGCACACTTCGTGTTTTCCCCTCCTTCTGTTCTTTCTGTCGTCATGTGCAAATGTTCTCAGCTCTTCCTTGGAGGGAGGCAGTGGGGTGAAGGGACCGAATCAGCTGCCCCCAGCTACTCATTTTCTGAAGCGAAAGAAATATTAATGCTAAGCAGATCTGCCTGCAGAGGACAAGGCAGGATAAAATAAGCAGATTACCCCGGCTTAAGGAAGACATAAACATTTTGATAAGGGTTTTTTGGGGGGATGGGGGATGGAGGGTCTTCCTTATCTTTCTCCTATCATCTTAGAGACACCGCTTCTTGAGACATGTCACTTCTTTGTTTGAAGGAGGTAAAGAAGTGAGAAGATTTTGGAAGGGGTCGCAATGAGCTACAAAAGGAAACTTTGATCAAACTCCCATCATGCTGCATAGGGCAAATCCACGGGTTTCTGTACCCGTCTGCAGACACCCTCTCTCATCTCTTACCAGCGTCTGAGGCTGTCATCGGCAAGGGATAGAGAAGCAGGAGGATTTGATATCAAGCTTTAGACTTGGCATCCCGTTCCTTGTGCTCATTCTGCTGTTGTCTAAAGGGATTACAAGCTTTTGTAAAGCTCCCACTAATATGTCAGAGAAAGCAGAGTGGGGTGGGCAGAGTGGGAATGCAATTTCAAACAAGCATTCCCTTTTTTTAAAAAAAGAATAATAATAATTGTATTTATATAGCATTTGTTCCACCCAATTGTTCCGAGGGGCACTTTACATTCAATATCCGATAAAATACTACTAAAACCGGCACAGAGACACACAGAGACATTAATTTCTAGAATAATTCCCCACAAGATGGAGAAAATTAAGGTACACCAATCCAGGAATGAACTGAATATCATTCCCCCCCCTTTTTTTTTTTTGATTAAGCATTTATGAAACCCCTCGTATTCCTTTAAATATTTAGGAAAGAAAGAACTGGAGCTTAAACAAATAAAGCTGAAGACTCAAACCAGCCACATTTGTTCATCCATCAGAAGGCTTGGACAGTTTACACCTTAAAGCATGGAATTATGGGTTGCATCTCTCCATCGACCCATGGACTCCAGAGTTGGAAGGTGCCCTTAGGGGTCATCATTCTAGACCATTCTTTTCCAATAAAAACAGATGCATTGCAGAAACCCAAGTTTAGCTCACCTGGTAGAAAAGCCTAAACAGGAAGTTTGTGAGGCCTAGCTAGGCCTAGCTCCACCCAACCCTTCCTGTTCCTGCCTCAGTGTTATCTGGGAGCTTTCTTTCTGAAAGGAAGTTAGGTAGAACTAGGCCTAGCTAGGCCTCAAATATTTAACATTTAACAAAACTGAAGAATAATATGTTGTTGGCTCAAATTCATACACTTGATTTTCTGCAGGGGTGTGTGTGTCATGTGGTCTTTATCATCCCTTCCAGACCACTGGAGGAGGTCACCAGCTTCCACTGAAGGGAACAACGTACAGTATATGGAGTCTCCATACATACCGTATTTTTCCATGTATAAGACTATACTTTTGTCTAAAAACTTTAGACTAAAAATTGAGGGTCGTCTTATAAACAGAAGTAACCTGAGGAGAGAACAAAAACAAGTGGAGGGGAAAGCAGGGATCAAACTGATCCTGCAGGGCTTTGATCCCTGCTTTCCTCTCCACTTGCTAAGCCCCACTTACATTTCTTAATTTTGGGTTAAAAAATTGGGGAGCATCTTATACATGGGGGCGTCTTATACATGGAAAAATACAGTACATACATACCAGCAAAACATACTACAGTGTTCATCATATTCATGTCTGTACTCCTAACTCTGGTTATTAATTATTCCTTTGCCTGCCCAGTTAAACATCCTCCATTCCTCGCCGTGTAGAGCCGCCAAATGAGTACAAGTAAAGCTAAGTCCAAGCTCAAGACAGTTTCAAGAAGAAGGTTTAGAAGCTAAGCCTTCTGCGTGCAACTCAAGCGAGGCTGACGTTAGCAGACAGCATTAATTTAATTCCGTTCAGTTATGCTTTTAGATTTGATTTGGAGGAAAGAAGTAATAATATGCTATTGAGAAGTGTGGCGAAGCATTCATAAGTAGCCAGGAAGAGAAAAAGAGGGGGGGAGGGAGAAAGGGAGAGAAAGATTTCCCTGGTGTTGTGAAAGCTCTGGAGTTAAAAGGAAGTGTGTCCATTTAAAAAAACAGATTTTGATTGAATATCAGGGAACACTTCCTAACTGTTAGAGCAGTACGACAGTAGAACCAGTGACCTCGAGAGGTGGTGAGTGCTCCAAGACTGGAAGCCTTCAAGAGAAACTCAGACAACTATCTGGCAGATATCCTTTGATTTGGATTCCTGCACTGAGCAGGAGGTTGGACTTGATGACCTTATAGTTCCCTTCCAACTTCACTATTCTATGATTCTATGGACAAACACTTCCCAAAATAAAGACACTCTTGGATAAAGGCACAAATAAGTTTTTGGTTGTTCCATTTAAGCACTATGTCAAAAACAATTCCCCTTGAATACCTGTCTGTCTGACCTCATTCACTTTCCGGGACATTCATGGACATTCTCCATGGGGTGGCTGATAGAAACCTACTTTTCAAGACTGCAAAAAATTAATCTGCTCCATACTTGATTGAGTCACAAGGGTCATGCGTATTAGCAGGAGTGCTTCACCCAATTGTTACTAGGTGTATTTTGCATGCAAATATACAGTAAAATACAACAAAACCACACACACACACACACACACACACATTTTTAGAACAGCAATGACAAGGTAAGGAGAGAGAAAATCAGGGCTGACCCATCTGAGAATCTGTCCATGTCCTGTTCTACCAGCCACTCAAAGTGCAGGTCTGGAGATGTCAAAGTTAATAACTTACAGCAGAGAAAAGTCGATGCAAAGTCCAGGGGTCGTGGCAATAAGCAGCGACCTCCACACTGATTAATCTCTTGCTATATTTCAATTGAACATTAAAAGCTTTTTTGAATGGACCACTTGCTGAAGTGATTGAGAAAGTGTTTGTCCTACCGGATGAAGTGTTTTGCAACATCTTGACTTTAGACCTCACCTTCGCGTAAGCCGGAAAGAGACGGTCCATTTAAAGCCCTCAAGAGGATCCTTGAAAAGTTTAAATAATCTCAGCCCCTGTCCAAAGTATTTAGAGATGCTTTCTTTCCCCCCAGAGACCATTTCAGAAGGTGGCCAAGAGGGGCATTTGCTGAGCACCATGATCAGCAAGGGACGGTCCATTGGGACCATATTTGTTTTGCACAGAGAACCATCTGAAACAAACACATATAAACAAAGTGATTTCTTAGCTTTTCAAATCCTCCCTGTCCCAAGTTGTGGTGGGTGAAAGAAGGGGGAGATGGGAGTTGCCCATCCATGGGGTTGGAGGAAAGGAGGGGGTGATGGTAAGTAGGGGTTAAAGAAACATCTGGATTATTCACTTTCTTTCCTGCTGGTCAAGTTCTCACAAATGAAAGCGAAAAGAGTTAATTGTGTTCCTATCAACACACCCTCCATCAGTTGTTCCCCATCCAGATACCGTACTTATAGAGTCAATCCAGGAAAGGGCCATGAGCGTAAGCATATGGGCCCGGACACTTGAACCCACAGCAAATAAAAATGGGAGAGGATGCTTGGTTGGCCAGGACACCATTTGTAGAGATCATCCTGAAAAATGCCCAGGCATATCTTGACCTTGTTCAACAGGAACTGCTCAGTCCACAACAAACTAGGCCCCCATTTTGTGTGTGTACAGAGATGGACAGGAAAGAACACACACTTTCGATGCTTCTACAGCAGTGAAGCATCACTGTTTGGGATTGCTAGAGCGGAAAGGGGGGGGTCTCCCGAACCCTCCTTGGTGAGGCAACGTCTTTCTGCACACATGCACTGCCTGAGCCATCCAGGGTCAGGCCCCGGAAACCGTAGCCTAATCATTATGGTCTAGTCAAACAAAGTTTTTAAGGCAGTCTATCAAGGCAGTGAAGAACGTCACTTAAAAAAAAACCCGTAACACATGGAGTGAAGCAGCCGTTAAAATCAATAAACATCAGAAGAGCTTAAAAGGCCAATTTAAGGAAATGTGCCTGCACAACACGACACGCCTCCCTGCAACCAAAAGGGGACCGTCTGAAACGAAGGGCTTTCCAAAATCTGGAAGCAGTTGATAGACACTTCCTCCAGCACCACCCACACGATTTTCTTTAAAGTCTCTTTCTTAAGGTTGTTTCCAGCTGGCAGCAAAACCGGTACATGAAGAAGGACTCGGCCAAAGGGATGCTTTCTGTTTGAAGCACCGAGCATTTTTGTACCCTAAAGATGGGGGGGGGATGGTGGCACTGAGAGTGGCAACCACAAGGCCAACCACATTGGGGGGAAAAATCCATGACCCCATTATTATTATTATTATTATTATTATTATTATTATTATTATTATTATTATTATTATTATTATTATTATTATTATTATTATTATTATTATTATTATTATTATTGTTGTTGTTGTTGTTGTTGTTGTTGTTGTTGTTGTTGTTGTTGTTGTTGTTGTTGTTGTTGTTGTTGTTGTTGTTGTTGTTGTGGTGGTGGTGGTGGTGGTGGTGGTGGTGGTGTTGGTGGTGGTGGTGGTGGTGGTGGTGGTGGTGGTGGTCAAAAACAACAGGCATAGTCAATCCAATTTATTAAAACATTGACTGGTATTACACAACATATACAAGTTTTTAATCAAAAACCTAAATATCCATTAAATATTGATCCAGTATATTTGCTGTTCCTAATATTGCTGAGTTTTTTTGTAGCTCTAATGGTGTGATTTCTGAGATTTGCCACTGCAGTGTGTTTCATCCACAAGCAAGATGTTTCACTGATAATGATGATGGTGGTGGTGGTAGTGGTTGTTTGTTTGTTTCCCTTTGCTTTTTCTGTTCTTCTTTCCCTCCATGATTTCTCATTAATTTCTCTTTTTTCTTTTCTCTGCGCTCGCGTTCTCGGCTTTGCCCTTTCTTAAGGACAGGTATGGAATACCAAGGCACGCTCATCCTTGCTAAAATCCATCTTCCGCACACGGGCCCTGAACACCAATGGTGTAGCCCAAAAATTACTGAGGAAAAGCTCCATCTTCACAGCTTCGGCACACGGAGGGACACAGAACAGCCTTCGCATACTGAGCGAGGCTGCCTCGCTCGCCAGAATACTGAGTGACCGGTCGGTGCGCTCCTGCAGAATACTGATTAATGCACAGCGCCAGGCCGCCTCTGCATTAACAAATGTCTGTGTGTCTCATGAATAGCAAACAAAAGGCCATTAAACAGAAACATATTCGGCGCATCGGAAGCTTCTGATGCTGTGGGTTGCCCAGGCACAAAAGTGCCTGGATGCTCTTGGTCTGGAAGAATGAGGATGTATGTGTAGGTCTATGGGGAAAAAAATGAGAACAGCTATCATGCATCAGGTGAGATCAATGTGGTTGGAAGGGAACTCCCATCAGCTGTGCTGACAGTCAAGGACAATAGGAACTCAGTTTCGCAATGTGACGCGAAGAAATCTCACCTGTTTCTTCTTCCCCATCTAGGAATGTTCTCTCAAAGCAGCAGAAAAGTCTGCTGAGATTCCTTCAACTCCCTCACAGGTTCTTCCTGTGGGAATTCCCCTGCAGCAGGACAAGACAATGTTTGGAGCTGATGTTTCCTCCACATGCGAGTAAAATGCAGCGTCTTTCCTGCCTCCAAACAGAGGTACAACAAGCACAAAATGCTAATTGGTCAAAAGACACAAGCAAGCCATCCAGTGCTAAAGTATTTGTTAGTTTGTGCAAGAAAGCCGTGCTTATCACAGGCTGCTTTAATGATCGTATTTCCAAAAAGAATGTCTAACTCTTGTTAGCATTCTTCTTACTAGAGACTAAGAAATGACTGACTCTTGTTAGTATCTTGTCTGCATGCCAGGCCAAAACTGGGAGCTGTTGCTGTTTCTCATCAAGGGTAGAGATGCACCTAATACTGACCCTGGAAGCTAAATTAAGCAGATTTTATTTTGTGTGGTTAATATTTGGATGAGGTTCCATTTTGGGAATGCCAAGTGCCAAAGACGAGGATAACAAACCCTCCCTGACCATATCAGTTCTTGCATGGTTTCAAAAGCTAAGTAGGGTCAAGCCTGGTTTCATGTTTAGATGGGAGGGTCACCTGAGACTACCAGCAATCTCTAGGTAGCACTTGGAAAGAATTTCATGTGACATTTTGGAAAGCCACTGCCAATCAGGCCTGATAATAATTTGCTAGGTAGAAAGTGGATCTAACTCATCTGGGTATATATGTAGGGCCCTGGGATAGAAATTCCAGACCACCTTTGACAGCTGCGTACAAGGACAAGCCAGCCTTCACCCTACTTCAGAAGCTAAGTAGGGTGAGATTTGTTTCATCCATTGCACGGGAGGCAACTATAAATATCAAGGTTCTCCAAGGCAGGGCTAGGAAACTTTCTTTCCTGAAACCTGAATAGACTAGTCATCTGAATGCATGCTCTTTTCTCATACCTGGAGGGGAAGAAGTTAGAATCTCTTTTATGCCATTCTCAAAGTCTGCCTTTTCTGTGCATAAACGTGCCTTTCCCCCCTCCTGCCCCATCTCCCTTGTTACACCATAAATCATCTCAGTAATTGGTGATCAAAGCCCAGTACAAGTTCAGGAAGTTATTACCATTTGACAGGTGTCCGTTTTGAGCATCACATAATTGAAAAACACTGTGATGTCTCAGTTGCCCCCAGTCTCTGAAAGATGTAAAGGAATCAATGCAGCTTTAGGAGCACCTACGAAAACTCTCAAGGAAGGAGGACGGCACTGAGGTTCAGAAGTGGAAACTCGGTTTTCTTCTCTTTTCTTTAAAAATAAGGGGGGGAATATCCTCTGGAGCACTGTTTGGGTGACAGTCGAGGCAGCTGGAGTTGAAAGTTGTCTCAGGCAGATTATCAGGAAAGTTATCTGATGCTAGAAAAGCTGGCGTTGTGCTGGTTGTCGTCCCTCATCTTTGTCAGAGAAGTTGGCAGTTCACGGGATGCTCTGGGACATTCCTGAAGAAGGAAGGACGAGCTGGAACAGAGAAATAAAAAGCATCTCCCAGGTCATGAACTTTCACGATCACGTGTCATGAGGAATACCCATCAAGGCCTACTCATCTCAAATCTCGGCCACATCTTCACTTGTCACAAGGAATACTCATCATGAGCAGATAGTCTAAAATCTCAGCCGCATCTTCTAATACGGATGCGACTTTCACACCCACTCCCTCTTGGAGAGGATCCTTGAGGAAAAGGACTAACTCTTTGAGGAGTTTTCTCTATGTGGTACCAAGGTGTACAGAATTAGTATACATCCTGCATAGGATCGTGGCTTTCCTGCGCAGGATTCACCAGAAAAGGCATTCAATCGTGTTGAATGCATCAGGCTCCTGAACAGGACAAAGGATGAAAACCAAAATCAAAGGGGAAAACTAGATCAGGGTTTCATTTGCATGGGAAGCCAGGAAATCTGGCTTCGGGAGGAATCCTAATGGAGAGACCAAGAAAAATTACTAAGAACCAGAAATGTTGCAAGTGTTTGCCATAGCCTTCTTTTTTAAACCTCTTGATCTTGGTTCTTTTCCTTCTCAGTTTTGGATTTAAATCCTTGCACGCCTGAGGAGTATTCTTCTCACCTGCAAAATCTTGATGTGTTTCCCACAATTTGTGCATAATATAAACTCCTGTCTCTGCTCCCAAAATAGTAGCCTTCTCCTTTTCCAAAACTAAGTATTCCTTCTGCACTCACACACAGTGCAAGCATAACAGGAGAGGCAGGCTGCTTCGAAGGACACAAAAAACCCATCTCGTGCTTCTACTTTTAACCGCCCAAAGGCACCAATTATTGCATTTTCCAGTGCTGTAGATTTTGTAGAAAACATTTTTCAAACAATCATGCACGTGCACATATTTTTCCAGAGACAGATGGGGGAAAAACACTTGTGGTCTCCCAGTGCATCACATTGAGGGAGAAAAAATGTGACAGTTTCTTATTCCATGTGAGAATGAATCAACCTAAAATAGGATTACTGTAATCCCAAGTTCATGTAACTAAGACACAAAGAAAAATAGCATTCACCAGTCAAAAATTTTATACCTGAAGACTGGGATATTCAGGATGTTATTGGCCTCTTGTTTATCTCGAATAGGTGGCTGCTATTGAATAATTAAATTAACCTAATTATTGCACTTCCTTTAGATAACTCTTCACTAAGTGCCACTCCCCCTAAGTCCCATATTTTTTATCGTGGTTAAGCTTCAATTATCCACTTCAACACTATTTTCTTGGTCAACTTTGTTCTTTTCTTATTATTGTTATTAATACATTTGAAAAATATCCTTGGAGGTATAATTAACTGCTCCGTTCAGAATTCTAATTTCTCCCTCTTTTTTTCCGCAGTGCTTAAACGATCTATTATGCAAACAGTGAGAAGTCAAACTATGAATTATGTACAAATCTTTCACTTAATCACTGCATTTGGGGTGTTTCTTGGTTCAAGGTAATCCGAGTGCAGCGGGAAGTGCCTTATCGGAAAGAGCATGCTTAACGACTTTCGGATTTGATTTCAGGAAGAAACAATTAGACCCTCATCCGGACACTTGTAGTGCAGTTGTCTCTAACTCTACACCAAATCATGACCCATTCAATTCAATGGGGCTTTCTCTTAGGTCAAGTGTGAAGCCGATCACTAAGCCTTTGAGCCTCAGTTGCTTGAATTGTTTCCTTCTCTCTCTCTCTCTCTCTCTCTCTCTCCCATTCATTGACATTCAAGCACCAGTTCATGAAACAGTGACTGTCACATATGGAAGCCAAGCGATCCATTGCATTTGGTTAATTGCTTCAGGGGAGGTATGTAGCAAATACCCTGTCTTCCTATATATATAATGATATTGGCCTGCACCAATGGGGGCTTTTGGGAGGTGGAGCCAGAGAAACTAGAAGGGAGGAGTTCAATCAGAGAGTTTTTTTGAAAAAAATAAGTTTGGGGGATTGAGGCAGAGGTAGTGTTTAGTGAGTTGTGATCTGTATTAATTAAGATAGGTAAAGGTTCCCCTTGACATTTAGTCCAGTCGTGTCCGACTCTAGGGGGCGGTGCTCATCCCCTTTTCCAAGCCATAGAGCCAGCGTTTGTCTGAAGACAGTTTCCATGGTCACGTGGTCAGTGCCACTAGACACAGAATTCCGTTACCTTCCCACCAAGGGGGTACCTATTTATCTACTCACATTTTTACATGCTTTTGAATGGCTAGGTTGGCAGGAGCTGGGACAAGCGACGGGCTCTCCCTCCGTTGCGTGGATTCGATCTTACGACTGCTGCCCAGAGGCTTTTGCAGTTTAACCTCTAGTGCCACCACTACCCATTAATTAAGATAGAAAGGGTTAAAATAAAATACTGATGCTTTGTGCAACTTTAAGAACTATTCCGAAAACAACGTGTAATCAATACACTTGTTTCTGTTTAAAAGTTCAGTACTGAATGGACCTCAGTCTTTCATAGGAATGGTTGATAAAGAGATCAACTGGTGGAAGCGAGGAAAAGGGTGTGTTAGGCTATTTGTGCAACAAGCAGGGGCCACGGGGTAAAAGTCTTTCTGACTGAACTAACTTCAGTCTGTGTTTCATGTTTTTGTGGGGTGGGGGTGGGAAAGTGAACATTAGCAGATTAGGAATGAATTCTGAGTCTGAATGGCTCAACATTTCTGCTGCTAAATGATTCCCAAAGGACATGACGCCATGCACTATTGACTCCTTAAACCCTTGTTTCCATGCATAAAGGTGGGAATTGATCCCCATCATTTTACCATCACCAACACCATCCAGTGCATGGGTCTGAATTCTTGCCATTTAGGCCTGAACTTTACAGGAGCTCTCCATGGTGTTCGCCTCTACTTTCCAAATAGGTTCAGAACTTTGGAGAGCTCCTCTAAAGTTCAGGATGGGAGCCGGAGCACCATTGCCTCCCTTGGAAAATCAAAATCACTGACCATGGCTCATGCTAGATACAATTCTTCACTCAACCTTTCTTGAGTTTGAACACCCAAGTGGTGCTATGTTGTTTCCACAAATGTATATACTTTTTGCTTCTAGTTGTTTGGTTTAATCACCCAGAGTTGTCCATTTCCTTTCCTTGGAGGAGCAGGAGGAGGAGGGAAAACAATGCAGGGCGGTATTCTTAGGGTGTACTTACGATGGGGTAGAGGGGAAGATGTTAACTAGCTGTGATTTCTCATAAGGACTAGGAATTCTCCGAACGTGGGGAGCAGAGAGAAATTGAGAGAGAAGTAGAGTGGGATCCGTCTGGTACAATCCCTTTGAGCTCAATTAAGCTTGTTTGGTAAGCCAGAGAACTTCACGAACACATCCTGGGACTCCAGCCGGTGCTTCCGAGGAGCAAAGGTCTGTCTGATCAGGGATGCTTAAGTCCCCCAGGGTTCCTTAAAAGTTCAGTGAGTCTCCAGCCCAAGTGGAGGGTGGAGGTTGTAGGGATACGAGGCAGTGGGGGAGGGGGAGAAGAAGATGAAATTCTACCGAAAAAAATCATCGCCTTCATAAAAGAGTAGATTCTCTCAGGAGAAAGAAGCACGTTAAAATATTCAGGGAAGATTTTCTGCTTTCTTTTATTAAACATAAGCACTGCGGCTCCCAAAATAATGATTCTTTTCTAGGCCTGGTTGACATATCTCTGTGAGACTATAGGAAAGGGCTCATGTAATGAAACACCTCCTCTTATAGCACTCCCTGCATGACGAAAACTAGCATTTAGATAGCAGCTCTTCTCCTTGACCTGCTCCTTGTCAGAATGCAAGGATCTCTCTCTCTCTCTCTCTCTCTCTCTCTCTTTCCTTCCTTCCTTCCTTCCTTCCTTCCTTCCTTCCTTCCTTCCTTCCTTCCTTCTTTCCTTCCTTCCTTCCTTCCTTCCTTCCTTCCTTCCTTCCTTCCTTCCTTCCTTCCTACCTACCTACCTACCTACCTACCTACCTACCTACCTACCTACCTACCTACCTACCTACCTAGAGCAAAACAGAGCAATACTCAAATAATTTTTTTCCTCAAAGTCCCCCCCCCCATTTTCTGTCCAGACTTTGGAACAGTTTCTCATATCCTGGACTGATCAATAACAAAAGTATGCATTTCCAATTAATCCATCATCACAGCTGAAATCACCTTATTATTCCATAGAGGTAATATTGGCAGATTTTCACACCTGAGAAACAAAAAATCCCAGCCCTCCTCATCTTTAGAGCCTGAAGACCAGTCAGAACACAAAGCAAGCTGACTGGCAAACTGCATGAAGTGAGGAAAACCCTTTGCTATGACAAGCTGTTACTTTCCATTAGTTAAGGAATTTCCTGTCCTAATGATGGGTCACCTGTAATGTACAGTTTAGCCCTCAATCTGTCATTTACTCAAAACAAGCACAAATTTACTCCTTCCCTCTGTTAGTCTTGTTGGTTCCTCTGTACTGAAATTCAGACCTTGGTTTCTTTGAGGAATATCAATCAGGGACTTGCTCTCTCCTTCTGTGAATTGTTACATACTCTGATGGTGATAAATACACATGCCCAAGGCACTGATGCTTTTGAATAGACCACAGAGGACTTCTTTTGTTTTACACGAACAGAGATCCCATTTTTTTTTTAAAAAAAAGCCGCATCTCTGCATTACACTCTTGAGCCGTTTCAACCATCATTGGCTGTATTTAGGGAATTGTAAACGACATACATCTCAAATCGTCCTACTAGCCCGGGCCGTTCCAATTTCTGTTAAATTGGTTTGGGGAAACCTTCCAACGAAGGCTCATTTTATCTTGGTCAAGAGCTCTTGAGAAAGAGGGAATCTGTATTCCAAACAGAGGGTGGATCCTTGGACCCAAAGATGGATGGAGATTGGGCAAATTGGGTGTAGCCAGGGACAACGTAGGAGGAGCTTGAAAGGCACAGCTTGAAATTAAGTTGTGATCCCCTTGCAGCCAGTTCTTCTAGACCAGTAGCTCCCAACTATCAGTCCCCAGATGTGCTTGGACTTCATCTCCCAGAAATCCTGCCCAGCACAGCTGTTGGTGAAAGCTTCTGGGAGTTTTAGCCCAAAACATCTGGGCACCCAAGCTTGGGAACCACTGTTCCAGAAGGACATTCCTGTTATCAGTCTGAAGGGTTCATACCCTCCTACTGTCTTTTCCTGCTAAATTTATGGGGTCATGTAGCATCTGGTGGATTTTTCAGCTAAAATCCAAATTGATCTTGAGAGACATACATTCCCTGCCCACCCTCCGCAAAAAACGTCAAGCTGGTTGGTTGTATTTGATGTCCCAATTAAATAGAAATGAATCCCCAAAGCCTCAGACTGTCTGGATTATCTCGGGGATTATAGCTGAGAAACTAGAGAAGGGGGTCTTGGAAGTAGCATCCAAACGGCTCAGAAAGAAATGATGCTATTGATTGGTTTCTGTGGTTGAGGGGTAACTGAGCTTTTTCTGATTGAATCCGGTCTGATCTTGGGGGAGTTTCCCCCAGCCCTTCACGGCACACTGCCAGACATTGGTGAAGGCTTCTAGGAGTTTTAGTCTGAGATGCACGAGGGAGAAGACAAAAGGCAATGGATTGTGAGCTGAGATCTGCATGAAGACATATGCAAGCAAGAAAGACATACACAGTTATGTCATCAGCTGATGCCAGCTCAAAACAGACTTATTCTAACAGACTTATTCAATTGGCAGCAGGTCAGCCAGTAGGAGAACCCCAGTGTTTGTGATGTAGCAGTCAGCTGAGATGATGTCGTACCTAGGAAAACCATGGCCCTCTCCCTCTGTCTGCAGGTGTGGTTGCCAGCATCGAGGTGGCCCATATGGGTTTAGTTGTGCATACAATATCTACTCCCTACTTGGATGGGGAGGATTATATTATCATGAGGGAAGAAGTAGGCAGGGTAAACCGTCTTCTCTGGTTTCTCAACTGGACTAGACTGCACGCAAGGGGATTGGTGCTTCCTCCCCCCCCAATTTGTGATATTCCATGAAGGAAAAGAGAACACAATGAGGGCCAGCCATTGAGGACTCCAACTTTCATCATCTTCCCACTGTCCCTAATGCGCAGAGCCGGTGGGAATTGCAGGCCATCATCCCTAGCTAACGAGATGGGGGCGATTTATTCTTCTTCGGGTATTCCCTTTTAGAACAACCTAATAAACGAAGTTTTCCGGATGATGTACAAATTGAAAACCTAAAATACGAGGCGGCACACACAACAGTGATAAAGGGAGGCAGATAAAAGCAGCAGGAGCCGTACGTAATAAAACCAAAAAAATAAGAAGAACAGCGGGGATGCAATAATGCTAAGATGGAAAAAACAAAAACAAAACCCTAAGCACCATTAAATCTTTAGGGAGCACCAGTACAAGCTCAGGTCTTGACTGGGGCAAGAGACGCTTTGTTAAAGATGGTATGTCTTGCCCAAATGGAGTGATTACACTTCTATATTGAGGTCCCTATCCAGATGTTGTATTGTTGGCTCAGTTGTATATAAAGTTTCTCTATTTAGGTCTTTAAAAACCCAAATAGATGAACCTAAACAGTTGACATGGTCTTTGGGGACCTCCAAAGGGGGGGGGGAAGACTTCAGTTCCGTGGGGATGACAAAACCCATTCTGGGTTTCTGTCCAAGTCTTTAAGGAGCTATCCAAGGTACTAATGTACACATTTTCTTCAGAGAGGATCAGCACCTTGGAGAGTGTCTTTAAAGTTCAACCTACAACTTGTAGCAGATTCAACACCCCATAAAATCTTCAGCCTATAAAACTCCAGTTGTTTAGCAACTGAATTTCTTGTAATCTCACCATTGGTTATACTGGCTAGGGATGATGATGATTTGGGGCCAGAAAACATCTGGAGGGCCATCGTGAGAAAGATGGAAGATGCATGCTTCAACGTGGAATATTCTCATCCACCCCCCTTTCTCCTTCTGCTTACATTCACCGTCACAACGAGTACTAGATGGAGTTGTTCAGCTGGTTTCTGTGGCCAGTGTAGAAATTCGCCATCCATCAAGCTGACATTGCACAGATGGATGACAGACTTCCGTAATCAAAGGATGAGTCTGCTGCAAAAGTAATCCAAGGAGTGGGAGTCCCGTCACATAAACAGGGATGAAACTGGCAAACAAGTCCTTTGCAAATTCCCAGGTTTCCAGAAGGGGGGAGTCTAGCTAATCCAGCCTTCAGCAGGTCCTGTGACCCAATCCAGGTCCCACCAAGCAGAACATCTGCTCCTCAGGAGTAAAAAAAAAGGATGAATATCTGGAATATTGGCCAAGTGTGGAGAACATAGATGGCCAAAACCACAAATAATAATCTTAGAACTGCAGAGCTGGAAAAGACTCTGGGTCATCAAGCCCAGCCTCGTCAAGGATGGGGATTCAAACTCCAACCTCTGGCTCCACAAGCAGAGACCTCAACCCCTAGCTATCCACATCTGTATTGAAACTCAAAGTGACAACATCTCTGTACCTAGTTCTGACAATGGCATATTGGGTGGTATTAAATGTTGGTGGGAACAACTTGTTTATAAGGTGAATCATTGCTCCTAAAACTTTCCAAGTACTTCAGCCTTTTTGGCTGGATGAAAAGGGGCTGTGGGACATTGCTGTGATCATATGCCAATCAAGATGCTTCTGACATCCAAAAAGGCCCTGCCGTCAATAGTCCTGCTCAGCTCTTGCAAAGTCAAGGCCATCACTTCCTTTATGGGTCAACCCATCTCTTGTTCTGGTTCCCCTCTTCTCCTTCAGCCTTGTTAGGCACTGCTTTGTCCACCCCCTGTTCTAGCAGAACAGAAAGAAGGGGGGGACTTCTAAGATGGACTGGATGTTGATTATAATCATCATGGATTGAAGTCCACTTGTCCAGATGCATGGAGAACAGCATTTGGACTTTGAGTCTCTCTGTACCATGCACTTCCTGTGGGGGACCATTCTCTCTACCCCGTTTCTTTCTGGTTCTACCCAAAAATGTTGTACAGCTTGCACGGGGAGATACCTACAATATGGAACTCCATGCTTTTGAGGAAGCAACCTGTGACCTATCAAATGTCACACAATAAATCTAAAAAATACTATGAGTTGCTTTTGCTTATATTCAGAGGGCCATCTCTGCTATATCCTCATCAATGCTAATGCTAATGCTAATAATAATAATGCTAATAATAATAATGCTAATAATAATAATGCTGCTAATGCTGCTAATAATGCTAATAATGCTAATAATGCTAATGCTAATGCTAATGCTAATGCTAATGCTAATGCTAATGCTAATAATGATGATGATGATGATGATGATGATGATGATGATGATGATGATGATGATGATGATGATGGTGGTGGTGGTGGTGGTGGTGGTGGTGGAGGTGGTGGTGGTGGAGGTGGTGGTGGAGGTGGTGATGATGATGATGATGATGATGATGATGATGATGTCCCATTAAGTCAGTTATAGTGGTGACCTTTTTCAGGGGAATGCTCAGAAGTGGTTTACCTCTCTCTTCTTCTAGGGGTGTCCTGAGACTGTGCAGCTTGCCCAAGGCTACCCAGGCTGGCTCTTCTCCCAGGAGGCCCAATGGAGAATCAAACACCAAACCTCTGGACTAAACCACTGAGCTGTCTAGCAGTCCTTATAATCATATTCTCAGAACTGCAGAGCTGGAAGGGACCCTATAGATCATCAAGTCCTGCTCCTGTCAAGGAGGCTTAGTGAGGAATTGAACTCCCAACCTCTGCCTCCATAGTCACAGTCCTAAACCATTGAGCTATCCAGGCAGAACAGAGCAGTTTTAAGAGGTAAAACATTTGTGCTGATTGGGGATTCTGATCTTTGTTGACTGGGGGATTCTGGTCTTTGTGGTTTCCCCCCAGCATTGCTCAAGATGAATTTGCTGAAAAACTGGAACCAATTTTTTTCTGCCTTCTGTTGAAAAGGAAAACTCTTGAGATATCCAGGGTCGTTCTCAGGTCTTTCATTCCTACACCCAGAGGGACCCTGAATTCTAGCCAAATGCCACATCACGGACAAGGAAGACGCCCAGGTGAGATGGCTTCGACCACTAGCAGCCACCATCTTTAACTGCCAAGGTAACAGTCCTCCAGTAATTGTCCGCTGGCATTTCTACAGCTCAAGAGTGCCACCCGGTGACAGCTTCTGTTGTATCCACATGGATATTCCCTACAGAGAACGCTGTGCCACTTCAGAGTCTCTGCCGATCCTTGTGTCACATTGAGAGTCGAAAGCCCATTAAAGGAGGACAGTTCCCGTTTGGATTTGCATAATCGCTTAATTACAACCGCTCCTTTCTGTACCTTCTCAGCATCATCAGGGGTGGGAGCTCTGGATGAGCCCAGCTCTCCTTCACCTGGAATATCTTTTAACCCCATAACAGAAGGCGCTGGGTTTCTTTTGGCCTGAGATTTCAAGATCACTGCTTCCACACCTCTCTCTCTCTCTCTCTCTCTCTCTCTTCAACTGGAAGGCTTTTGAAAGGCTTTTTTTAAAATACAGACCTTGGAACTGCTGCTGTGTCTGCTTGAGTCATCTCTCCCTTTCTTCAAACACTGACAGGGGCAAGGCTCCGGTAAAGATTTACCAACACACTTCCCTGGGGAAAACGTGAAGTAGGATGATTGGGAAGCTCCATGAGGCAGTGGGCTTGAAAGCAAAGTGAAGCGAAAGGGAATCTCTTTCCTTCATGTTCCCCAAGAAGGGGCGAGCAGAGAACTTTGTAGAATTGCGAAAGATGGAATTTCTTCTTTGTCGTCTTCAGGAAGCTCCCAGCTCTCTTCGAGACCAAATTTGAGATGCACGGACTCCCGAAAGGAACCTACAGGGTTGCGTTTCCAAGAGCCGAGCATGGAATCTGACTGAGCACAGGACATGTTGGAGATTGCTCATCCATGGAGTCGCTAAGAGTTGGAGGCGACTTGCTGGTACAGTGGTACCTCGCTAGACGATGATAATCCATTCCACTGAAATTAGTGTCTAGCGAAATCGCTGTCTAGCGAAAAGCAAATCGTCGTCTAGCGAAAATCGGTTTGCGAAGCAGGGACCAAACATTGTCCAGCAAAATTCCCCCATAGGAATCACTGTTTTGTGAATCGCTACAGCGATCGCAAAAAGTCAATGTCTAGCAAAAAAACTGACATGCGGGGTAACTGTCTAGCGAGGCACCGCTGTACATAATAACAAGAGGCCTCTTGAAATTCCGCACTCTTTTTGTGAGTTTGGAAACACGTGGGTGTACGTGGATGAAGGATTCAGTCTGGGTGTGAAGATCTTCCAGTTTTCTTAGCAAACCTCCTGGAACCATCTGGTTTTTCTTCTAGTCATCATACATTGCAGGAAGGTGTGTGTGTGTTCATACATTGCAGGAAGGTGTGTGTGTTTGTTGATGCAAAAATTGCATATTTACACAATTTTCTAACATGCAGTGGTATGACAGAGCCCAGATCTGCAACATCGAAGACTCGGGATACTCTGAAGACTCCAATACCCTTGTCCTTAGGTTTTCTTCTTTTCACCGAGCGTACCTCCAATCCCCACCATCGCTGGAAGAACCTAAGAACCTAAGAAGAGTCCTGCTGGATCAGGCCAAGGGCCCCTCTAGTCCAGTTTCCTGTATCTCACTGTGGCCACACCAGATGCCTCTGGAACCGCACAAGACCATTATAGACTTGTCTTCTGATACCCCTCCCTTGCATCTGGCATTTTGAAGTACCTCCCTTTTAAGCCTGGGAATTATACATCCCCATCATGGCTGTGATGGCCTTCTCCTCCAGAAATCTGCCCAATCCCCTTTTCAAGGCATCTAGGCCAGATACCATCACCACATCCTGTGGCAAGGGGTTCCACAGACTAACAACACGCTGGGTGAAGAAATACACATCTCCATCATGTCCCCCATCAGGCGCCTTTTCTCTAGACTCAAGAGCCCCAAACGCAGTAGCCTTTCCTCATCAGGGAGGTGCCCCAGCCCAGTCATCCTTTGTGTCGCTCTCTTCTGCACCTTTTCCAGTTCTACTATGTCTTCTCTGAGGTGTGGTGACCAGAACTGAATGCAATACTCCAGGTGTGGCTTTACCAGCGTTTTGTACAATGCCATTATAATGTTGGCTGTTTTATTTTGAATCCCCTTTTTAATGAATCCCTAGCATGATGAACAAAGGATTTCCCTAGAAACCATCTATTATTGGAATTTACACCTCCCACAATGTCACATCTCTAAGGGTGATCTGATCTCGATTTGTTAAGAGTTGTTACTAGAGATGGGGGTATTTGTATTATGAACATGAATATCACAGGTGGTGTTAACGCGGGTCCAGCCCCATGAAGCCAGACGGTCCACTCACCGATCCGACAGGAAAAAAAACACAGAGAAAAAGTACTCCCATTTTCTCACACAGTTTTCTCTCCTTGCCTCATATCTCTGACTTTTAAAAGGCTCAGAACCAACCAGATGAAGTGTCCCTTCCTTCCTTCCTTCCTTCCTTCCTTCCTTCCTTCCTTCCTTCCTTCCTTCCTTCCTTCCTTCCTTCCTTCCTTCCTAGCTCAGATACAAGAAATGAGGACTTCCTGGATATGTCTTTTAAAAATAAAGCAGTGCCACTCTCTCCCCTATGAGAAAACTCATCTTTCCTTCAGTGACATCTGATAAAGGTTTGTTCCACCCGAGGTGTCAGTCTGGAGGGACAACCACGTCGCGTCTCACCTCGGCCACCCTTCTTCTTCGGAAAATATCATCCCCGGAATCCTAAATGTGTCTCTCGCCAATTCTTGTGCCGCAGAATCTCTCTCCCTCTCTCCTCTTCCCGGCATCTCATGTTTTTCTGGCTCACCCTCACTCACCTCAGCCTTTCTTTTTCAGCTTGGATTTCGAAAAGCAGATAATGGGGAGCTGGAAAAAAGCATCTTTGAAAGTCCTTAAAAGTCCTGAAAATATATTTTTTTAAAAAATACCACAGAAAAAGGAAAGAAAAGAAAATTAAGAAGGAGTAACAGGGCAGGAACTTCTGTTCCGTTGCCTGACATTGATAGGTGAAAAGTGTGGGGCGGTTGGTATGCTTTTCTCATGACTCTTCTCTGGTACTTAACCATTTCGGTGGTACGTTAACGGTTTCCTCTATATTCCATTAGCAAAAAGCATGACAATTATAGAAAATGATGAGAACAGTGAGTGATACTTCATGTCCTGTGGATGGAGACATGGTGATCCTCTTCAAAAATCCAAAAAGGTTTTGCGTCTGAAAAGATGGTGAGATCAGATTCACTGAAGTTCCAAAAGGGTGATTTGGAGCAGAAGGTTAAGATAAGGATCCAACTGTAGCTTTGGGGAAAAGCTGCTTTTTTTTTTTTTTTACAGTTCCCAGATTCCACCAGACAACATGGTCATTGTAGCAGCACAAAGTGTGGACTAAATTTGTTGTTGTTTAGTTGTTAAGTTGTGTCCAACTCTTCGTGACCCCATGGACCAGAGCACGCCAGGCCCTCCTGTCTTCCACTGCCTCCCAGAGTTGGGTCAAATTCATTTTGGTGGCTTCAATGACCCTGTCCAACTGTCTTGTCCTCTGTCATCCCCATTATTCTCCTCTTGCCTTCACACTTTCCCAACATCAGGGTCTTTTCCAGGGAGTCTTCTCTTCTCATGAGATGGCCCAAGTATTGGAGCCTCAGCTTCAGGATCTGTCCTTCCAGTGAGCACTCAGGGTTGATTTCCTTCAGAACGGATAGGTTTGTTCTCCTTGCAGTCCAAGGGACTCTCAAGAGTCTCCTCCAGCACCACAGTTCAAAAGCATCAATTCTTCAGCGGTCAGCCTTCTTTATGGTCCACCTCTCACTTCCATACATCGCTACTGGAAAAACCATAGCTTTGACTATGCGGATCTTTGTCAGCAATTTGATGTTTCTGCTTTTTAAGATGCTGTCAAGGTTTGTTGTCGCTTTCCTCCAAGAAGCAGGCATCTTTTAATTTTGTGGCTGCTGTCACCATCTGCAGTGATCATGGAGCCCAAGAAAGTAAAATCTGTCACTGCCGCCATATCTTCCCCTTCGATTTTGTAGGAGGTGATGGGACCAGTGGCCATGATCTTGGGGTTTTTTTTAATGTTGAGGTTCAGACCATTTTTGGCACTTTCCTCTTTCACCCTCATTAAGAGGTTCTTTAATTCCTCCTCACTTTTTGCCATCAGAGTGGTATCCTCTCATCAGAGTGGACTTAATAGTAACCATTTTTCAAGTTCTGCACAAAAATATTTATTAGTTAATTGATTCGTTTAATTTTCTAACTTCACATGTAGCAACAGATTTCAGCATAAGGGAGAAGCTACAAAGCCACAATTAAAAGGATCAAAGATGATTGGAATACTATAGTACAATGAAAACATGTTGGAAGGACTTTAACGAAACTTAATTATGGCCAGATTCCTGTCGGTGTTCATGTAAAGTTTGTGTAATTTGTCACAGTTAATCATGGTTCATTCTAGCTAGGTTTCCAATGAGATGTTATCCAACGTTTCTTCAGTTGGCTCCAATCAGGCGGGTCAAGTTACACAAAATGTACACAAATGCAGGGTTAGAGTTAATGATTGGCTACATCCACCTCCCTGTTCCAACCCATCAAATAGATCAGACATGTTAGGTTGATGCTTATAGGCGTTTCAAGGATTTAGTGGGATTACTTTAGCAACAGTTACCA
This sequence comes from Pogona vitticeps, assembly GCF_051106095.1. Classification (NCBI taxonomy): domain Eukaryota; kingdom Metazoa; phylum Chordata; class Lepidosauria; order Squamata; family Agamidae; genus Pogona; species Pogona vitticeps. The sequence goes on from NC_135800.1 coordinate 8,962,858, forward strand.
ATCTTGGGACCATAGATGTTCTTTGACAACAACTCCCAGAAATTTTGGCCAGCACTGCTAGTGGTGAAGGTTTCTGGGAGTTTTAGTCCAAGAACATCTGAAACCAAAGCTGAGATAGATATAGATAAATATACCCACAAAAGGCACAGCTCTTACACACACGTAAATGAATGAAAATGCATAGACATCAGGAGAAAAATTGCACATGAAACTATGTCAACTGAAAATTCAGAGTATTCTCTAAGGTTTCGTGGCCAGGATCTGATGGTTGTTGTGGGCCACAGAGACTGGCGAAACGTCAGGAAGAACAACCTTCAGGACACAGCCAAAGAGCCCAAAAAACCCACAACAATCATGAAAATTCAGACTCACTCTGAAAATTCGTACCAACTGGGGCAGATCAAAATGGCAAATGGGGCCTGTATCCTATGGTTCATCCCGTCTCATGCATATCTTTTCCTTAAGCAAGGGATGTGTATGAACTGCTTGATAGCTCAGAGCTTTAGGTCTCTGACTGCAAACCCGGAGGTTGGGAGATCAATTCACCTTGATAAAGGCTGGACTTGATGATCTACAGGGTCCCCTCCAGCTCTGTAGTTCAAAGGTTATTATCAAATTCCTTCAGACCAATGGATGTCCTTTTAGTTGGGATAAGCAATATGACATTGTAGAAAGCAAAAATGGAAGAATCAGCGATGCCTTGGTCCAAAAAGCTAGACTTTCGCCCTGTGAATGGTTTGATTTAATCCCGTCTTGGAATTATACAACATGAATATGTGCTGAGTTTTCTTGGGCCAGCCTAAGCACCATCTCCTTTTCTGTTCCCCTGCTTCATCATCTTGTTTGTTTTATACAATCCTCTAGCAGTGGCCTTAAAGGCCATTAAAATGTGACCCTCCCCCCCACCCCCTTCATCTCTGATTCTTCTGTTGTGTGGTTGGTCTAAGATCATACACCATGGTAGGACTGTTCTTTCAGGGCCATAATAAAGAAACAAGCTCTCATTTTCCTGACTTCAAACAATACAAGGCAGCCTCCCCTCCATCCTTTGTGATCCCCATAAGATCTCAGACCAATCAGTTAATGTACATAATCCCAAAGAAAAACAAGCTGCAATGGAAGCTTCTCCCCCCATCACAACACACTCCTCCGGCTCTCATCTTCTCTCCCTGAAGTCAGTCGGATGCTTTTAGTGCACTTACAACTCTTGAATTATGTTAAAATATACCAAACACACACTGTTGGGCTCTTTGATGAAAACTTTAAATTGCTGTTTCAGGGCACACTTCGGTGTCTACCTCATTCGGTGATAAAAGGGCTTTAAAATGCTGTTTTAGAATAGAATAAGTTTGGAAGAAGCTTTCTTTCTGGGCATGTGGGCTTTTTCTAATAGTGTCCTTCATGCTCAAGGTATCCCTAAGGGCCCCAGGAAAGCAATGATTTTTGACTCAGGAAAATACTTTTAAGTCTAGACAAATGGAACGCTAAGCAGTCAGCAGGCATCATGAGCCGTACTCATTATGACTTGCTGTTGTAGAGGGGTACCTTGTGTGGGGGGGGAGGTGGAATGAGGAAGCCGTTGAGATGGGGAGAGAGGATGAATAGGGTGTGAGCACAGAGCAGGAAGGGGAGAGAATTGCTATCCTGCAGGAGACCATGGGCAATGTAACCCAAAAGGTGTCAGGGACTCTGGAGGTGACAGCGACCCCACACCAAAGTTTAATGAAACCTTGGAGGAGCTCTCCAGGGTGCTGAAAATGCAAAGCGGCTCCTTGGACAGTTAAAATGGTGCCTCGCATAACGAGTGCACTGTTTAACGACGAATCCGCATAGCGATGCGGATTTTGCGATCGAAAAAGTGATTGCATTGAGATGTTTAGATAGGATAAACATCGCATTGCGATGATGTAAGCATTTCGCTTACCGATCTTCGCATTGTGATGTTTTGGAACAGCTGATTGGCAGTTCCAAAATGGCCGCCAGAAGAAGAAAATGGCCGCCCGCAGCATTTTCACGCCGATTCCTCGCTTACCGAGGCGGCAAAAATGGTGGCCCTATGGAGGATTCCTGCTTAGCAGTGAGGTTATCCCCCATAGGAATGCATTAAACGTTTAATGCATTCTTATGGGGTTTTTTTTTGCCCCAGATAGCGACGATTTATCCGGAACGGATTATCGTCGCTATGCGGGGCACCACTGTACATGAAAGGTCAGGACAAATCATGGCACAGACTCACCATTCCCATGGCATCAGAGGCACTAGTCATGATGGGACTTCGAGATTTTCCGAAATACAGATTCCATACATCTCCGTTCTCAGAGTTCTACCCACCTTATAGACACCTCCTAAATGCGTCAATGTTATGTCTCCTTAGAGAAAAGTCTGAATCAGAAGGCTTTTGGTTTAGCTAGGCAAAGCTCAGCCCAAGCTTCCTGCTACCGCCGTGGAAAGAACAGAACACTTGGCCTAAGTAAGGCTCAATGCCTTTTAATTTAGACCTTCCTTCCACGTGCATCATCTCCAGGTATGTCTGCAAGGCAGGTAGAACTCCCAGAATGGAATATTGTGGGGTTCGTAGTTCAGAATATCCCAAAATCCCATTCTTAGTCAACAGTGTCATCGCAACCATTACAGTGATCCATCTTCTATCCAACTGATTCTACATCCACCTTGCAATAGAGTTGGAGAAGACCATGTAAGAAAGGACAGAAAACCAATGTATCAGATGCAATTGTGAAGAAAATCGTATTTCCCCACCTCCTGAGACTTTTTGTGTGAAGAAATATACTTTCCTTTGAGAATGCAATTCATTTGTGAGGCTGCCTGGGTCTCCCAAGAAATCTCTGAGATGGAATGTGGTACTTTGGTGGGAAATAATAATAAAATAATAATGCTCATAAAATAATAACACATGCAAATCATGGATAAATTATTGGGTAGGTGAAATAGGATGTCCATTCTAACTTTGACAAAGTTGTGGTTTGGTTAAATTTTTATCATTGTGCAGAAGTGGTGCAGGGACTCACAGAGCAGAATCAGCTTCAAGTTCCCCAGAGCAGACTACACCTCTTTCTCATTAACTGGCACTTACAGTCTCAAGAACTCACTCAGAGACATTAATAGTAGAAAAAAGAAAAGCCACTCAACAGACTTGTTGATTGCCAAGAACTAACTGCTAGCAACAGAAAAGAGAAGGTGAAAATTTCAGAGCAGACAGGTGGGCTTTCTTTAAACCCAGAGGAGGGAGGGGATGATAACTTATTGCTGAAGAGATTGATAGTCACGCTACCCCAGAAAGGTCCCTCCTAGCCACACCTCAAAAAAGCAGCAGGTGAGGTTGCAAAATACAGTGGTGCCTCGCAAGACGAATGCCTCGCGAGATGAAAAATCCACAAGACGATTGGTTTTTTGCGATTGCTATGGTGCCTCGCAAGACGGTTTCTTCTATGGCCATGCTTCACAAGACTTTTTTTCCCCCAAGACCAATGCCTTGCAAGACAAATAAATTTCATTTGTCTTGCGAGGTTCCCATAGCACAAACTATGTTTAGTTATTGATTAGTTATTACTGAAGAGATTGACAGTCACCCTACCCTCACAGCAGGCGAGGTTGCAAAATACTTCAGCACAAACTAGTGAAAGGCCAGTGAGAGGGGAAGGAAGGAAGGAAGGAAGGAAGGAAGGAAAGAAGGAAGGAAGGAAGGAAGGAAGGAAGGAAGGAAGGAAGGAAGGAAGGAAGGAAGGAAGGAAGGAAGGAAGGAAGGAAGGAAGGAAGGAAGGAAGGAAGGAAGGAAGGAAGGAAGAGTTCACAATGCACTGATAATAAGAGTAAATGAAATTTTGAAGCTGTATCTTTTAGACTGAGAGCCACAGATGGAACTTTGAAGAAGAAACCTCTGGGGTTTTCCCCCAGCTGAATGCTTACTTTAAAACCACTTGCCAGGCTCTTGAGCATAATGTCTGCTTTTGAAACAGAGCTATTTCCCCCCCCCTTAAAGCGAATCCTGGAAAATACACGGGGGTGGCGTGGAGGGGAGAGAAAAAGGAAGTTAAAAATAAAAATGTGCAGGAGGCTGCATTTGCAGTGGTGATGCCTATAGGGAAACTCGCGAATGTCTTATTTAAGAAGGGAGGCATGGCCTTGCTGAATATTATCCTTTTTATTTTTCTTTACTTGAGCGCGGCGTGTAAATTTCCCAGCGAACTCTCTAAATATAATGACAAGCCTGTATGGAGACTGACAATGATGGGGGCGGGTGAGAGAGAGAGAGAGAGAGAGAGCCAAAAGGAGTTGGTGGTGAGGCTATAATGAGGGCTCACACTGATGCCGTCATCGTCATGATTGTTTGATAGTTTATTGGGTTTAAGCCATTGGATTCGAGATTTGCCCAAATCGGAGAAGGTGGCGATGGTAGGATTCCTCCATATGAGCTGAGGGTGATACAAAAGTCAATACTGGTGTGAGGGATGCATTGGAGATGGATAGTCAAGTAGAGATGTCTTCGGGCTATGAAGATCTGCTGGATAGCTCAGTGGTTTGGTTGGGAGTTCGATTCCCCCATGGTGCCTCCTGAGAGAAAAGCCAGCCTGGGTGGCCTTGGGCCAGCTGCACAGTCCTAGGATTACCCATTGAGAAGGGAATTGTATACCATTTTTGGGTATTCTCTATTTAGAAAAGGGAATCCATAAGTCAGAAATGCCTTGACGACACATTGTGCAGAGATTAAACTGCAATACCATATTGAAGACTCTGCTTGTGATCTCAGTTTGGTGCTTGGCTCAGGAAACTGGCTCGAGGTTGAGTCAATCTTCCACCCTTCCAAGGTTGGCGAACGGATTAAGCAGCTGGCTGGGGAGGGGCAGAAGAAATGAGGAGCTGGTATGATTGGATTGCAAACCACTCAGGGACAGCTTTAAGCTCTGTGGGGTGGTATATAAGCACACACATTTTACTTTGCTTTATTAAAGTATATAATATTCAAGGAGAGGTCTACCACTCCTGCCAGTGAGTTGCCACGACCAGCCAGGGGACTGAACCCAGGTATCTTGGTGCTTAATCTGGCACTGAATAGACCAGACTGTATTGGCTTTCCTTGTGGGAATAGCAGTGGAAGGAAGGAAGGAAGGAAGGAAGGAAGGAAGGAAGGAAGGAAGGAAGGAAGGAAGGAAGGAAGGAAGGAAGGAAGGAAGGAAGGAGTTGATGATGGATAGGAGGAAGGAAGGAAGGAAGGAAGGAAGGAAGGAAGGAAGGAAGGAAGGAAGGAAGGAAGGAAGGAAGGAAGGAAGTGAGTCATTCTGTTACTGGTACCTAATAATATGGAGAACAGATGTGTGTAAGACCTTAAGCTTCCGTGTTCTACCTTTCACAGAAATTCATCTCTATTCAAAGATACCATAATAATTGGACACAGCAAATTGCATATCGTAGCTCCTTGAAGATGGGGGAATTAAGCAAAGAAAACAAACCCAAGAGCATACATGCATACGCATATAAATAAATAAAGTCATCGAGTTGTATAAAGATCTAAAAAGTCAATTACATTCACGAACAGCACGTCTGGTGCTGAATGGAGAATACAAAGGGGGAGGTCAGATCTCGCGTTCAAAAGAGAAGTCGTTGAGAAGGCTACGCAAATAGAAAAGTCATTATTGAACATTACGGCGGAAGATGAAAGGGCCCCGCAGCCGAGAAGCAGCGACGGGATGAAATATTTGTTCAAAAATGGAAATAAACCAAAGGAGGATGCTGAAGACTGGGGAAAGCATCATGCAGGTCATGTGCTCCCAACTAAGCTTGTAAAGTTTTTGGTGAGTCAACCCCTCTTGTGGCTTCGAGCCTCTACTTTTCTTATTATGATGCATATATTGTCCAAAATCCAACCTACTGTGGATGGAGGAAGCCATTATGAAAAGGCTGGAGTGAGAGAGGAAGGAGACGTCCACAAAGTGGGAGCATGGTGGCCTTTTCTAGCAGTCAACATGCCCACAGAATATCCAGGCTGAATATCAGGGGGGAAACTTCTTAACAATTTTCTCAGCTTCAGCTGTGTAGTTCTTCCTGAAATACAGCTCCGGCAGCCGAGTGTCAACTGAGCCATCACTTTCCCCCTAAAGTTTGTCATTTGATAAAAATGTTTTTCACTGCTGGCTGTGAACCGCTCGCTTCCTCGCGCGTTGGCGAAGACAGCTGCTGTGTTTCAAAGCCGGAGTGTCTTGGTATTGATTTCCAACACGCCTGTACCACTCACAGAGGCAGGGAGTCTGGAGTCGGATGAGCGGCAGTATTTAGAACGCAGGGCTGGGTCAAGAGGAAGAGTTCACCTTAAATCCTCTCCTTGTACCCACAAGTTGGAGAACGATAGGGGAAGACGAGGGCTTGTGACATACCTAAGCACCCTCTTGGAGTCTACAGAGTTAAAAAGAGGAGATTGAATGAAACCAGAGAAGAGCCCACGTTTTATTCGCACGGACGAGAATCTTCTTGGCAGCCCCATTGAGAGTAGTCTGATGGACTCAAGGGGACCCACATCAATATTGGATCAGCATCCAACAATTAATTCAAGGGGTGTGCGCTAGTTGTTTCATGTACCTTGGCTCAACGATTTTGGACACCCTCTCTCCAGATGTGCAGCTCGATAAACACATTGACAAAGCAGCTACCATGTTCTCAAGACTCACAACGAGAGTATGGCTCAATAAGAAGCTGATGGCATAGACCAAGATCAAAGTCTATAGAGCCTGTGTCCTGAGCACACTCCTGTCCTGCAGTGAGTCCTGGACCCTTTGTGCATGGCAGGAGAGGAAGCTGAACACAATCCCTATCTGTTGTCTCCGATGCATTTTTGGTATCACCTGGCAGGACAAAGTTTCAAATAGAGTAGTCCTAGAACGAGCTGGAATTTTTAGCATCTATACATTACTGAAACAGTGACGTCTACGTTGGCTGTCGTGAGAATGGCTGATGGTCGGATACCAAAAGATCACCTGTATGGAGAACTAGTGCAGGGAAATCTCCCCAGATGGAGACCACAGCTGCGATACAAGGAGATCTGCAAGCAGGATCTGAAGGCCTTAGGAATGGATCTCAACAGATGGGAAACCTTGACCTCTGAGCATTCAGCCTGAAGGCAGGCAGTGCATCACGGCCTCTCCCATTTTGAAGAGACCCTTGTCCAGCAGGCTGAGGCCAAGAGGCAGTCCTGAAACCAGCAAAATCGGGGAGCTGGACGGGGTGCAGATTGTATTTGTCTTCAGTGTGGAAGAGATGGTCACTCTCGTATTGGCCTTCTCAGCCACACCAAATGCTGTTCCAAGACCTGTATTCAGAGCACATTACCGTACTCTTTCGAGACTGAAGGATGCCTACTAGCACTAGTTGAGACTAGTCTCATGAGCGCCTCATGGCACAGTGGTTAAACAGCAGTACTGCAGCCAAAACTGTGCTCAAAACCAGGGGTTCAATCCCAGGTAGCTGTCTCAAGGTTAACTCAGCCTTCCATCCTTCCGGGGTCAGTAAAATGAGTACCCTGTTTTCTGGGGGTCAGTTTGTAGCCTGGATAATTAACTTGTAAACTGCCCAGAGATTGCTTTAAGCACTATGGGGCGGTATATAAGCAGCACACTTTTGTTGATTTTGCTTTTTAGTCCATAAATACCTGGGGACCCAAGGCTGAAATCCACTGATATAGAACTTATGAGCAGCAGCTGTTGGCCTACAAGCTTTCTCCCTTTCAGAGAGATGTGATGTCAGTCAACATTGTCATGCAGGGGCTTTCAAGTAGAGCGAAAGGCGCTCCTTCCATTATTATTATTAATAAATGACATTATTAGTCATTCCATAAAACTTTAGAATTCATTACAGCTCTTGATTTAGCTTAGACGCCTCTAATTACGAACCAGGAGGGTATTTCAAAGCTCATCCTTAAGGCCTGAGCTTTTATTGATTTTTAAGAGAGGGAGCGGGAGGGAAGTGTTAATCCTTTATATTAATAACCAGAGACCAATTTGTCTGCAAAGCCCATTATTAAAAAAATATTAGCAGAAATACTGAGGTGGAAGGAAACCTTGGAAAGGTCAACCTCGTGGGCCTCCCTCTTTGTTTTAATGTTTTGCTCCTTGCATCAATTCTGGATTATTAAAGGCAGGGAGAAAACTAATAAGCTGGGTTGGAATGGAGTTCACAGGAACGGAACAAAAATAAAAGTGGCTGATCAAACAAACTATGCTGGCTTGTTCAACATCAAAGCCATGTTAGCTAAGAGGCACAGATGGATGGGCTGAAGGTACATACATGTCAAACCAAGCCTCAGAAATGTACTTTGCAAAAGTATTTTCGAGGGACAGTTTGCGATCTGAGCACAGAGAGGGCTTGTTCTGGTTTTTCAGGGTGTGACGCCATGACCTACAGCAGGTCTCCGGGGATTGATTGATTGATTGATGGATGGATGGATGGATGGATGGATGGATTGATTTGATTTATACCCTGCCTATCTGGCCCGCCGGACCACTCTAGGCAGGCCAGATAGGCAGGGTCATTTCTTACATGATCGTAACGCTCAGCAGTTAGAACTTTTCCAAAGTAACTCATTACATTAGGCACAACCTTCTGCTACTTTCAAATTCCTTTTTTTTTAAAAAAAGCCAGGGCTTGGTTCTGTTTTTTTTTTTTTTTTGGTCGTTCCCCCCCCCCCCTTTTTCAGGCTTCCTCTTTTTTGGGGAAAAAAATTAAAACAGAAAGACAACAGCTTGCAATTAATAATAATAATAATAATTGCATGCCATTGAGCCAATTCTGACCGGAGGGGAGAAATAGACCCTAGAAAGCCCACAAAATACAGAGGAAACAGAAAGAAGGAAACAGGCGGTGTATGTTTTGTGTGCATTTGTGTGTGGTAATTGTACCTTTTCCCCATCTGCACGCAGATCTTAGAGATGCTGTCTGCTTGTGCTGCCATCCGTCGTTTATCGCTTCGTTTAAAATTCATGTTTTAATTTTTTTCCCCCTCCTGCTCATTTCCTAGAAAGAATGGGTCCTTTTAAAGGATGCAGCCCCTCTCCCGGCCTTTCCACTCCCTTGAATGGGACGAAGAAGCCAAATGGCACTTGAATGCCAATTACCTGGAAGAGGTCCTTCTTCTGCTTTTCTTCCTTCAAAAATCTACTATACAAGGCGGAAACTTTTCCAAAATGCAGGGGGGAGGAAAGCCTTCTGAAGTAAGTCCAAATGAGGAAGAGGAGCTGCATGCTTCTTTTGCTATCCAAGAACCATACAGAATAATAGAAGGCCAATAGGAATCGTGGAATTGTGAAGTTGGAAGGGGCCTTTAAGGCCATCTGGTCCACCCCCTGCTCAAGGCAGAGATCAAAAACACAGCAGAGCTGAGACAGGTTGATCCAGTTTTCCCTTGAAGGCCTCCAGTGTTGAAGGACTCACCACCTTCTGAGGTCATGGCTTCCATTGTCGTACTGCTCAAACAGTTAAGAAGTTTTCCCTGATACTCAGTCGAAATTGGCTTCCTGTAACTTGAGTCCATTGTTGTGTGTCCTGCATTCTCGGATGATCAAGAACAGATCTTGCCTCTCCTCTGTAGGATAGCCTTTCAAGTCTTTGAAAAGTGCTATCATAGCACCCTTCTGTCTTCTTTTCTCAAGGATAAACATAGTTCTTTCAGCCTTTCCTCATAAGGCTTGGTTTCCAGACCCTTGATCTTCCTTGTCGCCCTCTGAACTTGCCCCAAGTTTGTCGGCCTCCTTCTAAAAGTGTGGTGTCCAGAACTGGACACAATACTCAAGGTGAGGCCTAACCAGTACCTCAAGAGATTTGAAGACTATACTTCTTTTAATTCATCCTAAAAATAGCATTTGCCTTGTTTGCAGCCACATCACACGGTTGGCTCATATTCAGATGCTGAGCTACAACAATGCCAAGTTCCTTCTCACTTATAGTATGAGCCAATTATTCCCCATCTTGTAACTGTGCATTTGTTTTTATTGTTCATGTTTCTTAACCATTCACTTTAACATTTGAAACCCCGTATGGGAAGGGCTTTCTGATTTTTTTTTAAGATTAAAACTGGGATTTGTACCCAGTTGATCATCCTGAAATGCAGTTGAGAGTGGTCATGGTAATGTTGCAGAGATGGTATATCTGCTCTGGGTTTTAGCCGCCTCCTTATAGGTACTCATTAGAGCCATCAGGGCCCACCAGGTCAGACGGTTACAGTGCTACGTCTCTGTCTCTCTCCTTGACCTTCCTTTCTTCTCTCATTTCCTGCCTAACCTACCTCCCCAGGTTGTTGTGCGAACACCCAACAATCAACCACCTTGAACCTCTTGGAGGACCTGCTTGAAAACTAGCTACAAACCATCAAAACACCAAGCAGATAAATAAATTGCAGGCGTAAAAAAAAATTGATATGTATATCACCATATTTTTCCCCTTCCTGGCCAAGGAGAAGTTTCCACCCTGAAGTGGGTTTAATCAGTGGCACAACATTCACGAAAGATGGCACGCTAGCGAATAGGCAGTCTTTGGTGATAATCCCCGGTCTCTCCGACTCAGAGATCGGGAGAAAATGCCGAAGCCAGATGGGGTGCATGAGCAGCATCCATGTGAGGGACGCATCGGGAAGCCGACAGAAGTGGGTACAAGTAGCCAGTCCGGCTTAAGGGACTATTGTGTGTTTCTTTCACCAAATGCTTTATGGGGATCAATCTGGCTTAATCCTTTTTCACAACAGCCTTCCAGACTCAAGCACCTTGGTTGCCTGGGTGAACTCATTACCCTGAGCTGGAAGGAAGAACCTGGGGTGGCCTTTCTCTCTCTCTCTCTCTCTCTCTCTCTGTGCATCTGCCACTAATGTAACTGGCAGGGGTCTCGTGATCCGCTCCGGCCGGTAGCCAGAACTCATCTTGCCCCCCAGCCTACCATCTGTTAGGGAAGACTGCAAGGGAGGACGCCAGGTGAGCGGTGCTGCCACCGTTGGGTTGGTTTGGCCTGACTGACTGCCCAAATTACTTTCTGAGTAGCTGCCACAGGCTGCCGGTATTTTATTTTATTCTATGTTATTTTATGTTATGTTGTTTTATTTATGATTTTGTTTTGCAGTGCAAAACGTAATGGGGAAAATAATGCCATCGTCTGAGCTTGAGCAAATTACCTTTTTTCCAGCTCCAGTTATGAAATTCTCCCAGTTTTCCTAAGCCCTGAAAAAACAGGGAGGTTCTCTCCTTTCCCCTCATCAGCTTGCAATGATTAACAACAACAATAACGAGAAGAAACATACTGCGCCAATATTTAAAAGATACTTAGGTTTTGTAGTTAACACATGTATCTGTTACATAGTACCAGTCAATGTTTTTACAATTTTGATTGACTGTTCCTGGTATTTTTGAATAATAATTACAGGTTCAATATAAGAAACAACAATTTGAAAATAAACTGTACCGTTGGAAAAGTACACCACTACATGGACAAGATCTGAGAAATATGGGTGGAAGGTACGACAATAATTCAACACAGGGATGGCTAAAACTGGAGACCCAAAGGCTTGGTTTTTGCTCCGAAGCACTCCAAACCAACGTGATGAAAGCTAAAATCCAAGGAATTGGTGCTAACAGCAAATGTGGACTCTGCCAAGAAAAAGATGTGTCACACCTCATGTGGATGTCCAAAGACTGCACAAACAGATTACAAAGTTAGACGGCAAAGTTAGTGCACTGGTCATTATGCCAAAAATATAACCTGCCAGCCCCCAAAAACCCATGGGAACATCAGGTAGAGAAAGTGTCAGAAAGGAAGTCAAGATCTTGTGGGATTTCCAGATCCAAATGGATAGACACCTTGAACATAACATATCCAGCATAGTAGTAATAGAATGAAGAAATATCTGGATCATTAACATTGCAATTCCAGGAGCTGCCAGAGTTGAAAATAAAGAATTAGAAAAACTGACAAAGTACAGAGACCTGGCCATTGAAACATCCCGCCTCTGGAAGAAACACGCTTCTGTGTTCCCCATAGTCATCGGGGCTTTGGGAACAATATCAAGAAATTTCACACAGTACTATAAATAGATCTCAGAAATCACACCATCAGAGCTACAAAAAATGGCAATATTAGAAACAACATACATAGTGTACTGATATTTAACAGATACTTTGGGTTTTGGTTAAAATTTGTATCTGTTATATAAACCAGTCAATGTTTTTATAATTTTGATTGACCACGTCTGGTATTTTTGAATAACGATGATGATGAAAATACAGTACGACATCAAGTCAATTCTGTCTTACAGCAACATTTTCAGGGTTTTCCAAGTAGAGAGTACTCAGAAGTGATTTACCACTTCCTTCTTCCAGGGCTGCCCTGGGGCTGTGCTGTTTGCCCACGGCCACCCAGACTGGCTTTTCTCCTGGGAGGTCCATGTTCCACTCCTGTGCTCCTATCCTGGCTAGTTTGGGCTTGGCACGCTGTGCTCTTGGCTGGGTCCTGGTGCCCTTGCCCTCGCTGTTGTTGTTGTTGTTGTTGTTGTTGTTGTTGTTGTTGTTGTTGTTGTTGTTGTTGTTGTTGTTGTTGTTTAGTTATTTAGTTATTTAGTTATTTAGTTATTTAGTTATTTAGTTATTTATTTACTGGCCAGGTATGTAAACCATACCCGGAATTTAATATGGCTACCAGCCACACTTAAAAACACTACACACACACACACCATAAACAGAAAATTCACAAGACAATTGTTGAAGGCAACTGTGCACAACCTGGGCCCTGACAGCCAATGAGAGATATTTAGGAGAAGATCAGAAGCAGTCTGTGTCTCATTCTCATCCTGGAGGTGAGACATCTCATGGAAAACCGAAAGGCTTGCCCTACTCCCAAGGGACAATGATGGAACAGGGGACAAAGGAAAACGATAAGGCTAGCGATCATCTCAGCTTACACCTTGATCCATCCCCCATCTATCATGTTTCAGTCTGAACTTTAAAGGAGCTGTCTGAGGTCCTGAAAGTAACAGAGGTGCTTTTAAGAACTAGCTTGTAAGGGGGGAAGAAAGAGAGAGAGAAATGGGAGAGAGGAAGGCTCTCTAGCTTCGGAGGCCTGGAAAATACATAAATCTTCCCGGCTTGTTTGTTCACTGATTATCGTAGAAACTCTCCAGCACTTCAGTCTTTTCTCCAGTGATTATTTTTCCCTTCTTGAGATTTAAGCTTAGCTTGGCAAGCATTCGGAATGCGCTCTTAACAAGGATGAGACAGACTCAAAAGCACTTTGGCTCCCTTTCGGAACGTTTCTTCCCAGGGTTCTTGAAATGCTGCTGGGTGCGCTCTCTCTCTCTCTCTTTCTGTGCCCCTCCCATTTCAGAATTTCCCTTTTTGTCTAGACAATGCCACCCCTCCCGCACCCACTCAGCGTAGGATGAACTTTTCATTCAGCAACAATGCATCTTTTAAAAGCATTGGTATACTTCCTAGAAGCCATTTCATATTTCCATTATTTTCAAGTGATGTGTATGTATATGATGGCCTGGGGAGTACCCCTCGCAGCCTGGTTGAAATCCTAGGGTGTAGAATGATGAAGAATTAAAAACATGAAGTTGTTTTGGGTTGATCCTCTGCTTTTTTTTACATGCACCTCGATTTACAAGGCAAGCTTTCCCACCCTCCCGGAGGTTCAGTGTGAGAGTTATTCGAAAACAATGAAGGGAAATTAATTCAGAACGGGGGATTTTGAGGGGGTGCAAAATGTGTTATTTTTGTTTGTTTGCAGACAAGGAAACGGAGGCAGAACGGAAACATGAAAATATTGAAAATAACTTGCAGCATGGCATCAGGTGTTTTACCAATCAGTCTGGTGAAACCAGATGTCCGTGAATCTGGTCCTTCTCCCCCACCCCTTGTCTCCCTTTTCAGTAGGTGAATTTTACAAGTTCAAAAAAACAGAACTACGCGAAGCTCTCCCAAATTGCATGATACAAAAACTACATTTCATGCTGAAGGTCCAATGCTGGAAAACAGCCATCTCAATCTGGGTTGGATAAGTCAAGAGACTCTAAAGCAGTGGTTCCTAACCTTGAGTCCCCAGATGTTCTTGGACTACAACGCCCAGAAATCCTGGCCAGCACAGCAAGTGGTGAAGACTTCTGGGAGGTTTTGTCCAAGAATATCTGGGGTCCCAAGGTCGGGACCACTGCTCAAAGTGGAGAAGAAAGAGTGTGGTAGACCAGTACAATGTCACAGGAATCCACGCCTGTTCTTATTCCATCTTCAAAGTCTTCTGTTTCCCCAGAGATAACCAATTGCATTTAAGTGGAAGGGGGATGCTCAAAATTACACCAATTTTATAAAATGTCCTCTTTGCAGGTCTAAATGGGAACAATCACGAAGTCATCTCTCCACCAAGTCCCCCCAAAAAAGTGAGCCGAAAAGGACATACCTATCACGAAGAGTTGAACTTTTTGAGCAGAACTTGCGTCGCTACAAAATGATGATCATGATGGTCAAACGGTAGTCAGTTTGGAAAATGGGGAAGTAATCGCTGTTGAAGAACCATCTCCAATTTGGAGAGACGAGGTGGCGCAGAGTGAAATTCTGTTTGACTGCAAGCAAGCAGGGCCCACTTTCTGAAGGAAAAAGATGCCTTCGGTTTATTCCATCACAGCGTTAACTCTGCAGAGGTTGAAAAGTCTCCTAACTCCATCTTGATCTTTGTTCACCAACTTCATTGCATGTGTTTCTTTTCCATTGAGTTCCAAGTGGTGTTTTTATCTCCAAAGGTACCCTGGTATGCTCTCAAATAATGTAGATGTAGTAGATGTAGTACTAGTTGTTCTCTTTGAAAAACACTGATAAGATTTGTTTTGCTGGATAAATTTCCAGAAGAGTAGATTTGTGGTTGTTGTGATGAAAAGATTAAAATCAAATAATTGGGGGATTCTTTAAGACTAGTATGCTTTATATGGCAAGTGCTTCTTGGAGTTCAGCCCATTTCTTGAGACGCACAGAGCATAGCTTCAATAAACTTACTTTTATCCAGGCGTAAAGAGGAGTACATTGTGAAATGTAGTCAAAACAGAAAAGGTTAAGTATGGTGATGGTCTTTGAAGATTAACAGTCATTGAGAGTTGATAGATCCATCTTTGAGTAATAAATGCATTGGAAGATGGCAGATAAAACAACTTTAAATGTGGATGGCTCTGCTTAGGAAGGGACCACGCAAATCATCCCAGCTTCCTTTTCCACTTTACCCTAGAGGCTGATTTTGTTATAAAATGGTTCAAGTGAAAAAGGTATTTCTCCCAACAATGTTTCTAAACTAAATTATCCATGGCAGTAGATTTAGGTACTGGAAGGAGATATATGTTAGAAGAGCAGGTAGATATTTGCTGTGAGGAGTATATATGTCAGAAAAATGTCTGGGAGAGGGAACTGAATCTTCTGTAGCTATCCATTCACTCAAATTTCCTGAGCTTGGTTGAAATTTTGACTCTTAACCACGGCTTCTGGTAGCTGTAGTTCAAAGGACGCTAATTTGTTTGTGGGTTAGATCGCTTGGATGTCTCGTCTAAAGTTCAGGTTAAGGTCTAGAGAGGATTTACCGTATTTTTCGCACCATAAGACACACTTTTCCAAATAAAAAAAAAACATTGGGGAAAAAGTGTATGCGTCTTATGGAGTGAAATTCCCAGATTATTTTTTCCTATTTTCTTCGCCTAAAAATTTGGTGCGTCTTATGGAGAGGTGTGTCTTATGGAGCGAAAAATACGGTAAGTCCCCTCTGTACATCAGTGGAATCAACAGGGCTTATATAAGCCTTGAAATCACAAGCTCCATTCATTTTTTGTGGTGTAAATCCAGTTGGGGGGAAGAATTGGATCAAGTCTTGTGTGTTTCAAAGGTGCAAGGTTAGAGTCCTCACTGAAATTATATGAAAACTGTATGTCTCTCCTCAGCATTGCCTGAAAGAGGGTAGAAGCTTCTCCCAGGAAAGAAAGCAAATAGTTGTGATAGCTCAGTGGTTGAAATATGAGGCTGTGGGGATGGGCTGGGAGTTCAGTTCCCCACTGTGCCTCCATCACAGGGGCTGGACTTGATGATCTGTAGGGATGGTTCCTTCCAGCTCTGCAATTCTCAGATTATTGTTATTATATTATTATTATAAAACCAACCTCCTCTTTTAGCTCAGGCGCTGTGACAATCTCCGGTGTCCTTCCCTTGCATCTCAAAAGTGTCTCCTCTCTGTCACCATCTGAAAGCATCTCCCTGCTATCTCCAGGACACTGACGCTGCAGATCAGTTAACCGTGGCATGCTCCTCGGCACATTTGTCTTCCCACTCTGACTTTGGGACTGAATCAGCAGGGAATAAATCCAATTCCCCTGCCAGAATGACGGTGGGAAAATGGTGACGGCTGGGCTCGGAAAGTTATGATCCAGTTAGGCAAGCCACTGGGCCGGCTTAACTCCCACTGAATGATAGGATAAACTTTCCCTGGTGCTCCATCTTCACTCCGGCACGGCCATTTCCCGGCGATTAGCCACCCGCTGGTATTTCCAAACACAGGAGCGAACGCAAACACCCCTACGACTAATGAGACAGGTCTCTCTGGAGCTGACAAATGTCTTCTTCCCCCTCATAGTCCCCACTGATCTGTCCCTGGTTTGCATGCTTTAATTTGTCAGGAAGCACAGTGGAGGCCTCTTGTGTTTCCACCTTGTGCCTTGACCTCTGGAGTTATGGGAAAGGGCGATCTGTTGAATAAACATACAGTTCCGAAACAGTGGGGAACAGAGACGCTGGTGGGATTGCTATGGTTTTAGAGTTTGTTTTGACTTTGCTCTGTGTGGCTTCTAGGGTTGTGTTGAGGGATTTTGCAGCCTGGGGCAGAAAACAAGATGGTACCCCCTTCCTTTCCATTTCTAAAAGCCAGTTAGACGGGCAGTTGAATCTTCATTCAACTCAGCATCTGCAGGCACATTTCTAGGGAAGAGCCTAGCTTAAACAACAAAGGGAAAAAACACACACACACATTTATGTATGGGGTGGATGTTTATATGCAACTGGGACAGGAGAGGATGGATGGATGAAACACATCTCGACAAGAGAAGACTCAATAGAATTGCCCCATTCTCACCTGTGGGCAGCTTGGGGCTCCATCGTCCTTCCTTCGTGCTTCCTTTCAGAGCATCCGCCCATCCATTCACACAGCACAGTGTCCATAGCAACACACACAACCTTTCCCCCTCCTTAGAAATCTCCATTGATTCCCCTGAAGGATTTATGGCAGACGTGTGATCTTGGTGAAGCAGCTAAACCCGATGCACGAAAGAATTACAAGCATGTCTGATCGATAATCTATTTATCTCCTTCACTTTGCTATCTTTAAACACTCCAAGCCTCGGAAAGCTTTTCGAGGACCAAACCATCTTGTTCCTAGGTTGCTCGCGAGAGTCGGTTCCCATGCCCAGGAAGGATGCTCTTGGTTGCCCTGAGGTTGTGAGGTCATTTGGAAGATAGATATTGACACGGGGAGGTTTATCCTTCCTAGATGCCCTCAAGTCTTTATGCTTTGATCCCATTTGCTCTGATGTCATGTCTGTTGGACTCTGTTAAAACAAATCTTTCCCACGAGATCACATTTCCACGTGGAATCTGTCTTTTCCAACTCTAAAAAAAAGGTGAAACTACTGGTTTGGGTGTAAGCTTCTTTTTAACCCAGTGTGACATCTAGACCTGATCACATAACAATCATGTTTTGCTCCCGATTTTTAGGTTCTGAAGCTACAAATGGTTCTGCATCTAGCCCAAAGCATCAGGTGCTGAATTTGTATCTACCAGGAGGAGAGGGGCTGTAAAATGATAACCAGGGAGGATGGTGTAGATCAGCGATCCTATCTGATTTGAATGTGTAGATTGAGGTTGCTATGCGTGGTCCTGGAATTTCTTCCTAAAATAGGTTCAGTTTCAAGTCCAAACTACAGTTTTCAACTTGACCCCTTGGTTTTCTAACGATTATCATTGTTGTGTGGCATTAAGTCAATTTTCAGGCGTCTCTGAAAGAAGGCAGTTTGGCACCGTTGGTCGAAGGATTCATCTCGGAAAATGTGGGAGCTCTCGTTCTGTTCTTAGAAATGTGAGAAGTCACCTTGATACCTTCAGAAAATATGTTCCTTTCTTGGAAGCAGGGTGAACGAATTTTGCGTTCGCTTCTTTCCATGTGTGAGGCGGAGACAAGTGAGGGTGCGCTTCCAGACAATTTAAACCCTTCTGATAAGCTCTATAGCTTGGTTGGACCCCATGGAACATCCCCATGGAAGGACATTGTCCTGGTTTGGACTTGCGACATTCCACAGAGGGGAAGAGGGATTGACGACACTCTTTTAGCTTTGTTGCCTAAACAGTTTGTTAAACATTGGGCCATAATTTAAAAATTATTCTCCCTGTTGCGAACCCCGTTGATATGCTTTATGAATATAGCTTCATAAAGTAAATGGCAATGTTGGCCTGATAAATTAGCAGAGTCTTAAAGTGCTGCATTATCTTTAGCCTAGTAATTTTGCCTGATGAGAACGTAAGTTGACTTTACGGTATTCGCGAGCCAACAGGTTGTAAATATCCCGGGACCAAAGACAGGGAGCACTCTTAGCTCCGATAGGAAGCACACTCTGTGTGTGTGTGTGTGTGTGTGTGTGTGTGTGTGTGTGAGAGAGAGAGAGAGAGAGAGAGAGAGAGAGAGAGAGAGAGATGGGGAGTGACTATTTTTTTTAAAAAAGGAGGAGATAAAACATTTGCTTCTTTTTTCCTTGCTGCCTCATTTGCACGCCCGTGCTGAAATAATATTGATGAGGTGGAGAGGTGGCATTAAAAACAGAATGATGTTGGGGAATGAAAAGGAAAAACGCAAGGCATAAATTAGAACTGTTTGTTTCTGTTGGGGCGTAAAAGTTACTGGGGTGAATCTTTTTTTTTTCCCTTCCTCCTTCCTTCTTTGCTACACCGTGCGACTCGCTGAGGCTGTCTTGTGGGGCACGACAGGACCATAAATCATAAAAGAACATTTACAGTGACGCAGAGACATCGGCAGAAAAGGCCAAAAGAAGATGGATGGATGTCCGGAACTGGGGATTGTCCGAACGATGGCAATGAAGGAAGGATCTAAACGGACAGGTTGTGGATGGAACTCAGATTTCACCCATTGGTGGGTGAAAAACGGAGATGAACAGACCGATCCCTTACATCGATTGTGCAGGGCTGAAGGGTTGATGGGTCCTTGCCAGGGGGGTGGAATAGCTCTCACAGCTTATTATTTCTGGGCCTGGGAGGGGTGGGAATACAGTGGTGCCCCACAAGACAGGCGCTCCATTTAACGACAAAACCGCTTGACGTTGATGTTTTTGCAATTGCAAAAGCGATCGAAAAACGATGTTCCCTATGGGGGAATTTCACTTTGGGAACCGATTCTCGCAAAGCGATGATTTTTTAACAGCTGATCAGCGGTTTCAAAATGGCCACCAGGTAAACAAAATGACCGCCTGCTGTTTTCTGGGATGGATTCCTCACTGTACAGGCAGTGAAAATCACCGCGCTATGGAGGATCGTCACTGGATGGTGAGTTTCCAGCCCATAGGAATGCATTAACTGGGTTTTAATGCATTTCTATGGGCTTTTTAATTTCACTTTATGACGTTTTCGTTCTACAGCGATTTCGCTGGAATGAATTAACATCGCAATGCGAGGCACCACTGTACATACACACAACATAGAAAACAGCACAGATCAATGGCTGGAAACCAATAATAAGTCACAACTACAGCAGGTCCACTGAATCTTTGGGAATTTGGTGAGTGAACCCCTCTTCTTGGTCCCAGTGATCCATTGGTGAGGCCTACCCTTGAATATTGTGTCCAGTTCTGGACACCACACTTCAAGAAGGATGCTGACCGATTGGAAGAAGTTCAGAGGACGGCAACATTAGGGGGCTGAAAACCAAGCCCTGTGAGGAAGAACTGAAAGAATTGGGCATATTTAGCTTTGAGAAAAAGAAGATGGAGGGGAAAGAGGAGAGCACTTTTCAAATGAAATGGTGTCATACGAAGGAGGGGCGGGATCTCTTCTTGATCATCCCCAGATGCAAGACATACAACGAGTTCAAGTTACAGGAAGCCAGATTTCGACTGAATATCAGGAAAAACCTCAAGCAATTATCTTTCCTTAGTCTTCTTTTCTTAAGGCTAAGCATCTCCAGTCCTCCTAGGGCATGGTTTCCAGCCCCCTGATCCTCCTTGCCGCTCTCCTCTGAAACAAGTGAGGAGTCTCATTAAAATAAAAAGAGTGACTGTGATGGAAAACGTCTTGAGGGCCATAACTGTAACTAGAGGGCCATAACTGTACCCAGAGACCTTTGGGTAGTGTGGGCGGCATATAAATTAAATAAATAAATAAATAAATAATTACTTTGTGGGGGAAAAATACAGTGGAAAAGAAGGTGACATGAGAAGGTGTCGTGACTGAAACGGGGGGGGGGGAGAGCTTCTCTTTCCTCAAATCAGCCTAGTATGAAGAGCCAGGTGGAAAGTCATCTGGAGTCAAGGGGCAGGAGAAGACCGCCACACGCAAATGAGGAATTCATCATCCCCAAAGACTACATCTCTGGATCATCTGTCTCCGAGTCCCAAAAATTAAGGCACCCAAAGCACGCTAGTTTATTGCTTTGGGTTGTCACTGTCAAGCAACGCCGCTGTCGCCGAGCATACGGTCTACGCTTTCGCAAATTATTATACTGCAGTCATTATTGTAGCTTTTTATTACCCTGATCTTTTTCAACGTGCCGTTCCATCCTCTCCGTCGCTGGTGATTAGATGGTTATATTGTATTCCGACTCAGTCTAATTTTCATATGAATGTTTATGTGAACTCATAACACACTTAAGACACATATTATTGTCAGTTAAATAAAGCGCATGTTTGAGCTGCAGTATTTCATTAAAACAGATTGGATAAATTACACCCTTTCTTGTCCTAATTATATTGGGTTCACTATGGTGCTGTTGCTCTCAGTAAAAAACTCCCCCGGTGAACTATTTTGATTGCGGCAATCCTAGACACCCCCCTTTCTCCTACTTGGTACCATCTGTGTAGTTTTGACTACAACTTCAATGAGCCCCAGCATGGGCGATGACCAGGGAGGATGGGATCTGTAGTCCCAAGCCTTTTGCACTATATTCCTGAAGCTTCTGAAATTGTGGAAAATCAGTTTACCTGTTTTGCCAGTGTTCGTTGCGAATTATTCAGAGCCATGAAGGCTGGCCTGGAGAAAAACGGTGTGTTACTTCTGATGTAATAGACTAATCCAGAGACTGTTGTCAGGCGGCATCAACTCATCCACAACTTTGTTGTTTAGTCGTTTAGTCATGTCCGACTCTTTGTGACCCCATGGACCAGAGCATGCCAGGGCCTCCTGTCTTCCACTGCCTCCCAGAGTTGTGTCAAATTCATGTTGGTCACTTCGATGACCCTGTCCAGCCATCTTGTCTGTGTCGTCCCCCTTCTCCTCTTGCCTTCCCACTTTCCCAACATCAGGGTCTTTTCCAGGGAGTCTTCTCTTCTCATGAGATGGCCAAAGGATTGGAGCCTCAGCTTCAGGATCTGTCCTTCCAGTGAGCACTCAGGGTTGATTTCCTTCAGAATGGATAGGTTTGTTCTCCTTGCAGCCTTATGAATCAGAGCCCTCCAGAATGGTCCTCAGTTCTACTCAGGTCTGGCAAACAGAAGGCTATGGCTTCCGTTCTTGAGTAAATCTATCTTATGTCTGGTCTTTCCCTTTTCCTGCTGCATGTTCCCCCATCTTGTTTTCTTTCATCTCAAGTCTTCTGTTCTTGTGATGTGCCTAAAGGAGGATGGCTTTGGTGTAGTTGTATTTTGCTTCTAGAGAGACAGGAGGCTTGATTTGACTTAGCATCCATGCCTTTCTCTTTCTAGTAGCCCACAATATACATAAAGCTCCCTTCCAACACCATATTTCAAACCTTGGCGTTCTTCCTTGTCCAGCGTTCACATCCATCCATGCCGTACGGAATACCATGGCAATTTGGCCAACGACTTGGAAATAATCAACGTTATGACCATGAGCATCATTATGATCCTCCTTCTCCTGATGATGATGTGGAATGGGAATCATCATCATCACCGCCACCATCATTAGAAAGTGATGGCATATGTACATCCAATTTCTCCTGCCCTTAGGAGTGGCCCCGCAATGAAAGACAGCTGTTCCGTGCAGTACATATGGGGTGTCCTGAAATGACTGCTGGAGGGAGGGCACCATTGAATTCTCTTTTTCAAGCTAGAAGAGCTGTTGATTGTTTTTTTTTTATTTTTTTATTTTTTTGCCTTAAGTGTTAAAATAGCGTGGCTGGCTTCTCCTCCTGCCTGCGTTTTGGCTCAGATGGAAGATTTGCTCTTTTTTGTGTGGGGAGGGGGAATCTGAAACAACAAAATTGGTCAGGCCAGGCTGGCTCTCTCTCCATCTGTTCACTGCACAGAGCCTTATGGATCCCTGATTCGGTGCCACCGAACGTCCACCTTCTCTAGGACCCTGACGCTGGCCACTTCCCTCTGTTTGATACCCTCACAGTTTCCCTCAAAGAGTCCTCTTCTGCTACGGCCAGCCAGCTGTCTGTTTTCAAGGATCTCGGCACTGTCGCATCGATTCTTCCAGCTGCCAAACTGAACACATGGCTTCTTGCGTGGTCAGGCTTCCCCCCCACTCTTTCAAGAACTTTAAATTAGGAGATGGGGAGGCAAAGACTAGCTCCATTATCGGGAGGGAGGGGCAGACAGACGCTGGGGCTCCAGAAGAGCATCTTAATATGACCTAGTTCCATCCTCTCTCTCTCTCTCTCTCTCTCTCTCCACCCTGGAATTTGTCTTGCAAAAGTACCTTTTGTGAGAAAATGAGCCGCAATTTTGGGGGTGGGTGGGAAGTGGCAAGATGCATCTCGGAAGGGCGGAAACTGTTTGGTGCAGCGGCCTGCGTGACAGACAGCTGTGCTTTTTTGGAGGTGAGATGCTGGAGGGCTGTCTCCTTTCCATAACATCCCCATTCCAGAATTTAGATACACTAGCAATTGGGATCATCAAAGAAACCATATGCTGCAATTCCATACACAGGTACCTGGGAATAAATCCCATTAAACTGTCGTTATCTGAATAGCCAATTTAGAGTTGACGGGCTTCAATGCAGCAATCCTCACCAGGTTCATTCATGGTGAGGCACGCCAGGTAGACAACATCAGGGCAGTTACATGTTGTCCGTGTTGTGTCTCTACAGCCAACGAGCTATCCATGTATAGTCCAGTTTTGGAGTTATTTAGTGGCTGAACGACATAAGTTTAAAAAGAGGATTCTGAGAACCTTGACTTTTTCTGCTACCATTCCTGAGGCAAGGTGCTCCAATGTGAATCCACTCCAATTTTAGTCAGAACTTTGAAGGTGCCGAAGCTGGTCCACCGCCCTCAATCATCCTTCTTCCCCTCCTCTGGACCAATTAGAACAAATTCAGAGGAGGGTGACGTGGATGATCAGGGGAATGGAAACCAAGCTTTATGAGGAAAGACTAAAAAATGTGGTATGTTTAGCCTGGAAAAAAGAAGACCGGGGGGGGGGAGAGGAGATGTGACAGCACTATTAAAATGTTTGAAAAAAAATGTTATAAAAAGGAGGGGCAGAATCTGTTCCCAGTAGGGCAAGATGCCGGGTAGGTGGGGCTCGTTAACCTGGGAAGGCAGCCCATCTAGGAGAAGGAAAACTCTGATTTCAAACCTCCACTGCCTTGTGGCTATATCCACTGATGGAGTTAACCTCGAGGCAAAATCCAGAGCTGGACTCCCGAAGGCAGTTTGTGTCATTCTGCCAACTCCTGCGATGTTGCTGGAACCAGTTGTATTGGCTCTTGCCTTTCCATTGGACCATTTCAGCAACGTGGAGAGGGGGGACCTGCTGCTTGGGTAACAGCTTATCCTCCATATTACTCTACCCAGGCTTCATGCTCTGGAGAGGACATCCTCGATACAGAGCACATCACCATAGTCTCTCTAGACTGAAGGATGCCTATGGGTAGTGCTCAGGTGACTTTCCTCTTGGAGAGACTCTTCTAGCCTCGAAAGATCTCCTTGACTTTGGGAGCCTGGATTCCAAATCAAGACACTTTGGCACCAGAGTCTACAAAAGCCAGCCGTAGTGGCAGCTGAAGCTTACGTAGATGTTAGTGATGCAATAGCTTATCTCCTGGGATAGCTTGTCTCCTGTTCCACCTAAGGACAGCTTGCTAGTTTAGAGCTACAAGGAAGGTCATGTTGTTTAAACGAATTGTCCCACAACTGCCTAGAGAACGACAATGTTAATGGGATGGTACAGAGAGACAACTAATAAATAAATAAATAAAAGAAACATTTCTCCACCACTGCCTGGTCCTTGAGATCTTTAGCACATAGAAGGCATGGGCCTCAAGGACACAGCCCACCCCTTTTCTCTCACACACACATACACACATTTGGTAGAGTTATGGTTAGGAGGCTTAAGAACTTCTAGATAGCCTAGGAGAGGCTATGATCCCAGCCAAAATGCCCTTGGACCCGTGCTTCCTAACCTTGGATAACCCAGATGTTCTTGGACTGCAACTCCCAGAAGCCTTCGCCACTAGCTGTGCTGGCCAGGATTCCTGGGAGTTGTAGTCCAAGAACATCTGGGAACCCATGGCTACACAAGAATGCCACATCA
The DNA here is from genome assembly GCF_051106095.1 of Pogona vitticeps. Lineage (NCBI taxonomy): Eukaryota > Metazoa > Chordata > Lepidosauria > Squamata > Agamidae > Pogona > Pogona vitticeps. The sequence goes on from NC_135800.1 coordinate 8,987,627, forward strand.
CCGGCTGGTGCCAAGAGTTCTCCCAAGTAGGGACTTGGTATGGACTCGTTTTCCTTCCACAAATAAACGTCAACAGAGATTTGTTGAACCTGACACCTGCCCGCTTGATGCTAAATTAAATAAAATAAATAAATATAAATAAATAGGGTCTCTAGAAAGGCAGACAGAAGAGGGAGCTAATTGATTGCAAGGCATTCCAGTTAAATTCAGTGTGCGTTTAATTAGAGCTATAAGCGAGGAAGCGAATCAATTACTTGTGGCAAAATGCTGACTTTTCTGTCTGGTAGCACTATGGGAGGATTGGAAAGTTTGCTACACCACTTTTTTTGAGGAGGGGGAGTTAGAAGTAGCCTCGCATGGATTTGATGGGTCCTTTACAAGTCTGGGTTCTTGTATATCCGCCCCTTTTGCTCATCACTCTTGGAGTGTTGACCCCATGAAAGTCAAAGGGTATCTGACCATACATGGGCTGAATCTCATTTCACACCTTAAACTGAAGAGAGGGAGGAAATCTTCATGAAAGAAACCCCGTTCATAATCCACTCAAGACTGGAGGCATTCAGAGGAGAGCGGGACAACCGTCTGTTAGATCCGCATTGGATTCCTGCCTTGATCAGGGGGTGGACTTGATGGCCTTAGAGGTCCCTTCCTGCTCTGTGATTCTAGGGTTCCATGATTATAAGCTACATACCTTGGCGTTCCAATTGAGGTAATTATTTTAAGACCTTCAGTAACATCATTCACAAAACAGTTGACATCTATGGAACCTTCCAAAGGAATGAATGGGTTGTAGCATGAACTTTCATAGTGAGGCATTTACAGCTGTGAGCAGACAGGAGAGATGTTGCATGCTTAATTGCAGCCATCTGACCAGGCAGGATCCATTTTGGATGGGAGGGATTGAAAAGATAAAGGAGCACATCCATTGAGAAGAGATAATCCTATATATCAGAGGTTCCCATGCTGGGTCTCCAGATGTTCTTGGACTAAAACTCCCGGAAGCCTTCACCAACAGCTGTGCTGGCCAGCATTTCTGGCTGTTGTCATCCAAGAACATCTGAGGTCCCAAGGTTGGGAGCCACTGGTTTAATGACATCTAGGTGGAAGCTCCCAGTGATTGAGATGAAGGAGAAGATAGTGCCACTTCCATGCCACCATGCTGTCCCCTGAACTTGAATGCAATCGAGTAGCTTACAGGGTGTGAGGCAGACTAGGTGGTACCCACAATCCTGTCTTCCAACACTGCTGCCTCCTTCACTCTCAAGCACTGGCCACCCGCGGCCTCATTCTGCCACTCCTGGGTAGTATTGCCTTTGAACACCAGTTGAACATAGAGGGATAAAGCAATTGTTTCATGCTGCTGGCTCCACTCATATGGGAAATAAATCCAAGACCTATGGCAACCTGAATCAACAGTTCCATCCTTACCTGACAATCAAGAGACTGGAGTAGTGCTTCCCAACCTTGGGTCCCCAGATGTTCTTGGACTACAACTCCCAGAACCCTTCACCACCAGCTGGGGTGGCCAGAATTTCCAGGAGCTGTCGTCCAAGAACATCCGGGGACCTACGGTTGGGACCAAGCAACTGAACTTAGAAAGGTGGAATCATCAGGCATCAGCAAGCTGAAGGCTGCACGCCAACATTTTGGAAGGCCACCACGTTCTTGTAAATGGGTTTATCAAAGCCTACCCCTCCCAAACCAGACACAGACACCATCTGTGGCTGGAAACCCAACCCTGGGCTTGTGGTGCATTCTGCAAAAAGACTTTTAAAAGGTGCCATACAAACATTGGAAAAATACACACACATACCCCCCAAAAAGTGTTCCAACCAACTTCCACCCGCTGGAAGCCAGCCTGTCTCTCTTTCCACAAGCAGGCAAAGACCTTTCTCTTCAGACACGCTTTTCCTGAGTACCTGAGTGGGCTTTTTTTTTTAAGGAATGGTTTCTATTTTTGTAAGGTTGTATTTTTATTGCTTTTAAATCCACTTTAGTAATTCTTTTATCTAATGTGCTTGGTATAATGTTTATTTAATTCTTTTTAATCATCAAATAATGTATGGTTTTAGCTTCCAGTCCTGTCTTTTTTTTTTAATGATGTAAGCCACCCGAGGTCCTTTTTTAAGGAGAAAGGCAGGGTAAAAATATTTAAAATCAGTACATTTATTTATTTATTTATTTATTTATTTATTTATTTATTCAATTTATATGCCGCCCACACTACCCAGAGGTAGAAAACCCTTGAAAACAAATTGAACAAAATTAGCAGAGAAGGGAATTTGCAGATTTTGATAATTTTTTTCAAAGCAAACACAACGAAGTCTCTTTCTATTCACTGCTGTTTGTTTTAACACGACTGTTTATTATTATTATTCTCCCAACTGTTTGGTTTATGTTTTGCTTTGTTTTAAGAGTTGGTTTTATTTTGTTATTGCTTCTAGAAATTGTCTGTTGTATTGTATTGATTTTCTTATACATCTTTACGAGTATGCAGTGCACTGCTCAGAAGTCTTTTAGCAGCAGAGAGAGGTATAAATAAACAAACGGCCATTATCATTCCGATTCTCATTTTCAAAGTTTCCCGAGGGGAAGGACTGGGTCCCTGCCTTGCTTTGAGATACCTCCATTCTCCCAGTTATGATGTCTCTACCATCTCCCTTGGTAGTATATCATTGAATGAAGAAAGCAAAATGGATTCTAGTTTTGCATTGCTAATCCAAGCCAGTTGTGCAAATTTCATGGAACCATAGAATAATGGGATTGAAAGGGGCCAATAAGACCATCCAGTTCAATTCCCTACTCAAGTCAGGAACTGAAATCAAAGAAGACCTAATAGATGGTCGTCCAAATGTTCTTCTGAATGGCTCCAGCGTTGGAGTGCTCACCATCTCCTGAGGCAATTAGTTCCATTGTTGTACTTCTCTAACAGTTAAGTTCTTTTTCCTAGTATTCAGACTAAATCTGGCTTCCTGTAGCTTGAGCCCACAATTATGTGCCCTGCATTCTGAGATGATCAAGAACAGATCCTATCTCTCATCTGAATGAAAGCCTTTCAAGTACTTGATGAATGTTCTCCTGTCTCCCCATAGTCTTCTTTTCTCAAGGCTAAACACACCCAGTTCTTCTAGTCTTTCCACCTAGGGCTTGGCTTCCAGCCCCCTGATCATCCTTGTCGCCCTCCTCTGAACTTCTTCCAATTTGTCAGCATCCTTCTTGAAGTGGGGTGTCCAGAACTGGACACAATACTCAAGGTGAGGTCTAACCAGTGCTGACTAGAGGGAAACAAGTACCTTGTGGGATTTGGAGTCTATGCCTCTGCCTAAAATATCATCTACCAAATTTACCTTCTTCAAAGCCATACACAACTGTGGAATGGAGTTACTGATCCACCTCCACACTTTCCTGAAGCTTGAGATCAAAATTTTGCCCTTGTTCCCGATTTTTTGGTGACCTGTATGCATCACATATGCCAGCCAGCGCTACGTGGAACTGACATATTAACAGTTTTTCTGTTTAGGGCTGCTATTTCCAAATGTTTTCTATACACCTCTGCATATATAATTTGCCCCACTCCTTACCTTACACTGCCCATTAGCCCCTTTGCCTCGAGAAAGCATGGTGAATCATCATCCTCACCTTGATGTAGAGATTTATAATAATGGCGACGCATCAAGCCGCTAAATCCGTCTCTTTATCCCAACTAGAGTCGATGCATGGAATCAGCAGGAATTTGATAAAGCAACATTTATGTAAGCTGCTTTGATTATTCTAATTGGGCTAAACAGTTTATTAAACTGATGATTCCATTGGGACAAGCGGTTGACTTTAGACTTTTGTCGGGTGACATTTTTCCAATTTAGAGGGAATAATGCATGTGTTAAAAAAAAACACTGCCTAAAAAGATTCTGATGCAAATGTGTGCAATATCAAAGATCAGAACGGCTGTTATCCTGCATTCTTTTATCAATATATTACGCAAACATTTGCAACATGAAGAGACAGCTGCACAAATGAGCTGCTAAAAAAGGAAGGACATAATGGAGCAAACATTGTCATCCTTGCTAGAAGTGTGACTACTTAAAAAAGTAAAAATGAGAGTCTTGGGGTGTTCAATATAGGAATCATGTTTTTTTGGCAATGTAATTGCAGAAGATAAACATGGAAGAATAACAAACCAAGGGCCCAAATCCTACTGGCCACTCACGCAAAGGACATAACTTCTAGTGGCAAATTAAGAAGTATCTTTAGGCATCACCTATTTCATACTGAGTCAAACCACTCAATGTGCAGTAGATATTGCCTACCGAGATCTTCTAATGTACAGCGATTCACTGCTAAACGTTACGCCTTTTGTGTAACTGGGCAACAGGATTTTGGCTGTGATACTGAAATTCATTTTTTTCCTGCTAACTTAGAATCATAAGATAATTGAGTTAGAATGAACCTATGAGGCCATCAAGTCCAACTCCCTGCTCAATGCAAGAATCCAAATCAAAGCAGATCTGTCGTATGGTTGCCCAATTTTCTTTTGAATGCCTCCAGGGTTGGAGCACTCACCATCTCCTAAGGTAACTGGATCCATTGTCATTCTGCTCTAACAGCTGACATTTTTCTGGATATCCATCTAAAATCCGGCTTACTGTGGCTTGAGCCCATTCTTACATGTCCTGCACTCTGGGATGATCGAGAACAGATCCTGCCCCTCCTCTGTAGGACTACCTTTCAAGCCTTTGGTGACTGCTATTGTATCTCAGTCTTCTTTTCTCAAGGCTAAACATGCCCAGTTTCAGTCTTTCCTCCTAGGGCTTGGTTTCCAGTCCCCTGATCATCTTGGTAGCCCTCCTCTGAACTTGCTCTCATTTGTTGGCATCCTTTTTAAAGTGAGGCATCCAGAACTGGGTACAGGACTCTAGATGAAGCCTAGGCAATGTTGAACAGAGGGAGAACATGGATCTCATGGGATTTGCTTCACTGAATCTATGAAGGAAGAGTAGGAATGGGAAGATGCCATATTTTTCCATGTATAAGACTATACTTTTGTATAAAATCTTTAGAATAAAAATTGAGGGTCGTCTTATACACAGAGTAAGCTGAGGAGAGAAAAACAACTGGAAGGGAAAGCAGGGATCAAAGCGATCCTGCAGTGCTTTCATCCCTTTTCCCCTACAGTTGCTAAGTCCCACTTAGATTTCTTACTTTGGGGTTAAAAAATGGGGGTGTCTTATACATGGGAGCGTCTTATACACAGAAAAAGTCTGTATCATGTCTTAAGTCCATTTTGTCCTGTTTTCTGTGAATGTGTGTGTGTGAGAGAGGGTGTGTGTGTACAGGAGAGTGCTTTACACATTTTTCTAAAAGGGGTGGAAATTACCTCACCAGATGTTATTGGACTACGACTACTAGTGTCACCCTAGCTAGCATAACCAAAGGTGAAGAACAACATGAATTGAAGTCTAACAGCATATGATGGGTTCACGTGGTCCACCCCTGCTCTAAAATACACCTTTTGGGATGTCTTTTCCCTTTAAATGTCCAATTCTACATGCAAGTTTTCATCAGGGGATGGTGCTGCTAGATTTCACCTGCATTTCACACCATGGCCAGAATGCAGTTCCCCTTGTTAGTCCAGAGAGTGTAAGAGAGGTCATGTCTCTTGAAAAGGTGAACTGAGCAAAATTCTTGAGCATCTTGCAAGGTCAAAGAAATAAACAAACACGTAAAAAGGCTTGTTTATGGAAAGGATGGGCGATGCTCCATGAAAGATTTATTTGCAACCCAAACCGTGGAGAGCATACTTATTCTCTGGACATTGCAACTCGCTGGCATTCTCTGAAGAAATAAATAAGCAAACAAATACACCAATGCATCAATGGATCCTGTAGGAAGAATGAATCAGAAGGAGAGGAAAAAGGGAAGGGAATATAGATCCCTAAGGGAGCAAAAACATGACTCAGCGGCTGTTCCTTGGTTGAAGGGGATGCATGACTTGCATATTTCTGTTGCCCTAAGATGATTTTTCTAGGCTCGAGGAAAAAGGCATAACTCACTCATTGGTCACATGCGTTCTGTGGTTGTAAATTCTCACCCATCTGATCCTCGCAGGTAAGGACAAGAAATCATGTCTTTCTTATCTGCACCTACAAAGATCCCCTGAAATTTTATTGCTGTCTCAAATCATACCTCGGTTTGCAAGGACAATTTTCCATCTTTACGCTTCCCCCCCCTTCATAAAGGGAGGGTTCTGAAGCATGTTTGGGCATATTTTCCAGTGGTACACATTTTCATTGACTATTTTAAAGCTGTATGCATGGTTTCATGTATGCGAGAAGTACCAGCAAGGGTGTGTGTGTGTGTTTTGAGTTTTCTGGACGGTCAACTCCCACCATTCTTCTTTCTGGAGTGGCACCTCCAGAGCCTACAGGCAGGCAGACTATAGTCATCTGGACAGAACACCCATTGTGCAGGTCTCCTGCCTTAAAGGTAAAGGTTCCCCTTGACAATTTTTGTCCAGTCGTGTTCGACTCTAGGGGGCGGTGCTCATCCCCATTTCCAAGCCATAGAGCCAGCATTTGTCCGAAGACAATCTTCCGTGGTCACATGGCCAGTGCAACTTAGACACGGAACGCTGTTACCTTCCCACCGAGGTGGTCCCTATTTATCCACTCGCATTTGCATGCTTTCGAACCACTAGGTTGGTGGGAGCTGGGACAAGCGATGGGAGCTCACTCCGTCGCGTGGATTCGATCTTATGACTGCTTGGTCTTCTGACCCTGCAGCACAGGCTTCTGCGGTTTAGCCCTTTGCACCACCACGTCCCTGCCTTGGGTGGGCCTAATTTCCTGTTCACAAAAGAAACTGCCCCATTGGTTGCTGGGAAGCGTCCTTTTCAAGTAGGAAGTTAGGCCTATTCGGAGTATGATGCTAGCCAGTTGGACCTTCTGTCCTGATGAACACATAATGCTTGGTCCCACAGTCTCGAGATATCCCTGGAGGGTCATCTCAGCAAGAATCCTGAAACCAGTGGGCTTCCCTTCTGTCCATAAAAAGAGTTTCAGTGGCTCCAACATCTGTCTTGTCAACAACTTCATGGAGGGAAGCCATCACCAACCTACAGAAACTACATCAACTATGTTGCCTCCTCCTCCTCCTCTCATGATTAACTCTTCGCCCAAAAAATATTTTTTAAATATTCTTTGCACCAACAAGGGTTGCATTGAACCATCCTTTCCTTCTGCCGAGACTCATCGCCCTCCTTCATTTCCAGATCATGCATTATTCCTGTCTCCACAGTCTTTCTGCTTATACTCTTTTCCTACTAGCGTATCATTAACTCGGAGAAAATCCACTCTGAACATTCACTCTTATCTGATTTCAGAAGTTAGACAGGAATGGGCTTGTGGTTAGTATGTAGACTGGAGGTCACCTGGGATTGACAGATAGGGCTTGGAAAGGATAGTCCAATATTAGGAACTTTGGTGATAATAGTTCGCCAGGATTTCAGGCAGGATCCTTTCCTAGCCCTATCTGGAGATCTCAGGTGACCTTCCACCTACATACTAACCAAGCCCCATCCTGCGCAATTAGTTGGGATTGCATGTATATCCAAGTGATACATATCCCAATGAAAAATTGATCACCCTATGATGCTTCCACCCCCCCCCATCTTCTGGTTCCCCTCTTAATTTACTTGGTTTATACCAACTGATGACAGACGCCCATTGTTTTGCTGAAACATTAACTTCACAAAGTCATTCCGCTCCCATCTGCGGCACTAAAATTAATGATTCCCACTGCAACATCTGTTTAATTAACTATCGGTACCATAGTCAAGGCATCCAAATACCCCGGTGACTAAATCAGGCTCAAATTAGGGGAATACGATGTTAAATTGTATCAGAGAGAAGCAGAGATTATCCTTTTGAGCACTGACATTCATTAGCTACCAGCCACCCCATGTATCTTCATAATGAAAAAGTGTCAGCCGCTCTTCGCCATAAAGTTTTCATTTCAGGGCTGCCCGGTCCTTTCGTGCTTGTGATGGAAAGAGGAGGAGGAGGAGGGGAAAGAGGAAGAGGGAGGCGGCCAGGCTGTGGTCAAGGTGCCATGGTTTTGGATGGGTTCCTGGTGAGAACGGTGCACGTAAAACATGGCCCTGGATGAAAGCTTCTGACACTGACGTTGTTGCCTCGGTGTTCGGACCCAAAGCCGTGCTCCTAGTTCGATGATTGTCATTTCCCCCGTCGAGACAGATAAATGCATCGCCACTGCCGTGAAGAACATCCTGTCGGGGCGAAAGCCGCAGACGGCTGTCCTCAGGGGAGCGGGAAGGCGGCGGACGTCATTCGGATGGAGTCGTCGAGGCGCTTGGGGACAGCTCTCGAAAGCTCTCGGGGGGGATGTAAGAGTCCATTACGGCCTCAGCTACTAATGCAGCCCCTGAGCCTGGCTTTCTGCCCAAACACAAATCAAAGAGGCTGATGCTACAAATTTTCCACTTTGGTGGTGGTTTGGGGGGGTGTCTCTCCCTCGTTCTCTCCCTCACTCTCTTTTTTGTAGCCATGGCAACAAATGCAGTGTAAAATTGCCAGTTTCCAAGACGGACAAAGTCTGCGAGCGTCTTGCTGCCGAGGGAGGCTTCAGAATGATGGAGCCATAGGGACGGGTGGAGAGGGACCTACGAGCACAGACACATGCCCGGAAAGGGGGGAGAGACCAAGAACAGGGACCCAAACGAGGAGCTGATTATTTTAAAAGAGGCAAACTGCTCCGATGGGACAGTCTTCCCAAGTGGCAGCCGTTGCCCCATAGCACAATTTGAAGGCTAGGTGACATATCCCACAACACTGGTGTGGAAGTGTTATTTCTGCCATCTTGCTTAACCTGCCACCCCAAATCCTTCTTTTTGTCCGTCCTCTTGTTGGGAATGCCACAAAACAGATTGGCCAGAACTCTGTCCGAATCAGGCCACAGTGCAAGCATTGTGCATGGTCTAGCCAGCTGTCTGTTGGGTGCACGGACCTTGGTTGCTCATTCAGACATGCACCAGAGTCCATAACACACAGCTCGACCCACTGAGAAAACTGCTCAAGCGAGTGCCCTTCCGAAAAGAATCGGGGCCCTGCTTCCTTGCAGGGCAAAGCGAACATTTTTGTCTTTCTTTATCCTTGTGAACAAGGATGAGATGAGCCGGGATTAGCATCTCTCCCATGGGCTAAACCCTACAGGCATCAAGTTGAAGTGAAGACATGAATATAAAATATTCTGCACCAATCTACTTGTGCTTATTAATACCCAACTCAGCCATCCAACCCTGTCTTTCTATTTCCTGGGTGTTGTGAGGTTAGTGACAAAAATTCAACCATCCGACCATGGACTAAACATCACTGGAATGTGTGAGATGAAATTTGAAAAGGTGCCAGGAGAATAACAACTGTCCGTAGCAGGATTAGGTGCTTAAAGACCGTGAAACGTACACTATCACTAATGGGATTTCATAAGAACATCCTCCCCACCTTTTTTTTCCCTTTTTGAACCATGGGGTGAAGGGACGATTCTGGGACAAATTCCATGGAGACACATTGGCCGGAGTGCTGAAGCTTTGTTAAGAATGGCTTAGTGACTCATGAGAAAAGCCGAAGGAATAAGAAGGTGAAAGGAGGGATGGATGAGTGGAATTGAAAATGGAAACACACTGTACATGGGAACTTTTTTCCAAGTTCCTTTTGCTACAGCAATGGGAGAGAGAGAGATTGAGAGAGAAGGGGAGGTCTATCTGCTTTCCTCTACCATATCTGCATGGCTGAAAATCCCAAACATTTTAAAATTGGTGAAGATTCTGATGGGACTATGACTCTCAGTCTTAAACACATTATTGAATTTTAGTGACTTGAAAATCTAAGCATAACCTGCAGTTCCAACTTCAGCCACTAGATGTCGGACATTATCTAAGCATCGAAGAGACACCTGGAGGCAGGCTTTTGATAAATATGGAGGTGTGTCTTTTTATATCAGACATGGTGTGGTCCTTCCATCAGCCAGTTGCTTCAGCTGTGCACCCTGTGGAGAGAGTGGTTATGAGAGAGCGAGACAGCTGCTACCTACTAGTGAAGGAGAAGAGAAATGAGCAGAAGAAAAGACAGAATGGGCACTAATGGAGCTGGAAGCAGAGGAAAGAAAAAATGGGAAAATGAAAGAGCACCCGGATAGGTGAGAGCTTAAAGGTTTCTTCACCCCTGGAAAAGTGCTGGTATATGCTAGAAGCAAATTGATGTCCTACATTCCAGCTTTTATTCATACCCATTCACGTCATCTAAAGCAGAGTGGCCAAACAGAGCTGTCAGTTCGTCAGGCCAATGTTCCAGATGTGTCTCAGGATAAGATGGCTCCAGGTCCTCCCACTAGATTGTGCTCAAAACTGGTTGTTCAGATACAGCATCCTTGAGTGTGGATGGATCTTTGACTCTTATATATCTGAGACTCTTCTAAGTTTACCACGGCATCAGACATTTCAAGCTGCAGGACCCAAGAGTTTTAGAGCTTCAAGTGTGAGTTAGTAGATGCAAACAGCAGTATTAATCCTTCAAAGTACTGTTCTACTCATCAAGTGCTTTCCATCTGTGGCGGGTTTAAGAGACCATCTCCATCTGTGACCACAAAGAGCTGCATTTGAAGGAGACAATTCCAGGCTAGACGCTTTGACTTCTGTGCCTTGATCACAAGCAAACACCATATGCTAAGAAGTAAGCAAATCAAAAGCAGCACCCAGCACCCCCGGTCCCCATTCTCTTTTGATTTAGTCCCTCCTGGCCCCGTCGTGATCAACAATGGGCTTGTTTTTTTTTTCAAGCTTCCACTCAATTAGGAATGTAGACCCATTATGATGAAATTTGACATATATTGCCTGCCATCGTTCTAAGCATAATGGGATAAAAATAGCTCCTTCCATCCGCATAGGATCCACAGCGAAAGATGGAATGAAAGATTCCCTCTCTTGTTATATTAGTAACTACAGGAGACCAGAAATGTCATAGCATCAGCCTGAAGCTTCTGAACAATGTAGTCCGTTCCCCCAACTGAGGGCTTTGAGCTCTTTCTAAATTAAAGAAAGGCGCTTCAGTAAAGGGCAGGTTCTGGTGACCTTGGCTATTAAGAAGATCACATGGTGGTCCATTCTGACCTTGAACTCACTGAAAAGGATATTTCTGATGGCTCGAGAACTATTATGGAAAGATTGATTACTGGGCTCAGCTTCCAGGAAGGGGGGGGAAACAAGTTATCTTGCACTTTGATGTCATTTAGTTGGTAGGATCCAGTTAATGCTTCTTTCATTCTTTTCGATTGGACATTGATTGTGAGCGGCAAATGAAGACACCCTTCGTGACCCTGTCACAAAAGCGAGCGTTGTATCCCAAGAGTCACCCTTGTTAATGTATATAAAATGAAGCCGAATCCTGTCCAAATGGGCCTGTTTAAGTCCTGTTGATTTTAATGAGAAAGCCAAGTCACATTGGCTCCAGTCGTTCTTCCAGTGAAGCAATTAGGATGAGTAGGGATTAATACTAATGATGTGCAAAGTTCTTGTGGCTGGAAATGTGTTGGCAGGATTCATTGTGTGGGAAGTGGATTGGAAAGATGGTGTTTTTTTAAAAAAAGTTATTTCTAGACTGTGTAGCATTCATGGAATCCCACAAAGTTGTTAGGGAACAGCATAATGAAAGACAGGCCTTTGAGATATTGGAGGATCACAACTTCTCTCACACAACCGACAGGAACAGCCATATATTCCCACAACCCTGTCAAAGAGATCTGTCAGTACAGTCGTGCCCTGCTTTACAATTGCCCTGCATTACAATGAATCTGCTTTATGATGATCTTTTTGTGATTGCAATTGCGATCACAAAATGATGGTCTAAATGGGGGGATTTCGTTTAGCGATGATCGGTTCCCTGCTTCGGGAACCAATTTTCACTTTACGACGATCAATAACAGCTGATCGTCGGGTTTTCAAAATGGCCACCAGGTGCTTAAAATGGCTCCCCGCTATGCTTAGGGATGGATTCCTCGCTATACAGGCAGCGAAAATGGCCGCTGCATGAGGATCTTCACTGGACTGTGAGTTTTTACCCCATTGGAACGCATTGGACGGTTTTCAATGCGTTTCAATGGAGTTTTTAATTTTGCTTTACAATGTTTTCACATAACGGTGATTTTCCTGGAACAGATTATCATCGTTAAGCGAGGCACCACTGTATCAAGTCGACAGGAAAACAGACACAGTCGATACATTAATTTGTTTGTTAAGCATCTAGATTGTTGAATTTTCCAAAAGGAAAGGAATTAACAGAAATAAGACCCATTTATTATTACTGAAGAGAATGCCATTTGCCATAATAATTAACAAATTCTTAACAAACGGCTGCCATCAGACCCAGGCAGCGCTGCTGAGAGATGATGGGGGCTCTCACTCAGCTTTTCGCTTGTTACTTCATGATTTGTTACTCTGCGCCTTACTTCCTCATTGCTTCCCCATTACTGTACTAGTAAAAGAACAACACAGAATCCAAAGCTTTTACGTCGAGGGGGGCTTGAAAGCAATGTTTGGAAGTAACTGGGAAAAGTTGCTTGTCACGCCTTTTGAATATCTTGGTTTCTCCCCACGACGTTGCTTTGGAAATGTATTTTCATGACACCCTCATTGCCCGAGGAAGGAAAACGTTCCAGCGCTGTTACTTCTAACACGTTATTTTCAAGTTCGGTGTCTGATCCATCTAAAATGGAGACCAGGGAGGCTGGGATCGTCGTGAAATAATCTCTCTCCCAGCAGCTGTGTACTCTATATTGCCGCAATGACCCAAATGCAGTGGTTGTATTAACAGATACCATCTACTCTTTAATGGAGCTCAGCTGACAGGATTAGCCACCTGTAATGTACTTCAGGCTGTCAGGCAATAGAGAAAAGTGTGAGGCCATTACAAGTTACAGGCATCAATTCTGTATAAGTGAAGAGGCATTTCAAATTCAAAACATTTCAGATCTAATAATGGGAAATTATCTTGATGGATCCCCTTCAGATGGAAGAAAGAGAGGAAGAGAGAGAGAGAACAGTCGGCTCAACGGGAAAGCTAAGGGGTGGGTGGGGAGGAGAGAAACACAGCTTCCTCGGTCTAGAATCCATAAGAGATTAAATTAAAATGGAAGGGGGAGGGAACGCACACATCTGAGTGAAAAAGCTTGAAAATCAAAAGCCAACGAGGGAAGAGATATGAACTCGTTCGTCAAACGTAAATGCGCAAAAGCTTGATCTTCTCACCGTCTTGGCTTCGTTGCCTCCCAAAACCTTGGAGCTACTACTTTTTTGGGGACAGGACATTTTGGAGTCTGCTCATGACTCAATGGTACCAGAAAAAAACATGCATAAGCACCCCTGCACCATTGGTTCTGTTGCATCTTCCACCAACACTCTGCCACGTTGCTGATGCACATAAAATATTAATAAAACATGCTCAGCCTCTCCCCAACAAGTCCAGTTTATTCTAGGGATTATGTTTTTTGTGTGTGTTTTCTCTTTTAAAGCAAGTTGATCTAATATACTCTTTGTCCTATCTATCTGTCCATACATCCGTCCGTCCGTCCGTCCGTCCGTCCGTCCGTCCGTCCGTCCGTCCGTCCGTCCGTCCGTCCGTCCGTCCGTCCGTCCGTCCGTCCGTCTGTCTGTCTATCTATCTATCTATCTATCTATCTATCTATCTATCTATCTATCTATCTATCTATCTATCTATCTATCGTGTGTTTCTTTCTTTTTCTTCCTGAATTCTGACTGGAACTGATTCGATCTATCCCTTCCTCTCAGACTAAAGCGCTGATTGAACCTCAGCTATTCCCCTGGCTTTCACACGTCTCCCGATGCTGGAACACCATTCTCCTCTCCGACACATGCACATATGTACGCACATCAAACGTATGCCCAGAAATACGTATCTTGAGAGAAAATGGTGCTTCAAAACGCATTTCATGAGAGATAAAATATGCTGAACCTCTTCTGACCAAAACAGGAGCACAAGGGAGATTGTCGGGACTGTTTGAGAAACTTTAACCATTTTGGATGTTTGTTTCCTGACACGGTTGCGGCTGAGAGTCCCCAAGCTGACAAACTGCATCCTGACAGATGAGTTAGACGTTCTAATAATTCATCGCATTCCAACAGCTTCCCTGTTGCTCTTTTTAAAAGCATGCTGTCAACATTCGCTCTCTTGGGCTAGATGAAATGGAATCTCGGGGATGTTCTAATGCAGTGGCACCCCACCATGGGTCCCCAGATGTTCATGGACTACAACTCCCACATATCCTGGCCAGCACAGCTAGTAGTTAAGGCTTCTGGGAGTTGTAGTCCAAGAACTTCTGGGAAACTATGGTTGGAAACCATTTTTCTATTGTTTGCCTACCATTTCAAAAGAGATATCATGGCTATTCCCAAAGTCATTGCCATCACACACTTTTGGATGACGTGGGTGCCTAAGTATCTCTGAGGGATGGCATGAGGAGAAGGAGGAGGCGCCGCCCACCACCCATGCAGTGAGGGAGCAGGCCGGGTAGATCGGACTCATTAGCCTGGGAAGGCAGCCCATCAAGGAGAAGGAAAACTCTGATTCCAAGCCTCCACTGCCTTGTGGCTATATCCACCAATGGAAAAGGCTTCAGGAGTAAACCTCGAGGCAAAATCCGGAGCCACAGTCCTGGAGGTAGTTTGTGTCATTCTGCCAACTCCTGCAACATCACTGGGATCAGTTGTATTGGCTCTTGCCTTTCCATTGGACTATTTTAGCGATGTGGAGAGGGGGGATTTGCTGCTTGGGTAACAGCCTATCCACCATATTATTTTATCCAGGCTTTGTGCTCTGGAGAGGATATTGCAGATTCGCATACAGTGTCGAAGTCCTCCATACAGAGCACATTACCATAGTTTCTCAAAACTGAAGGATGCCTATGATGGATCTGAATAAGTCAATGTTTGTGACGGAGACACGATTCCTCCTGCTTTGCCTGTGGTGGTGGTGATCAACAGAAAGTCACCAAAAAGTGGCTAAGAAGACATCAAGGGTGAGTTGGCTGGGCAGATCAGCGGGAGCCTTCTCTTTCTGCCACCCAGCCTTCTCTCTGAAAATCTGAACTGGTTTTGACTGCCTTGCCAAGCCAGGTCAGGAGACCCTCGAGAAACATGTGCTCTCCCCCACCTGTCAGAAGGCATTCCCATATGAAACAGTTCTTTGAGGAGGGGGGAAGGAGCAGGCATTTAAAATTGGCTGATGAGACGGAGAGCATTTGCATGCCAATGCCCAAAGGCAAAGGATGACCTTACATTGCAGCATCACAGGGGGAAAGATGTTTTCTCTTCAGGGTAGGAGAAATCAGCAGGGAATGAAAGCAGCAGACATTGGAAATGAGGCTTCATTGGTTGCTCAGATCCAGTAATATGACCAGGTAGTAAGATAGCAAGCATGGGTAAATCAAACCAGAACTGGTCATGTCAGAGTACAGTGTCAACTTGTCAGGCACAACTGACTTGGTCCATCCTTTGTGCTGATCAATCTGCAGAACAAGGATTCTATCTGCAGAGAAGAGTAAATTTCCAGGGGTCTTAAGAACTACATATTAAATGGAGACCAGAATTACCATCATACTAAGAATGTTGACATTGGTTGTTGTTGTTGTTGTTTAGTCATTAAGTCACGTCCAGCTCTTCATGACCCCATGGACCAGAGCATGCCAGGCCCTCCTGTCTTCCACTGCCTCCCGGAGTTGGGTCAAATTCATGTTGGTCGCTTCAATGACCCTGTCCAGCCATCTCATCCTCTGTCATCCCCTTCTCCTCTTGCCCTCACACTTTCCCAACATCAGGGTCTTTTCCAGGGAGTCTTCTCTTCCCATGAGATGGCCAAAGTACTGGAGCCTCAGCTTCAGGATCTGTCCTTCCAGTGAGCACTCAGGGTTGATTTCCTTTGTAATGGATCGGTTTGTTCTCCTTGCAGTCCAGGGGACTCTACAGAGTCTCTTCCAGCACCACAATTCAAAAGCATCAATTTTTCGGTGGTCAGCTTTCTTTATGGTCCAGCTCTCACTTCCATACATCAGTACTGGAAAAACCATAGCTTTGACTATTTGGATCTTTGTCGGCAAGGTGATGTCTCTGCTTTTTAAGTTGCTGTCTAGGTTTGTCATTGCTTTCCTCCCAAGAAGCAAGTGTCTTTTAATTTCGTGGCTGCTGTCACCATCTGCAGTGATCATGGAGACCAAGAAAGTAAAATCTGTCACTGCCTCCATATCTTCCCCTTCTATTTCCCAGGAGGTGATGACATGGGTACTAACTTGTTAAAATTACTTAAGCTTTGGGTTGTGGGTTTTGGACTTTGGATGTTGTGTGTGTGTTGGTATGTGTGTGGGTGTGAGTGCTTCTTCTAAGACAATGGTTCCCAACCTTGGGTCCCCAGATGTTGATGGACTACAGCTCCCAGAAATCTTCACCCCTAGCTGTGCTGGTCAGGATTTCTGGCAGTTGTAGTCCAAGAACATCTGGCAACCCAAGATGAGATTTTAGCCATTGTAGCCATGAAGTTACTTTTCTGGATTTTAAACCCCCTGTGTCAAAGTTACAAACACTGGAGTAACATTTACTGGTAAACTTTGAGATGTTTTCCCAAGTCATTTAGAGGGAACTCTTCTCGTCTATTTTTTCCCTGTATTTAAAAGAGGGAGGAAAAAAGGGAAAGAAATACACTAGCAACAGATTACTTACAATAGTTGTGAGTAATGAGTAGCAACAGTGAATCACTTTCTCCCCAAACAAAGCATGAACAGCAACACCCTGGCTTTTAAAATAGTTTTCTTCCAAGCTCCGTGAGAATATGCTCCAAGCCATTATTGTCAGTCAATTTCCAACGAATAAAAGGAAAGGGGTTCTTTTCTCAACAGATCTCGAGGCCAAACACGCAGGCGGGTTGTATCTATGAATACAACAAAGGATGTTCTGGATTTGAAATGAGTTGGGTTCAATAAACCTGCTCCTATGCACCTGGAGGTTTCTTCCCTTCTTGTTAACTTCCAGACTTAGTGCTTATCCATTTTAATTTCTCTCTGCCCAAAATAACTGCACTTCTTCTGCTTACCAGACAGTATTGGTTTTCTCCAAGTTCTTCCATAACAGCTATTTTTAAATGCATGTACTTCTGCCAGAATAGTCCTTGCGTCACCGTAGCTGCTCCTCTTCGACGCTGGACGATCTCCTGCCTCAAACTCATCTCTTCTGACCTCTCCTCGCTGAAGTGAAGACATGAATATGAGATATTCTGCATCAATCGGCTTGTACTTATTAATACCCAGCCCAGCCAACCAACCCTGGCTTCCTACTTCCTGGCTATTGTGAGGTGAGTGACAAAATTTCAACCATCTGGCCATGGATGAAACATCATTGGAATGTGTGCCATGAAATTGGAAAACCTGAATGGATTTAGCTATTTTGACCGATCCATTGCTTGGTCCTTGCCTTCAGTGATAAAGAAAATGATAAACCAAGGGTGGTGTGTGTGTGTGTGTGTGTGTGTGTGTGTGTGTGTGTGTGTGTGTGTTTGTGTTTGTGTGTGTGTGTGTGTAAGGTATTTCCAAAGCTCTTGTGGACAGTGAACTTCAACAACATCTGGAGGCCCACCAAAAGTTCCTCATGTTTGCACTTAGTCCACTGGGTATCCCTTCTGCATTTCGCCCATTTATTTTAATTACCTATCTATTTAAAAATATGTATACCCCGCCTTTCTGCTCACGAGGACCCATGCTTGAGAGCAAAGCACAAGGTGAGGAGAAAAGGCAGAGAGGGAGGTAATTAGAGCAGGGCTTTTGGGTAGAGGTTGAAGATGTCCTAGATCAACAAGACTTCTCCCAACGCACCATAATTTGAAATATGGAAAGCAACCAACATTAACATCCAAAGAGGCAAAGTGAAACCATTGGTTAGTATCCTGAAGCCTAAATGTGTTGGAAAGCACATAATTATCCCCACTCCTGCTCATTGAGTGTCCATTGCATTGGTTGAGATAGCTCATGCAGTTGGCCACACAAGAGGGAGCAGGCTGGCATGGGTGGGATCATTCTGTGATTTCCCTTCCATTATGAAAGAAACACGATCCATTAAATCTGGAGATTAAGATTACCTGCATTACTGGCACAGGTAGGTTTAAGGAGACATTATTAGTAACTGGCAATGAGGTATGTTTCGTGCTTTCTGGGAGTTGTAGTCTGCCCGTTAGACTCTTTTAAAGGGTGCCTTCCAAAGAACTATGACTCCCAGGAAGCATCATGGCACCTTACTTTTTAAAACAAAACATTAAAAACAGGATGTGAAAGCCAGGAAAGGCTGTGAGGCCTCCAAGCAAGGAATTTTTCCAGGGGAGGAAAAATAAAGTAGGGTTCTGTAGGTGTGCATTAGTAGACTAGACCTTCCAAGAATTCTGCTTGGGAAATTCTTGGGAGTCCAAAACAACGAAAGAGCACAGATCTAATTGGCATTCTAACAGTCACTGCAGCATTCCTCCACCTACCAACACCTATGGATCATTGTAATGGATGTGGTGAATCCACATTACCATGAAACTTCATAGGAGTGGGGATTTCCAAAGTAGGTGCAGGACCATGGATAGCTCCTTGAAACTTGAAACCACAACACAGAGCGCAGTCACCACTCCTGTGTCATCGGGCTCTCCATCTTCTTCTGCCACCCATAATCCTAAATATAATCTCTGCCATCAAATTCTAGCACATACCCAATTGAGCAGCCCGGCGGCTTATAATGAAGGCAGGAAATTAATTTCTCTTGCGGATGCCTCCACTCCCACTGCTCTAGGATGATCCTGCTCATTTCTTTTTCCCGCAGCAATGTCAACAGGCACCTACTCTTTTTTTCCCCCCCTTCCTGACATGGCAAGGTTACTTGTCAGGAGATTCATTTCCTTGGGACCATCGCTTGATGGATTATAGCCATTAATAACCTTCATGTCGGGGAGAAGAAGCACCGACTGATCATTAGAGCGAGACTCTCCTGCCTACGTAACCCTAACATGGCTGGATGGGACCTGGACGGGAATGGCGTTTGATGCCAAAGAGCAAAAGGTTTAGATTGGCAGTAATAGAGCCGAACCAATTCAGTTACCCTACTTTTGTCCTCATTCTCCCTATGGGGTTGGAAGATGGATCCCTTATAGCAGTGGTCCCCAACCTTGGGCCTCCAGATGTTCTTAGACTACAACTCCCAGAAGCCTTCACTACCACCCCTGCTAGCCAGGATTTCTGGGAGTTGAAGTCCAAGAACATCTGGAGGCCCAAGGTTGGGGATCACTGCCTTATAGGATACACATCCCCTGCTCTGTGGCTTTTGAATGCCAACCCACTGTCTCCCTTGTCAGGTTGGTTTTACCATCCTCCTGCCGTATTTCTCTTATTGGTGAAGGAAAGCTAAGGTTAGAGTCTATTACCTTACTCTCTGGAGAGTAAAGGCAGGTCTCCCTTGTAGTGAACTGTTGAACTGCAAGTGACAGAGGGCCAGTGGGAAAAGAATGCATTTGAGGAAAGGCTGATGGATTGCCTCACCCCCCACAAAGTCAGTGGAGCACTTTCAAGGAAATCAGGCGCACACAATTGCATAAAACAATCATGAAGTCGGGTCCGATAGGGCCATCAAGTCCAACCCCCTACTCAAGGCAGGAATCCCAAGTCAAAGGTTATCTGCCATATGGTTGTCTAAGTTTCTCTTGAAGGCCTCCAGCATTGAAGCGCTCACCACCTCCCGAAGACATTGGTTCCATCGCTGTACTGCTCTAACAGTTAGGATGTTTTTCCTGATATTCAACCAAAATCTGGCTTCCTATCACTTGAGCCCATTTTTTGTGATCCTGCCCCTCCTCTATATAGTATTTGAAAAAATGCTATCGTATCTCCTCTCAGTCTTTTTTTCTCATGGCTAAACATGTCCAGTTCTTTCAGTCTTTCCTTATAGGGCTTGTTTTCCAGCCTCCTGATAATCCTTCTTGCCCTCCTCTAAACTTGCTCCAATTTGTCCGCATTCTTCCTCAAGTGCATTTACCTTTTCTTGTAGCCACATTCTGTTGGCTCACATTCAGCTTGTGATCTACAACAATTTCATTGCAGAGAAATAGGAACAGGAAGGAATCAGAGTGGAGAAAAAAAGAAAATCAGTCTCTCTCTCGCTCTCTAGCTCTCAAATCTATATAGAACTACGTGTCTGTTCATCTTTCTTCTGTAGAAGTTGCAAATATTGGGCCAGAATATTCTTGGGAAAAGAGGGAGCCAGTGGATGCGTCCAGGGACTCGGGGCTTGGGACTCGGGACTTGGTACCGGACTCAGACTTGGGACTTGATACAAAAGACTTGGACTTGGGACTCAGACTCAGAGTCTTGTCAACATCCCTGGGTGTATCTGCACTTACTAACTGTGCCATTTGGCACAAGGCATGGAGTGGAGCACCAGCCTTTTGGCTCCAGAGACTTCTTGTGGCATATTCCCTGGAAATAGTGGAGGAAGAAGCTTCATGCTGGCTTTTGGTGTGCCTTCCAAAAACCCCAGCAGCTATGTAAGGCTTCGTCTTCCTCACCACCATGTTCTCTAGGAAAAACCTCATGTAGCAGAAACCACAGCGTGAATGGCAACGGCTGTTACAGTTGCTGAACTGATTTGGCCTCCTGGACAAACACCAAAATCATATGAGATTTTGTCTGGGTTTCCAATTCATCTGGTTAGCCAATTCCACCCTACTTCCCAGTCCTTACTTGTGAGATCTAAAAGTGCTGCTCCTCATGGCAGGTTTTGACCCTGATATCCTATAAGAATGGGATGCTGCTCATCTGACAACCCTGGAGGACTATGACTTGACTAGCTCTGCCGAACACACAAGTCCTGCACTGCCACACACGGAAGCAAACCCATAAGAATATAATTTCTATAACTATAGACACACTGGAGCCTCACAACATGAACTCATCATGGTTTTAGGAATTATGGGCAGCCTAGACTGCTATTACCACTGGGTAATTATGAGTTTCCACATGCCACTGTTGATCGGAGAACCATGATTGTTGGGCTGGGACACCTAGAATGTAGAAAATATCAAATGAAAGAAAAAGTAGACCTCTGTTTCTCATCTCACTTTCTGGCACGGCTCTCATCCCAATGTGACTTTTATCTATCATTCCCTAGTGTTGAATTCAATATGGCCCACCAAATGATAACATTTGAGATTTATTACATTCTGGAGATCCATCAAGAGCAAAAGTCCTTCAAGGCAGAAGTTAACATAACCTTGCTATAACAGATAAGGAAGGGGATTCAGCTTTTTTCCGAAGGTTTATGACACCTTCATGATGAGCAAGCTTTTGTTTCATTGATTTCAGCCCATGTCACCAGATAAATGGGGTGCAGCCTCAGGATACGACATTTACCGTATTTTTCTGTGTATAAGACTATACTTTTGCCTAAAATCTTTAGACTAAAAATTGAGGGTCGTCTTATACATGGAAGTAAGCTGAGGAGAGAACAAAAACAAGTGGAGGGGAAAGCAGGGATCAAAGTGATCCTGCAGCGCTTTGATCCCTTTTCCCCTACACTTTCTAAGCCCCACTTAGATTTCTTAATTTTGGATTGGAAAAGTGGGGGGACGTCTCATACATGGGGTTGTCTTATACACGGAAAAATATTGTATATACTTCCTCTGCAAGTGGTTTGTGTGTATAGAAGTGTGGAAGGCCCACCCCAATGAGGTTCTTCAAAGTGGTCACTAAGGACAACCTAACAGTCCTTGGGAGATGATGACTACACCCGTTCATGGTGGTCTTTAAGAGTTGTTCACAAATCATCGGGTGACAAGTATATTCCAATCAGGATTCGCAAGTACATCCAAGCCCAGAGAGGCCCTTTCTGATGAAGAAAAGTCTATGTCTGAGTGAACAAAACAACTTGTAGACACACATAATTAGTGCAGGATGGTGATCAAGGGAAGAGATAGTTCAAATAATTATTATTGAGATATTCAACGGGTATGTTGCAATATAGTCTAATCTCTATAGATGAACAGATGGACGCTTGTAGTGTAATAAAATGGTGTTGTCCCTGTTTAAGCCAAAGGAGACAGAAATGAACTTCTGGATGTATTCCTGTAAGGGTTTTCCATCTGGGAAATCACGTTAAAAAGGAGACAAAGTAATACCTCGGCCCCAGGCCAAAGTCAATGTCTCTCAAGCAAATTGGAAAATTCTTAAGCTCCTAATTCAATATAGCAAGCAAGCGGGTCTCAACTAAAAATGTCAGCAACAGGGAAGAACAGGGAGATGCCTGCACATCAGAGAAACCTAAGCTACTTCTTCGTACTTCTCTTGGCCTCTGGAGTATCGTAGTCACTTGTGAAGGCTAGCTTCAAATTCACCCACTTCCAGAAGAGAACTAAGCTGAGGAGACCAGCCCTTGATGTGAATGTAAATGAAACTCTCCGTGATTCTGCCTTCGTCTTCGGAGAGACGCCGCCGACTCCCTGCAACAGACAATCTGCCGGGGGGGGGAAGCTCGCTGCCAGGGCCCCTTATTTAAGAATATTGGCGGCTTATCAAAGACACCTAATTTGGAGAAATGCAAACCTAATTGGCAATGGGCAGAGAGTCAAAGGAGGCTGAAGGAAAACTGGTCCAGTCCTGCTTGGGGGGAGGGGGGCTATTAGCTATTCAGGATGCCTTCTCAGACATCTGCATAGCTCGGTGTTATGGTGGGCCGTCTTTTTATTGCCTTACAATTCCAAGCCCTTGGGGAGGAACCGGGAAATGGTCTCACTCCAGATATGCTACACCTTGGCTTCCGAAGCGCAGCGGACCTTCTGTCAGTACTCCCTGCCAACAAATGTTCCCTCTGTTTATCTCATAATGGCTATTATGCCATCATTGAGATGGGAACGATGAAGCCATTTGGCTGGATTGCCCAGTTGGTCTCCTTATGCCAACGAAGGGGGGAGGGTGGGACGAGATGAATATGGTTCTCCTTCAGGTCCCTCTTTAGACCTTCCCAGTGTAGCTCAGGGAGTATCACTGGAGTCTTCTCCCACCACAGCCCATACGTGGTCGACATTAAGGGATACCTGCCATTAAGGGAGATCAGGATGTGTTTAGGAGTGGAAAGATACCGTATTTTTCTGTGTATAAGACGCCCCCATGTATAAGACACCCCCCACTTTTCTAATCCAAAATTAAGAAATCTAAGTGGGGCTTAGCAAGTGCAGGGGGAAAGGGATCAAAGCGCTGCAGGATCGCTTTGATCCCTGCTTTCCTCTCCACTTGTTTTTGTTCTCTCCTCAGCTTACTTCCGTGTATAAGACAACCCTCAATTTTTAGTCTAAAGATTTTAGACAAAAGTGTAGTCTTATACATGGAAAAATATGTTATATGATCACTCCCACTGTTCAAGTGGAGGCTGGCCATCTCACCATGGAGAGTTAGGGCCTTAGAGGTTCTCCATACCTTTCAATAGGTTCTAGGCCCTTCATGAGACTGAGAGGCTGACCTTTATTCCTTGTGTTTTTTGCAGGTTTCTGCAAAAACATAATTTAAAGGGAGGGAGAAAGGGAGGGAGGGAGGAAGTCTTGTAATGGAATTTGAGACATGAAACTCACCTTCTTCGAGAGGCTTCATTCCAAAACAATTCCCTTTTATTCTGGACATGTTGTAATTGAAGTCCAATACCTATATTTCACCTCTCTTGGTTACACCCAATGCCAGTGTAAAACATCATCCCTAATGCAGTTTGGGTACATCACGGCATGTGGTTTTCATCTGAGGGATTTCAGACTGCCACATCCCCACCTGAAATGTGTGTGTGTGTTTAGTCGTTTAGTCGTGTCCGACTCTTCGTGACCCCATGGACCAGAGCACGCCAGGCCCTCCTGTCTTCTACTGCCTCACGGAGTTGTGTCAGGTTCATGTTGGTTGCTTCACAGACACTGTCCAGCCATCTCATCCTCGGTCGTCCCCTTCTCCTCTTGCCATCACACTTTCCCAACATCAGGGTCTTTTCCAGGGAGTCTTTTCTTCTCATTAGATGGCCAAAGTACTGGAGCCTCAGCTTCAGGATCTGTCCCTCCAGTGAGCACTCAGGGTTGATTTCCTTTAGAACTGATAGGTTTGTTCTCCTTGCAGTCCAGGGGATTCTCAAGAGCCTCCTCCAGCACCACAATTCAAAGGCATCAATTCTTCGGCGGTCTGCTTTCTTTATGGTCCAGCTCTCACTTCCATACATCACGACAGGAAAAACCATAGCTTTGACTATTCGGACTTTTGTTGGCAAGGTGATGTCTCTGCTTTTCAAGATGCTGTGCAGATTTGTCATCGCTTTCCTCCCAAGAAGAAGGCGCCTTTTAATTTCAGGGCTGCTGTCTCCATCTGCAGTGATCATGGAGCCCAGGAAGATAAAATTTGACACTGCCTCCATATCTTCCCCTTCTATTTCCCAGGAGGTGATGGGACCAGTGGCCATGATCTTAGTTTTTTTGATGTTGAGTTTCAGACCGTTTTTTTGCACTCTCCTCTTTCACTCTCATTACAAGGTTCTTTAATTCCTCCTCACTTTCTGCCATCAGAGTGGTATCATCTGCATATCGGAGGTTGTTGATATTTCTTCCGGCAATCTTAATTCCGGCTTGGGTTTCTTCCAGTCCAGCCTTCCGCATGATGTATTCTGCATATAAGTTAAATAAGCTGGGGGACAATATACAGCCTTGCCGTACTCCTTTCCCAATTTTGAACCACTCAGTTGTTCCATGACCAGTTCTAACTGTTGCTTCCTGTCCCACATATAGGTTTCTCAGGAGACAGATAAAGTGGTCAGGCACTCCCATTTCTTTAAGAACTTGCCATAGTTTGCTGTGGTCCACACAGTCAAAGGCTTTCGCATAGTCAATGAAGCAGAAGTAGATATTTTTCTGGAACTCTCTGGCTTTCTCCATAATCCAGCGCAAGTTAGCAATTTGGTCTCGAGTTCCTCTGCCTCTTCGGAATCCAGCTTGTACTTCTGGGAGTTCTCGGTCCACATACTGCTGAAGCCTACCTTGTAGGATTTTGAGCATAACCTTGCTAGCGTGCGAAATGAGTGCAATTGTACGGTAGTTGGAGCATTCTTTGGCACTGCCTTTCTTTGGGATTGGGATGTAGACTGATCTTTTCCAATCCTCTGGCCACTGTTGAGTTTTCCAAACTTGCTGGCATATTGAAATAGCACAGCCATAAACCGGACACAGTGTCATTCTTTCTACGCATACTCCACTTTGCACTTTTAACCTCCTCATGTCACTCTATTTTTTCCTCTCCCTCACGCACACACACACATACACACACACTCCACTTACTCACTCTCTGATCTCTACACTGTAATTAAAATAATGAAAGGGTGTCAGAGAACAGCAGTGATGCAAATCGTGAGCAAGAGAAGCAATTGAATTGTTTCCTTAATGTCCACTTGTGCTCTATTAACTCTGGAGAAAGTTTAAAGACCTCTGCTTCATTTACTGATTCCTCTGCATCTCATAACTTATGATTACCTCCTTCCTTCCTTCCTTCTATCCATCATCAACTCCTTCCTTCCTCCCTCCATCCCTTCCTTCTATCCATCATCAGTTCCTTCCTTCCTTCCTTCCTTCCTTCCTTCCTTCCTTCCTTCCTTCCTTCCTTCCTTCCTTCCTTCCTTCCTTCCTTCCTTCCTTCCTTCCTTCCTTCCTTCCTTCCTTCTATCCATCATCAACTCCTTCCTTCCTCCCTCCGTCCCTTTTATCCATCATCAATTCCTTCCTTCCTTCCATCATCAGTTCCTTCCTTCCTTCCTTGGGCATCATCTTTTTCTAACCTAATCCATAGCCAAAATCAACTATGGAAGCCCATATAGGTATGGGTGGTCCATCGGAACTGCCAGATAGCTCAGTGGTTTGGGCACGTAGCCGTGTAGCCAGAGGTTAGAGGTTCGATCTCCCATGTGCGTCTTTCATGGGGGGGGGCTGGACTTGATGATCCATAGGGTCCCTTCCATCCTTGCATTTCTGAGATTCTTTAAAACAGGTATTCCTGGAAAAAGATCCAGTTTGATCACGCCTGGATTAGAACAAATGTGGCAGCATGCTCTAGTGGTTAGTGCACAAGGTTAGGACTGGGGCAACGAGTTTGGGCAGGAGGCCTAGAGAAGGATATTCAACATATCAACCTTTCAGTTCCCATTTTAGATGCATTTATGGGGAATTAGCCTGCCAGGAGCTTAGGCCAGAGAAATCATCACCCAGAATAGTTTAGAGGCAATGATCAAAACCCAAGGTTGGATAGCTCCTTTATTGGGTCACTAACATGCCGTAAAAATGTGAGCATCCATTCCATCAGTCTGAGCGCTGAAAAGCTTGGAAGTGGAAGAAAGGTCTTCACAACAGCCATGGCTAGATGTCGTAACTGTGGAAGTGAACCGCTTCTTGTAGCCCAGAAGTGAGCAAGATGGGAGAACTTTGGAAAAATCCTTCAGTGGCCACTGCCTCTTTGAGTAGCTCTTAGGATGAGTTGCTTTTTAAACCACACATGCTGCCTCTAGTAAGTGTCACTGCAAGGGGCCTTTCTGGGCTGGGGAGACTGTCAATCAACAGCACTAACCAATAGTCCCTTCGCTGCCTCTGATTCAAAGAGAGTTCTGCTTCTTTGCTGTACTTTTTCCCTCTCTTTAATTTGTCGGAAGCGGTGTTTGTTAGTTTGCTGTTGATCTGCTCATAACTGTAAGTAATGAAACATTTTTATTCTTTCTCTTAGAAAGGTTCAGGGTTTTCTTCCCCTTTCTCTCTGTCTTCTGCTGGCAGCTGGTTGGTCCGTTGAGAGCAATTACGGTGGTGCCTCGCTTTTCAATTGCCCCGCATTACGATGAAACCGCATTACGACGATGGTCTAAATGGGGTTTTTTCGCTTTGCGATGATCGGTTCCCTGCTTCGGGAACCAATTCTTCGCAAAACGATGCTTTTAAAACAGCTGATCGGCGGTTTCAAAATGGCCACCGGGTAAACAAGATGGCTCCCCGCTGTTTTCTGGGATGGATTCCTTGCAAGACAGGCAGCGAAAACGGCTGCCCTATGGAGGATCTTCACTGGACAGTGAGTTTTGACCCCATTGGAACGCATTGAAGGGGTTTCAATGTGTTTCAATGGGTTTTTTGGGTTTGTTTTGTTTTGTTTTGTTTTGTTTTGTTTTGTTTTGCTTTACAATGTTTTCGCTTAACAGTGATTTTCCTGGAACGGATTATCACTGTTAAGCAAGGCACCACTGTATTAGTCTGTTGAGGCCTGTTGCAAAAAGCAGCCACATTTTGCTAGTTTGCTGTTTGATCTGTTTAAAACTATAAACAAAACGTTCTTTATCCTTTTTCCTATTAATGCCTCAGTTATTGAGACTGTGAGTGCCAGTTGATGAGTAAAAAGGGGTGGACTATTCTGAAGAACTTGAAGCTACTCTACTTTGTCAGTCCTTGCAAAAGTAACTAGAACATGCAAAACTCTGCAACACTGGGGGAAACATACAGCCTGCCGGCCACACTTCTGCACTCCCCACTAACCATTCAATTTAGGAGGGAGGAAGAGAGGGGGTTTAATCCCCAGGAAAAGGAAGTCAGCCTTATCTCTGCAACTAAGTGTTATCATCCTTAGATGTTAATTGATAGGCACGTTCCATGGGAGATGTCAGGAAGGGTCCAAGATGTGAAAGACACATTGAAAAAAAGACAGAGAGGAAGATGGGAGTGTGTGTGTATGTGAGAGAGAGAAAGCTCTTGTGTGGAAGGACTGAATCAGGCATGTGGGTTTTGATCAGAGAAGTCAAGGGAAACCCAGGGTAACCTCAATCTTTGACATCCTGTGAGGGTTTTTCTGATGGCCTCTCTGAGTCATGATTGCCTTTGCATATTCTCGGCTCTCCAGCAAAGGGGCCACATGAATCATCTCTTCTTGCCCTGCTTTGACCTGGCAACCTCTGTGAGATAATGAGGGGCTGCATCGATCTTCCCCACCTCCACTGCCAAGATGACTATCAAAGGACATTGTGACAACATCTCCATTTATTATGTCCCCCGACCCATCCCCGGAATTGAATTGGTGGGCCAGTGTCAGAGATTTTCCCCAGAACCAGCCCAAATTGGCTTCTTGGCTCTTGCAATTTGGAAGAGACCTGGGGTGAATGAGATCTAATGAGTTCCTCTTATGGAAGAATTCCCTCCATGGGTTTTGGGTTAGATTGACAGCCGACGGTGAATGGCTTTGCCCATGTCCATGACCACATGTGTAGGATTCATTTTCTCTCATAGTACCCCGTTGGGAAAGCAACCATAATCCAGCACGATGGACTCCCGAACACAGAGAACTCATGACTTTCTCTGAATTCGTATTTTTCTGGGTTGGGACACTAGCCCATTACAATCTCAGGTAGCTCAAACATTCTAATGGCATCCAGAACCCAAGGAAATGTAGATGCTGGTGTTAACATGGAGGTCTCCTGTCCTCCATCTTCATGGGGGCTTGGAAGATTGGATTCCCCAAACTGCACCATCAACCGAACCACGAACCAGCCCCGTGTTTTTTTCTCTGGTTTGTGGTTTGGTTCATGACCATCTCTAGTCTTTAGTGTGGACATCAAGAATTCTGGAACTCCTCATGCAGCCACCACCGAGACACAATGAAAAAAACACATGTTGCCATGGTGTTAAGGGTCTAGAACAGTGGTTACCAACCTTGGGTCCTCAGATCTTCTTGGACTACAACTCCCAGAAATCCTGACCAGCACAGCTAGTGGGGAAGGCTTCTGGGAGTTGTAGTCCATGAACACCTGGGGACCCAGCCACTGCTCTAGAATCTGTTTTTCATGCCGGTTTGTTTCATGGAGGAAGAGATCAGTCTGTT
Organism: Pogona vitticeps; assembly: GCF_051106095.1. NCBI lineage: Eukaryota > Metazoa > Chordata > Lepidosauria > Squamata > Agamidae > Pogona > Pogona vitticeps. The sequence continues at coordinate 9,016,622 of NC_135800.1, forward strand.
ACCACCACCACTGAAAGGATGTCTCATGGGGTGAAAACTTGTGGCTCTGAATCAATCGAGAGTTCAAGATGGACTTTGGATCTAAGCCCTTTGTAAATATCCTTTAAATGTTTTATTATTATTTTTTAAGAAATAGCGTCAGAAGACAACAGAAGAAATGGCATTCAGAATGATTTGGTGCAATAATGGTAGTGGTGGAACTTATAAACCTCTATTTTGTTCTTAAAATGATGAAAATTTTCAGAAGCATCTGCTCTGCTGGGGGAGACTGCGAACATTTTGGCACAACTTTGCACTTTCTGAGGAGAAAGTGCGAAAAGTTCACCACGAGGCCAAAAAAATAACAATGGTGCTTTTCGCTGAACTGTGTTTCTTAAACCAGGCAGAAGGTTTTAATATGGCTTCTGGCAAAGAAATACCATATTTTTCTGTATATAAGACTATACTTTTGTCTAAAATCTTTAGACTAAAAATTGAGGGTCACCTTATACACGAACGTAAGCTGAGGAAAGAACAAAATCAGTGGAGGGGAAAGCAGGGATCAAAGTGATCCTGCAAGGCTTTGATCCCTTATTTCCCCTCCACTTGCTAAGCCCCACTTAGATTTCTTAATTTTGGGTTAGAAAAGTGGGGGCGTCTTATACACGGAAAAATACGGTATCAGTTTTGTTTTGTTTTTCGTAAATGTTGTTGCTGAATAAATATGCTTTCACTATGGATCTTCTTGCTTGCCTGTTTTCGTGTTTTTGCCCATGAAACCGGAGTGAAAAATCTCTCTGCAGTTGATCCATTTTTTCCCTTAACAGGAAGGTTTGATAGGTTGAGATACTCTTTTCTAATTGAGGAGGAGAACATGTGTGAGTAATTTTTAAGAGGTTGGAAGATAAGGACGATGCTGGGGGAATGCTAAGGCTGCTCCAGAAATATATTTTCTCCCCTGTACATCCATGTTCAATGCATTGTGCTGCGAAATCTGATTTTGCTACATTTCATCCCATATATATATATACAGTATTCTTTTCCCGGGGTGTGTGGAACAGATTGCTGTTTGTTTAGGCATCAGTGAAGCTTGACTCCTTTCCAGCATCCCCAATTATGACTAGCTGGCTCCCTGGATGGCAACCCTGAACCATGGGGGCTGGCTAATGAATTCTCCGTGGCTCTCCAACCGACGGCTCCCGCTCATCCTCAAGGTGATTCCATTCTAATGAAAACAAGATCATGCTTGCTCAGCAGCCGATACACAAGCGAGTAAAAGATGGAAGCTGTGTAGTCGGAAAGGGCTCTTAAAATACATATATCCTGACAACCTTAATAGAATACAGATTCACCGTGTTGAGCTTATGCTCAAAGACTGAGGGAGAAATTAGTCCATTGTCAGGCATGTCCCAGGAACCAGACGCTCCATGCAAATATTTTGTTCTTAATGGAGTAACAATAAACAAGCAGATCGCAGGTCCCAGCGACTGCTCAAACATTCACTGGAAAACATGGCTGCCTTCACCGCTTCGCTCTGTGTATGACAGATGTAGACTGGTTAGCCATATTTTCTGGCTCAAACTTGGCGTGGGGTTGAAGATGGAGCCATCTAGTGTTGCCTCTCACAAATCCGTGGAGTGTTCTTGTCTGGCAGGTGAAGCTTGTTGGGTGTTTCCATTTCTTTCCTGGTTGGCTGTACGGCGAAATGAATCTGAGCACCTCTGAGTTAATGAGTGTCACTTATTGTCATCCAGCTATATACAAAATAAGAATGTAACAGATACAGTGGTGCCTCGCTTAACGATTGCCCTGTATACGACAAATCCGCTTTATGACGATGTTTTAAATGGATTTTTTTTCGCTTTGTGAAGATCGGTTCCCTGCTTCAGGAATCAATTCTTTGCATTACGGTGATCAAAACAGCTGATTTGGTTTTCAAAATGGCCATCGGGTGCTCAAAATGGCTCCCCGCTGTGTTTTTGGATGAATTCCTCGCTCTACAGGCACCGAAAATGGCCGCACCTATGGAGGGTCTTCACTTTACTGTGAGTTTTCAGTCCATTGGACGGTTTTCAGTGCATTTCAATAGGCTTTTTTATTTCGCTTTATGATGTTTTCGTTTTACAGCGATTTCGCTGGAACGAATTAATGTCGTTAAGCGAGGCACCACTGTACCAACATAGTTTGTTCTCAGCAGAAATCAGCCTCTCCGCCACTTTGAGACACTCCATCGAAAAATGAGCAAACTCTTTGAGATCTTTCTTCACTCCTACATTAGAGCAAAATGAGCAGGGTGTTTCATGGCTGCGTGGAGATCTGAGGATGGCTCTGCCAAGCTCATTGCTCAAGCCGACACACGACACTAGCTCTCCAGTGAGAACAGGTCTCAGTTTCTTGAGCTTGCCCGTCTGTTCCCCATCTACAATCCTCATGTCTCCGTAGATAAGCCACGGCAAAGTTCAGATCTGACTCCATCAATATATGTTCGCACGGTGGAATTAAAATGAATCATGTATTGATCCCTTCAACACAGCTCCCACTCAACCTTAGGGACCCGTTAACGTAAATGGGTAAATTAAAATGTATGTATAGATGAATCAAATATCTTTACCGATACATAAAACGAAATTGCATTTAGCTTGATAATATTTGAGCTCAGACCTTCACTGCTCTTCGCAAAATAATTACCTGTAGTACCAGCAATAAATTGATTAGTACTAGAAAGAGGGTGGGGAAAGAAAAATCAATAACCAGAAGAGCTAGATCGCTCAGTGGTTTAGATCACTGGCTGTGGAGCCAGAGGTTGGGAGTTCAGTCCCCCCCCCCCCCCCGGGGCTGGATTCCATGATTCAGAGGGTCCCTTTCAATTCTGTAGTTTTAAGATGATGATGATTCCCCACCCAGGATGCAAAGTAATCTATGGATTCATTAGCTCTAAAAAAATCTCTTAAGGGAGATTTCAATTCGAAAACTACAGAAAGGCATGGTTTTCCACTCCATAGTATGATGAGAGGAAATATCTAATTAAAAAAACTAAAATCCAATCCAGGTAAAGATCATCAAGCATAAGGATGTGTCCCTGGAGATCAAGACCAAGATCATCCACACACTTGTATTCTTAATCACCATGGATAGGTGTGAAAGCTGGACCGTAAAGAAAGCTGAGAGGGAAAAAAAAAGTTTGAAATGTGGCCCCGGAGGAGAATTTTGTGGGTACCCTGGACTGTCAGAAAGACAAGCCAGTGGGTCCTAGATCAAATCATGCCTGAAGGCAAAAAGGATGAAATGGAGGCTGTCCTACTTTGGACACATCCTGAGAAGGCAGGATTCTCTGGAAAAGATAGTCACTATGGGAAAGGTAGGAGGCAGCAGGAAAAGAGGAAGACAGGATATGAGATAGACTGACTCCCTCAAGGAAGCCACAAGGTTGAGTTTAGAAGAGCAGGGCTGTTGAGGAGAGGGCACGTTGGGGTCACCATAACTCAGACGCAAATTGACGGCATATAATAACAAAACAACCTCAACTAGCCCCCCCCTTCCTCATGCTCTTTCTTCTGTTCCTCTCCCTCTTCGTCATCCTCACAACAACAACATGAACAACACACTCCGTGTACCTGGAACTGCACAAGGAAAGAAGACAGATTGGAGAACCAAAGCGTTCACAATGTAAGCCTGAGAATGTCTCACCTCCCGTGGCAGATTTCCCCCCCTCTCGTTGCTTCGGTGAATCATGCACCACCTCATAATGTGGGGAACAGCAAACATTAATAAGCCACATGACATGCTTGGTGAGTCAACCAAAGCGAGGGCATCTGTCACGGAGGGGCAGGTGGCCAGCTCTTTTTCCTCCGGGAAAGGCAATTGAATACGATAAAAGCCGCTTCCACCGAGTTTGCGTTGCCAAACTCAATCAGGACAGGTGAGCATTGAAGAAAGGGTTCCAAAATTAAAAATGGGGAGGGGGGATTGTACCGCTCAAATACAAATTCCCTCATGTAAGGGGCAAGGGAGGGGGCAGGCATGATGACAAGGCAGCTGTCTGAGGTAGACATGAAAATAATGCTGAGAGGAGTCCAGGTGGGGGGGAGAGAGAGCGCGGGGTCCCCAAAGTCGTGTGGTTGCCAGCAAAACAGCTTCGACCAAGAATATAAAGTTGTCTTCAAAGCTGGTGCAGGTACAGCTTGGTTACACCAGGTGGGAACTGGAAATACAGTGGTGCCTCACTGAACAACGATAATCTGTTCCAGGAAAATCGCTGTTAAGCGAAAACATGGTAAAGCGAAATTAAAAACACCATTGAAACGCATTGAAAACCGTTCAATGCGTTCCAATGGGGTAAAAACTCACAGTCCAGCGAAGATCCTCCATACGGTGGCCATTTTCGCTGCCTGTATAGCAAAGAATCTGTGCCTAAGCACAGCGGGGAGCCATTCTAAGCACCCAGTGGCCATTTTGAAAACCTGACAATCAGCTGTTTTTGATCGTCGTAAGGCGAAAATCGGTTCCCGAAGCAGGAACTGATCATCGCTAAGCGAAATTCCCCCATTTAGACCATCGTTTTGCGATCACAATTGTGATCACAAAAAGATCGTCGTAAAGTGGATTCGTCATAATGCGGGGCAATCATTAAGCGGGGCACGACTGTCTAGGAACTGATGAATTAACGTTGGTCAAGAGAGCCAGTGTGGCCCCAGCTGGCACAGCTGATGGTAAAGGATGATGAGATTTGTCGTGCAAAAGATTTGGCAGGTAAAAGCCTTCCTGCAACGAAGAGGTCCTGGCTGAGGGCTCAGGGACTGGGCCACCCTGGATATATAGGATAGAATGAAGTTGGACGGGTGGAGACTTCTGCCACGAAATCAGCCACACTCTTGTATTTCTGACCACCATCTATGGGTGTGAAAGCTGGGCAGTTAATAAAGCTGACAAAGGGGGGAAATGTTTCATTCAGAATATGGTGCCGGAGGAGATCTCTAGCAATAGATACCCTGGACAGCCAGAAAGACAAACAAGTGGGTCTTAGATTAAATCAAGCCTGAACTCTCTCTGGAGGCAAAAATGTTGAGCATGAGGCTGTCCTACTTTGGGCACATCCTGAGAAGGAGGGATTCTCTGGAAAAGATGAGACTGCAAGGAAAGGTGGAAGGCAGCAGGAAAAGAGGAAGAGTGAATGTGAGATGGCCCGACTCCCTAAAAAGAACCACAGGGTTGGGTTTGCAAGAGCAAAGCAGGGCTGTTGAGGAAGGGAGATTTTGGAGATCATCCATTCATAGGATCGCCCTACGTTGGGGGGTGAACTTGATGGCACATAACAATGACGCAGAATCAATTCTTTGATTTGTTACACTCTTTAAAAATTTCCTAAGTGACAGATCAACCAAAAATCCTCGGTTCGGTTGGCAGCGTTGCTTTCTGACTTCTTATCACTTTTTGAATCGGAGGCGTCGTGAAGGGGAATAGCATCACATGAAAGAGCGGGGAGCAGATTGTGTCAATGACATTTTCCATCCTTAACACCTTACTACTCTGAACGAAGGCACACGCCCTCTTCCTCCTTCCTCCTCCATCTGTTTCTGAGCTGCTCAGTGTCACACAAAACAATCTGCAGACATTGCATGCGCTGCGATGTGGGGACCCTGCCGTCAGTTAAGCGGTAGCTTGCGTTTTTGAAGGTCGGCCTGACAAACCTGTCACGGCCCCTCCTCAGGTTGGCAAAATTCCAGAGGGACTCAAAACACAACTTTTTTTTTCAAATGTTTGTGTGAAATTTCACAAGCCAGCAAAGGGCTGGAGTAGATTGCATTCGGTATTCCTATTAATAGCAAGTTATTTTTTTTCCCTGGGAGAGCAGGAAAGCCCCCACGTTGGCATCATGCGATTCACCCACATCACTCAGCAAGCAAGGACTGTGAAACGTGGGAACAGGTTTTCCAGGTTTTCTGGACAACAAATCCCATAATCCTGTTGCTACCCTAGGGCTTGCCTGGACCCTCTTTACTGAGCAGGAAACCAGGCCTAGCAAAGCCTTTGAATGTCGGCCCAGGTGAGTCACACTGACGAATCTGTGAGACGCCTGCAAGGTTGGTAGAACTCTCAAACTGGAGGAATATTTGGTTTGTAGTCCAGAAAAATCTGAGAATCCCATCTTTGATGAAAATCTCTCTCTCTCTCTCTCTTCCATATAAAACCTTTGAATGCAGCTTCTTCTACCAGGTTCACCATTTTAGGTGTTTGTAAGGACTTGCCACCAACCAGGGGACATAACAGCTGTCAAAAGTACCACCAGCAGCCCTTTCTACTCACGTGGATACTTAATCATCATCATCATCTTAGAACTGAAGAGCTGGAAGATCCTTGAGTCCAGCCCTTGTCAAGGAGGCCCAGGGCAGAATCGAACTCCCGACCACAGCCAGAGACCTCGACCCCTGAGCAATCCAGCAGACCTGGTTCCTCGGGAGGAAGAATAGAGAACAACGCTGTCCCTCTTCTTCGGTGTCACCGGCAGGAGATGGAAATGCTAACTCAAAATGGCACAAAATCTAGCAGCGAAGCCAACCCGCCCAAAACAGAAAGCAACATGTGAGAAAGAGTGGGTGGGAAATTTCTAGCATAATTCTCACGGCATGCATTTGCTTATTAAAATTGAAAACGATATTGTCCCTAATTGGGCTGTATTTCAACATTCCCCTTCGCCCTCCTTTTCTGGGGGGCTGAGAAAGTGGGGAAGCATTAAAATGCTTTAATTTGGAAGGCTGGTGCCGAACGTTACTCTGTAAAGACAGATCAGCAAGATGCAAATACCCTCCGAGGTGATGTTTGGAAAATAATCACTGAAAATGTTTAGAATGCAAAGCATAGATTCATGGAGGTGGCAAAGCATTGCCAAGAACCTTTTTTTTGCAGTAATGGGAGAAACAGGGAAGTTCTGTTCTGTGTTGTTGCTGTTTTCTCTCGAAGGACCACAGGTAACAGCAAGAGGCAGGTGAGACCTCCACAGCCAATTAGAGCCGATGATGCCGGGTGAGAGGAATCAATTGTTTAATTCAAACCTGGCTAAAGTAGACACACAAGAATGGCTCCGATTCAGGAGGATGTGATGTTGTACCCAACATACTCCAGGAAATGTGGCCTGGGAGTATTCATTCATTCATTCATTCATTCATTCATTCATTGCATTTATTGCGTTTATTTGCCACACATCTAGACATAGTCTACTCTGGGCGGCTCACAACATACAAAATAAAAAAAAATTCAAAATATATATTAACAGTTTTTCAACAATATACAAGACAACAACAGTATCTCCCCATTCCTCCTGTATATGTTATCTCTGATTGTGGTGATTTTTTGGGGGACGGGGGTGAATGCAGAGGGAAGTGTTCTACTATTTGGACTGAGCAGTACAATCCTTGGCCTCACTCGGGACTGGCTTTATGACCTAGCCAAATAGGAGCGATTGCGTGGCCTTTCTGACCAAGCCCATTCTGAGTGAGGGCACGAACTGTTGGCTGTGTAGCTTTGTGATATCCTTCTGTTAATAGCATAAATCATCCACTGGATGGGAATGCGTAGGAGAGAGTCAGGCGTTTGAAGGTGGACATGCATATCGCAAGAGGAGACAAAGAAGAACTCTGATGAGCAACAAACCGCAAGTGCTGAGTTAAACGGACAGACGCAAAATAAGATATGATATTTGAACAGAATGATAGTGCATCTCACCAGAGTGGGCTAGGCAAGAACTAGGTGACCCATATGCTTGTCATGTCATCTATCCAGGAGATCCCCGTGGATGAGGGGCAGCTTCCTCACCTTTGGTCCTCTTCCTCCTACTATCTTCCTCCTACAGATATATAATCATCCCCTCCTCCTGCTAGCCCTGCCATTGAGAACAGGCAGCAAGCCCTGCCTGCCACATCGCCCCATCGATCTTCATTTGAAGCCATTGGCCCCTGTACTTTCCCCTGCTGAAGATGGACAAAGCCTGTCATACGCACCTGCTGTTTGTGTAAAAACAATAATAATAAGAAAGGGGGTTAGGAAGAGTTCATCGGTCTCGGTTGTTGATAACAGGGAGGAAGTGGATGTTGTGTCGTTGTCAAAGAAGCCCATCATACAGCGGAGACAGTCTGCCTGACATTAGGTATTCATCTGCCAGCAGGGAGCCACACCTGGTATTTTCGAAAGGAGCACAGATCTATCAGGAATAATCTCCTGTCTGTATAGGGGAGAACTTGGAGAAGACGAGGGAGATGTTGCAAAGACTATATTCCAGAATGCAGGGATGAGAGAAGCATTTAGCCTCTGGATATAGTAGTTCTGGGGGGGGGGGGGGACCACACAACCTGTCCTTTAAGAACTGGATATTGTGGTCCCAAGCCAGTCGATATAGTAAGTCTGCCCTGCACCACTGAGGAAGGAGAAGACACGAAGAGCACAGGAGGGATGGGATTTTCAGATTTCTTGGACAACAAATCTCATAACTCTCCATTCTGGTAATTCTACCTGACCCATGAGCACTTTACTGACACCTAAATGTTGCTCACCTGAGAGAAAGGCCTCAACAGGAAGGTCTGAGAGTTAGCCAGGCCTGGCTGCACCAGCTTCCTGTTCAGAAAGAAAGCCCCCAGCTAGCACAGGGGCAGAGTTTACAATCCAAGAAATTCAAAAATCCTACCCCCTCAAGCACAGCTTCAGGGACTTTCCGCCATTGCAAAGGCATGCAATGACAGCACAATCCTGTTGACAGCAACATCATCACCATCAAGAAGATTGAGCAGGTTAGGATGAAGGAGCGATGGATGTAGAAGCTGGCAAAGAGAAAGGAGCACATAATGAACCCTCAGTGTGGGCAACACAATGCATAACCAGTTGTCTCGCAGTTACATGGAACATCCTTGGGAGAAAATGTGGGTGCTAGCTTTGGGGGTTGGAGGACCAGCTTCTGAAGATAGGGGTTTCACTGCTATGGTTCATCTACTCAACTGTTCACTCAAAGACAGGAGCCTCAGCAACAACCGCAATCTAGAAGTGGTTCATCTTCTACTGAAGGTTTGTTGGATGGCCCTCTCCTATTGATGCTTTAGGTGTGAATTTCCTACATCAGATTATGTCTAAATGAACAATCCTATGCTTCTAAACCATGTCCAACTACGTTGGCCTGCATCTGGTCGACGGTCCATGATTACGGAAGGACAATCAAGTGTCTCACCTATTACAACAAGGTTTCCTTTGAATGCTTGGTCTCACATAGCTTGAGATATTGACTGGACAACCCATTGCATGTTTGGCCATGTAATGGGGCCCTGTGGGAGCGAGGAGACATTTTTGTGATTGCCCTTCTGCTCCAAAGAGGATGTTGGCTTTTGTAATACAACAGAAGTAACTTACAATACATTACGGCTGGGGAAAAACACATTCTCCCTGCCCTCACCCCAGCGGCTGGGAGAATTTCAAGCTAAGCTCAGATGGAACAAAGAAGTCAACGGGGTTGGCAAATTATGCCATCATTCTTCTTAATGAAAAACTCACGAGACCTTGACCCCATGAGTCTTAGAGTCACTAAATTCTTGGTGGTAATGGAGATCAATATGGGAATGGAAGCCCTGAAAGGCTTCTTGCCCTTAATTTGAAGCATCACGTATGGTCCCTCCTTCCCCAGATGCAGCCAGCCTTACAGATGTTGCGAAGGCCAAGATTCGGGGAGGATATAAATATCATCTTGTTCCTGATCTAATGGAGTTTAGCGCTTTGCTCATCTTTTTGCTAAGTGCCGCAGAAGCGTTAATTAATCAAATGTCACACTTCACCAAGTTTGCTTTGGTCCTCTGGGAATGCCACCACCGCGGCTGTGACCTGTTAATAAACCTCGTTCTGCAGCGAAGCCCAACGTGTTTGTGTGTGCGTTTTTCCTACCTGCAGCGTGTGGGCTGGTTTCCGACAAACTCGAGAAGCCAAGGGCTTCGTTCAGGAAAGGAATTTCACACCCGTTCTTGTTTGGTCAGCTTTGCCAGATCGGGAATGCAAGAACGTGGATGGTCTTGGTCTCTAGTGACACCTCTTTACACTGGATGATCTTTTCAAATTCCTTTATTGCAGCCCTTCCAAGGCTCAGCCTTCCTGATCGAAAGTAGCTTTCGAAAAGAAGTGGGTTTCTCTTGAACGTTGCTCTCAAAACTGTTCCTGCTCAGGTCCAAAAAGGAGATCCAGCGGAATGGCTAACCAAACACCCCATTATCCAGAACCGTTTTCTTCCTAAACCCTCGGACTCGCCTCCCACCCAACTCCGCTGTTGCAAGCACACGTTGCTGCAAATTGTACCCAGAAGGTCAATTAGAGCAGAAGGAAACCACACTGCATATTAAAATCAATATTAATTGCACCGTACTTAGGAAAGGTTGGTGTTTGGGTAATGTTTGAGGTCTGAAATGAATAGTGCTTCTTGAGTCAATGAATGATTTAGGCTTGCTCTCCTTTTCCCTCTTTGCACTCTTCCCCCCCTACCACCATCACACCCCTGTTGTGTTTTCCTTCCCTTCCCTTGTTTGGATAATACACCTCAAAAGGCAGTTGCATGCAAGGACATTTCATTGATGCATTTATCCAAGGAAAGCCATTTAGGAATGTAGCCAACTGACAGATTTGTCTGCATGTTACCATCTTGTACTGCTTAGCATTTCAGGATTCAGTTACCCAACCCCACGATAAATGTAAAATGATCCCAGGAGTGGCACTGCAATTTTGTTCTACTCCTGGAATGAACTCACACAATTCTACTCCGGTGATAAATATTATGCTACTTGGGTTTTTCCCCCATAGAGCTATAATTACTTGCTAAGTAATTGCTCTTCATTTACATTGCTTTTTCCTTCCATTGTTCAGCTCCTAGAATGAAGAAAAGTGTTACCTCTTTTCTGTTCAAAAAATCCTGTATTATTCCCATGCCTGAGTTTGCTTTTCGCTTCACTCCTCTTGAACTGGGACAGTTCCCAGGAACTAGGCCAATTAAGAGGAACACAAGACTCCGTTTCCATACAGAATGAGACCGTTGATTCATTCAGTTCAATACTGTCCATACCATATCTGAGGAACCCAGTCCCCTCAGGAACAGCTGTACACTTTCCTTAGCTGCTATTCTGGAGAATGCATGGTTTTGCTAAATTGTGGATTCGTTAAGCGCTTCCCTCAAACTCCCTGCTTAGTTCAAGCACTGAATCGTCCTAGTTTTATTATTCTGCAAACATTCATAGTGGGAGAGTTAGCCCTGATCGCTATCACGTCCCGATGGGATAGAATCAAACTGAAAACTCCAATCTGCATCAATTTGGAATACAAATTCACAAACTCTTCTTGAGTGACAGCTCAAGAGGAAAAACATTGTGTCTGTTATGAGGATCTGTGTCAAATGGGTGGGTCAAAAGGAAAATGAGGAAAGGTGGAGAAACAATTCTCCAATTATTGAAAAAGTGTGGCTTCAGTTGTTTTGTACAAAGAGTTAAAGAAAACGCAGAGCTAACAGTTTCTAGAAAAGTACTGGCACAGCAAGAAAGGCAGGGATTGAGTCAGCTTGCTCCTTTTAGCAACAATGGGAAAAGCAAAAATCTCCTGGAGAGCATTTGTCATCGGGTTCTCGCTTTCTTGAAGGGCACCCTTAAAATCTGCCATAGAAATTAACACAGTAAAAGTATTGGCTTCTTCATTTATCCCAACACTGGACCACAGTTATCATAACTTCCATGGAACCCAGGCCTCTCTGAAATTTGAGGGGCTGAATCATTCTGTTTTCCAACTCAAAACTATGAACCCAACATACCATGTGAAATGAGAAATAGATCTGCCACCCTAAATATAGTTTGTGAGATGAAAGCACTCAAGAGGATGCGGAGAGCATACATACGAAAGTGTAGTCACAAGACACCGGTGGATGTATTTCAGAGTGCTATGTGTCCGTACAACATTTGACTCCCCAAAATTGTACATGGTGGCTGAGCGAGCAAATATTTAAATATCTTTCAGCTCTGGTGCTTCATTCCATTCTCAGGTCACTTCCGCCGTCTGCCGTGCTCACCTGCCCATCTCAAGGCGCAAGAAGTTAGATTCAGCAACCTGACGAGCTTCTGGCAGCTGACAGAGAAATTTCCGGCTCCCATCTGCATAATTGACTAAGTCCAGAGCAGAAAATTACTTTCCACTGCTGTCTACCTCAAGCGCCTGTGTGCTGCTGGCGGTTTTGTGACAGAAGAGTTCCTGCTCTCCATCTCAATGCTCCAAGCTGCCTCTGACTAAGCCTCTAAATGTACCTGTGAGTCTCCCCCTTGACCGGATGCAGATGGGTGTTACTGTTTACTTTCTTAGCAGAACAAGGGAATCTCCTTCTTCCTCCCTGCCTTGTCAGCTTCACTACAGTTTCTGGAGGACTTGTGCAGTTCTCCAACCTAGGAACCACCCATTTCCATTCTAGGACAAAGCTGGAATATGTTCCCCAATGGTGTGAAACATCAACAAGTAGGTGGACCTCCAAGACGTCTCCATCTTTGACAACTTGCAGCTTGATTAAGATTTCTAGCAGACTGGTAATCTCACACATGTCTTGGGTGTACAGTTGATCCTAATAAAGCTGTTGCTCCTTTTGGAAACTGTTTTATTTTTCTGGAACTAGATCAGCACCATGGACAATTCCTTGGCTTCATGATCATGAAGGACTGCAGATCTCGAGGCAGACTTTTCAAAGCAATGTTCAAAATCAGTCGAACGTGCCAAGTTCTCTTTCCTCTGCTGGTGCCTGCCTGGTCAAGGAGGATATTTGGCTTATAAGCCTAACTGGACCAGCATACCTTTAAAACAGAGAGACACCCGACCATCCTTGTGTTTACAGGTTGTCTTCCTTAGCTTCGACCCTCTATCCCTTTTCCTGCTGGCCCTACAATCAGAATCGCATAGAATGCATCATCTCCTTTTGTTCCGTGAGATCCTTGTTAGACTACTCCAGAACCCAGAGCCTATAGTGAGACTGTGGAATTCCCTGCCACAAGGTATCGTGATGGCCATGTGAATCTGAATTGGTTTTAGAGAAGTTGATGAAGGTTGCCACCTCCAGGATCAAAAATGTATACAGCTGTACGTATGTCCTGCTGGTCAGCTCCCTGGAGACAATTGATTGTGGACTGTGTGAAAGGAATGTCGGAGGAGATAAGCCTTTGGTATGAGCCACCACGCTCCTTCTTAGGTTCTTGATGTCTCCTTTGATCCTCCTGCTTCTTGCCTTTTGAGTTTTCAAAGTCAAGTCCATCTGTGTATAAAGTCCAAGGAGAATATCTTTGTGCATGGAAGAATCGGTACCCTGTCTGGGAGCCCAGCTTCATCTCTACCACGGCCACTTTGGAGATGAAGTGCCAAAGAAAGCTATTCAAGGAAGCAGGATTTTTATCCAAGAAACTTCAGGATTTTTGTCAATGGCAAAGCACCGCCTTTATTCTTTTACCTTCCTCATTCACAAGGTACGCTTCTCTTGCTTTCTGTCATCCAGTCCCACTCTGCAAATTTCCTTTCCCTTTGTCTCTTTTCAACCCCATTGCAAAAAATAAATGGCTGCAATGCCCCCCCCTTCCGACTTCTCTCACCTGCTTATCCAACATTTATACCCACGACATCTCTCCAAAGCCCAAATTAGTTTTCGGAAACATCATTTAGAAAGCTTTTGTGAGTCCCTCCCCTACTGGGCTCCAAACGAGCTTTCAGTGTAATAAACCTTGTTGGCTTTTGGGGGGTGCCCCTCCAAGACTAATCTTCCATTTGTTTTCTTCCCCATTTGCCCCCTCCCACCCACCCGAGGGGGCTGTTTGCTCTGCCTGCTTAACACGACTCTATCCTCGGCGGACATGTTCAGCCGTGCGCACGGCTCACTCCCACTTTTGGATGTTAATTGATACACTTTCTAAATTTTTACTTTTGCATACTCTTTGAATCAGCGGCATTGTAAATTAGTTTCTAAAGAGCCCTGCTAGACAATTAACGCTTGCCGGCTGATCTTGCCAACAAGGGGCGTTAAAAAAATAAAAGCAACAGCTACCACCTTCAGAAGAAATGCAGACGGAATCCGGATCCGCGGTGGGAAGGATGGAGGCAGGGAAGCAATCCCAGCTATAAAAACAGAAAGGGGCGCATGACCTTGGAAAGAAAAATCTAACTCCATCTGACATTAACGGAGTTTGGAGAGCAATAATGTCCCCTGGATGATTATATGTGGGTGGTTGGGTTTCTTTAATGGAAGGTTTTATAAACAGCAGCCACACACAACTTTCCACCGATGGCTTCCCATTCAAACTCGTTTACAAGGCTCTGTTTTCTTAATGCACTCCAGGGAAGGGATGCAAAGAGAAACACACTCCATCTGTTGCATTCACGTAGATGATAAAGCCAACAGGAATATGAGTTTTTAGATGCACCAATCTCAATGGGATGAGATTTCGGGGGGGGGGGTTTCAGAGATAGCGAGTCTCCATTCTGGGAGTTCTACCCAGTAGACAGGCATCTTGCAGATACAGTGGTGCCTCGCTAGACGATGATAATCAGTTCCACTGAAATCGCTGTTTAGCGAAATCATTGTCTAGCAAAAAGCATTTCCCCATTGGAATGCATTGAAACCTGTTTAAAGCATTCCAATGGGGGAGAATTGTCATTGTCTAGCGAAGGTCGGCTATAGGAAAGCCGCTTTGCGAACCGCCGATCAGCTGTTTAAATAGCTGTCTTGTGAAGCTTAGGTCCCGAAAACACCCGTTTTGTGAGCATGGAGGGAGCTGTCAAAATCATCGTCTAGTGAAAATTGGTTTGCAAAGCAGGGACCAAGCATTGTCCAGCGAAATTCCCCCATAGGAATCACTGTTTTACGAATTGCTATAGCGATTGCAAAAAGTCGATGTCTAGCAAGAAAACTGTCATGCGGGGTAACTGTCTAGCGAGGCACCACTGTACCTCAGTGTGGTTCATCTGAGGGAAAGGCCTCAACTGGGAGTCTTTGGGGCTTAGCTCCACCCAAGCTTCTTGCTAGCACTGGGGCTGAAGGTAGAACAGGCAGTTTCCGCTTCCAGATGAAACAAAGGTGTTTTGGACTGAGGCAGTAATTCAAAGAACTGAAAATGGGAGATGAGTCAGTTTGAAGGAAAGGATGATGTGGATGAGGAGAGCAAAACTTTGATGGGTGACCACCCTAGCAGGCCATTCGAGGACACAATTTCACTTCAGTCACAATACTTGGAGAGTGCAAAATTAGACATTGCCCACCACGCAAGCCTTTGAAGGCAGTTATCTGAAATCTGGGCATATTTACTCCCCTGTCAGGGACTACCACATTCCCAAATTTTACTACACCTGTATAAAATGTTACAACTATTTGTGTGCATCTGCTACACCGAGGCATGCTAACCCTCTGATACTGGAGATGTATAGGTATCCTCACTCACAGCTACGGAGAGTGCTAGCCTCCATGTATTTATTCAGACTTCTCTTTAAGCCACCCAAGATGGCAGCCATCACAACAACATAGACTGCCAATCATAGAGAAGGATGCGGGGGGGAGCCCATTGCTGACGTGTGCTTCTTTTGAAATGTCTAATAGTCTGTTGGCCATGGTAGGAAACAAAATGGATGATGAGCTTTTTTCTGATCTAAAATTGACAGATACTCCCTCTCCCTTGTTTGAATCCCTCTTAGCTGCACGAGTAAAAGCTCTCCAGACCCTCTTTTCTCCTTCCTAGATTGGAATGAAGCAGAACATGTAAACCAACTAAGTGCTATTTGCTTCCCACAAACAGGGTCTTGGCTTCTCTTAATGGAATTATCCGTCACTGCCTTGCCTTAAGTGGATGGCAGAAGAGATGTCCTCTTGGTGTACTCGGGGTGCGCTGCCCTCTAAACAACCCTGCTTCGCACGGCATTGATTCTCTCCGACATGGCCTAAAATAAAAAACAAACTTTGGATTTCACAGCCATTTCCTCTTGCTTGTTTGCTGTCATTTCCTCTCGCCTCGTCGTTTTTTCGAGCCCTCCGCGGAAGGTTATTGTTTTGGAAATCGTGTCCGGAATGTTCTTCGCCAGCTTCCCTTGTGCGTGTTTTGTTTTCACTTAAAAGTTTTACCGCTGGAAAATAACCAGAGAAGTCAGACAAAGCCATTTTGTTTTGGCATTACGGGCAACATCTCTGGGATATTTGAAAAACAGCTCCACGCGATGCTGGGAGCAGCTCAGCTTCAGCACAGAATGCTTCCTTTCTCCTGCTTCAGAAACTGGGTCAGAATGTTTGTTGTTAAGGATCAAGAGCAGCGGTTCCCAACCTGGGATCCCAGGATATTCTTGGAAGAGAACTTCCAGAAATCCTGGCCAGCACAACTAGTGGTGAAGACTTCTGGGAGTTTTAGTCCAAGAACATCTGGGGACCCAAGGTTGGGAACCATTTTTAGCTCTGACTGACAGACATGTTTCAGGTATGATACTTCCTCAACCTTATCTGGAGATGCAGTGGCTTGAGGGGTTCTGTGAGAACATGTTTTCTTCTACCAGTGGACCTTGGAAGGTGGGGACAGATGACATCAAAGACCTGGGGGACGTTATCCACCTTTCCATGACTTCCCATGGTTGATTATGGTTATTCTTTATTCTCTCTTTGGGACTCACCTTTTCTTTCCAGAATGTCCAACCATCAAAGAAGACAGCAAGGCTATGGTCATTTCCTTTGGATCTGAGATGGCAAAAACAGTTGGAAGAATCTTGCATGCAGTGGATATCAGTGGAAAAGGGCAGGCTTGACAGCCAAACTTGATTATTCTTTGCCACTAATTCTTCCCACCTCTGACCCTAGCCAGCTGCTTGTCCCTCTTTGTTCCTACTGTTTTGCTGATCCCTCCCTTCTTCCCTCACCATCCTCTGAGAAGTGGTAGCCCAAGTGTCCCATTCCTGCCCTGGTGCTAACTGGGAGCTTTCTTTCTGAACAGGAAGCTAGGCCTAGCTAGGCCTCAAGGCCTCCCAGTTAAGGCCTTTCTCCCAGGTGAGCCAAAGCTAGGTCTCTGTAAGGTATCTGGCTGTTGGGTAGAACTCCCAGAATTATAGGACTGATAGTATATATATAGGACTATCAGTGTGTTAGTCCTATACAGTGGTGCCTCGCTTGATAACGATAATCCGTTCCAGCAAAATCGCTGTGGAGCGAAATCGTCATCAAGCGAAATAAAAAACCCCATTGAAATGCATTGAAAACCAATCAATGTGTTCCAATTGGGGAAATACCTCACCATCCAGCGAAGTTCCTCTATCTGGTGGCCATTTTACGATCCCTGTAGAGCGAACAATCCATCCTGAACACAGTGGGCAGCCATTTTGCGACCCACCAATCAGCTGTTTCTAATCCTCGTCTAGTGAAAAATCGGTTCCCGAAGCAGGGAACCAATCATCGTAAAGTGAAAAAAAGCCCATAAAAACATTGGTTTGCGATTCCTATAGCGATCATAAAACAGTCATTGTACAGCGGATTCGTCATCAAGCGGGGTAACTGTCTAGCGAGGCACCACTGTATATATACTGATAGTCCTCTCTATATACACAAAGATGGATTTGTGGATATATATATATATAGACCTATATCTCCCCAAATCCGTCTTCGTTGCCCATTTCTTGTGTGTGTGTGTGTGTGAGAGAGAGAGAGTGAGTTTTCTCAGACCTTCTAATTTTCTCTCCCTTACCCATTTTCTTTACCCATCCATTTACAGTTCTTGAGGAGCTGGCCACTTCTCGTGGCATAAACACAGGCCCTTCTATTAATTTCAAATGATGCATTTTCTATGCCTCGCTGTGAATAAACCAGATCAATGCCAGTAACATGGTTTATTGAGCCTCCTGTGAAATGAATTGGTAGAGAGAGACAGCCGGCGAGATGGAGTCAACATGCAGATGAGATCAGTAAGTGAGAGCGTATTGATTATTTCCAGCCTGACCAGGCTGTAATTCCAGCTGATGCCTCGGCTTCCTCTTGCTTCGGTTCGTTATTTATGCCATAAAAACAATATCTCAACAATAATAACAGGTTTCATGGCCCACCCCAAGGATAAAGCATTAATGCTTTCGATTTTGGGCGGAAAACACCCAAAAACCAGAGTCTGGGGCTTGGAGGAAGAAAGATATTTAGCAGCTCCTGGTGTTTCTCAAAACTGCTGAGCCCGATTTTGTGGGTTTTATGCCACCTGAAAGAAAGATTGAGAGCAGGTGTGAGATTATTGGGTTCTTCATTAATAACTCAGGACTTCTACAAGAGGTGGATTGATGAGCGCCCAGCATTTATCCAGTGAATAAACTTCAGGTTCAGCATCCCACTCAACCGCTCCATTCCATCAATGTCCTGCATTCTCCTCAACACAGAATCAAGCTCTCGAGGAAGCCCGGGGAGTATTGGGGCCCTTTTGCCAGATGCACAAACCCCAAAGATGAAAGCTTTGCTCAAAAAGCTTTTGAGATTTCTTTTTCCGGAGAGTACAGATGTCCAGAACCATGACTAGGGTCACATGAGATGGTGCTTCCTGGACAGAAGTGCCTCAAAGCAGTAGATCAGTGGTTCCCAACTCATGATCTCGGACTAAAACTCCCAGAACGCTTCATCTCTAGCTGTGCTGGCCTGGATTTCTGGGAGTTGTAGGCTAAGAACATCTGGAGACTCAAACTTGGGAACCACTGAGTCAACAAACTCAGCCCATACCCTGCCAACATCCAAATTTTGCACCTGGTTCAAAACCCCAGTTGGCAAACCCTAGTTACAACTCTACAGAGGTCCTTTGGGGAAGCTCATGGGCCACTTCCTTGCTTGATGGAAAATGGGAAGTAATCCCCAGTAATTTTCTCAAATGATCAGAATGGAAATTGATTTGGTTTCCAGGGAACGAACCCATGAACTGAAATCACTTCTTGAACCAATGTGAGAGCTGAAATGCAGTTATTTCCACTTTTCCCAGATTGATAGCACATTTCTCCAGATCAAAGTTTGCTGTCTATCTGGGTTTTCTACTTTTCACATGGATTTTTTGCACTTTTCCAATATTTCCATTTTCTGCCCCGTTTGCAGTTTCCCTAATTCTGCGATGCCATCTCCCCATTCTTTGGAAAAAGCCCATGTGTTGGTTCCACTTGGCCTCAGTGTTTGTTATGTCAATACCTCTCAAGTCACACAGTTGCTGGTATATCCTGTGATTTTTTTCCCTAATGATCCGAGGAGTGGGCACACCTCAACTAAGTGGACCGGAACATTGAGAGGAAAAAAATGCATTCAAAATTATCTATGCACCAGGCGAAACTGCGGGCAAAAATGTATATATTTGTAAAAACAATGCATGAACATAATGGGGGAAAACAGGTCCCAAAAATAAGAATTAGACTAGACTGCAAATTGATGCATATTGCGGGTGGATTGAATTTAACCCTGAACAATGAGAGAGAGACTGGATTTGGCAGAGGTAGTAATTCCTATAGGGGACGTGGTGGCGCTGTGGGTTAAACTGCAGAAGCCTCTGTGCTGCAAGGTCAGAAGACCAGCCATCGTAAGATCGAATTCACGTGACAGATTCAGCTCCCATCGCTTGTCCCAGCTCCTGCCAACCTAGCATGTAAAAATGTGAGTAGATAAATAGGTACCACCTCGGTGGAAAGGTCATGGTGTTCCGTGTCTAGTCGCGCTGGCCACGTGACCACAGAAATGGTCTTCGGACAAATGCTGGCTCTATGGCTTGGAAACAGGGATGAGCACCATGCCCTAGAGTCAGGCACAACAGGACTAAATGTCAAGGGGAACCATTACCTAGTCATTCCTATAAACAAGGCATCCTGTCAAAAATTTCCTTCTTCCCCTAACAAGATCAGGAAGTAAATTCTCATTTCTCCCATCCTCGTAGATGAGAAAGAGTAAGCACATTTTACGAGAGGGTGAGATGGTTTGTAATGCCTTGAACAAGAAGAAAAAAAGGGGATTTTAACCAAAATGAGCAAACTTGCACAAACAATTTAAACATTACTCTAGCGTGAATAACGCAGCCTCTACATAATTAGGATGGCTGCTACTTTCAAGGATTAGATCGGCAGGTCATTGGCATCATTTATAACAATCAGCTGGGCAGCATCCCTTTTTTTTTAGCCATCAGCCAGTCATTGCTGGAGAGCTCAGGGATTTTAGATCTCTAGCTGTGGAACCAGAAGTCTGGAGTTTGATTCCTTGACAGGAGCTATAGACCTGATCTGTAGGCTCCCTTCCAGCTCTCCAGTTCTAAGATGATGATGATGATCTGCTTGGTTTATGGATTTGTACCAATGGGAAAGAGTTCTAGCTTTTGTGCAGGGGCAATGTGCCCAAAAGGTGGATAACCTGCTAAAAACAAATCCAGCTCTCCTGCCTCAGTATCCACTGGAGCCGTGGACGCCATAGGGCATGAAAACCCCTCACTGAGGTCCCTCATCAAGTCAAGCCTAAACTGATGAGAAAGAAGAAGGTTCAGGATGTCTGTGACCTCCTTAGGTCCCATCCATCCTGGGTGTGGGAAATTCACACAGAAGCTAAAGAAGGGAAGCCAATCATAGAATCATGAAGTTGGAAGGGGTCCGTAAGGCCATCAAGTCCAACCCCCTGCTCAATGCAGGGATCCGAATCAAAGCAGGTTGGACAGATGGTGGTCCAGTGTTCACAACAGCTTGTGATTATGAATGGGAGTAGTGGCTGATGACTTCATTAGACTCCGTTGCTGTCCATGGTTTTCACCTCTGGAGCTTGGCTGGCTATTTTATGAACATTTCATGGCAATCCAGGTATTGAGCAGAATCACCCCG
Organism: Pogona vitticeps; assembly: GCF_051106095.1. Taxonomy (NCBI): domain Eukaryota; kingdom Metazoa; phylum Chordata; class Lepidosauria; order Squamata; family Agamidae; genus Pogona; species Pogona vitticeps. The sequence continues at coordinate 9,037,445 of NC_135800.1, forward strand.
CGGAAACTCCTGTCCAAGGCATGAAGCCAGAAGAATAAAACTTTGCCAACTAATGATGTTTAAAAACACAGTCCAAATCAATTCACCACTTTCGTTCTACAGATTGGCACTGAACCTTAATGTCTACCCAACCTTCTTTGCTGAAGGATCGTCCGGGGTAGAGAGGTTGACAGCAGGGGAATGTCCTGTGCCATTAATTCTCACGGTCATTAGTAGCCAGGAAATGGACCCCATCGCTAATGTTTCAGGGACACTTGCCTCTTTAAAATGCCATAAAAGTGTAAAGGTAAGGGACCACCATGGTTGCGAATAGCAGGCAAATCAACAGCTGTCTTTCAGAAGGAATTAAAGCTACCTCGTGTGTCAAGAACTGGGAAGCCAGGAAACACTACACACTTGATCTGAGGCAAAAGCATGTTGGCTCATTAGGTGCTAATTCCCCGTATAATTTGATATAAGCCACACACATTGCTTGGGAGATCAATTCCCCACCATGCCTCCTTGAGAGGACCTGGACTTGATGATCTATAGGATCCCTTCCATCTCTGCAGTTCATCTGGAGAGCAACAGTCCTGCAGAGCAGGCTGGTATGTTCCATGCCTTATTATTGTTTATGCCCTGTGGCTGCAAACCGGGGAACGTATGGCTGAAGTGAGATGTGAAATAAAGGCCCATTCTCTAGTGTGTACTTTCAGCTACTCCACTAAGCACACAAATACATGCATCTGCCTTACGCTTATTTAGATTATGTTGTATTTCTGTTCCAGTGTGGGTTGTTTTTTTTGGGAGAAAGAACCTATCTGGGGTCCCAGAGCAGGATGGTGGCCTCTCTCCCCCCTCCATAATCTAAGTGGCAATATCAGAAATTGATCCTGTGTTCAATGTTTCAACACCTGAAACATCATATCTGCCTTTAAGCCTTGACGGATCTCCATGATTGTACACACAAACTTTGAGGCAAGACAGACGACTGGATTCAATGAAAGGACCTCAGGCGTTGGTCTTCACCAACCTCCTGGTCTTTGGCCCAAGGGTTCCTGTGGCTGATCTTCCATCCTAACTGGAGCGGGCAAGAGCTGGCACTGAGACCTACAAAACCCAAAGCCAACAGGCTCAGATACCCCACAGATGCCCATTAAGGCTCAATGCACCCTCAGCCCCTGATCCCACCCTTCTTGGCAAGACGGAGATGGGGGTCTCCAGTTCCATTGGAAGCACCAACATGGAGTGGAAGGGCACCATGAGTTGGCTAGATATTTCAGCTACTCTTGAGTTTGGTCCAGATGACTCAAAATGTGATCCTGAACCTTAAACTATTTTACGTGCAGCCATGACACTGGAGTGTGTCCACCATGTCCCAGAAGCTAATAATTATAACATTTTAGCTGGAGAGATTTCTCTCTTTCCCATCTCTTAATTTCAGGTCAGGATGGAATCGTGGTGCGTTCCATCGACTGAGCTGCGGCTGCCTGGTGTGATGTCATTAATCCACCTCATGGCATTTTTCAGCATTAAACCTATGTGCATATTATTATAGTATGTCAGCTGGAAAGCTGCCACCTCCTCCACCCCCACCCCCCCAAAGGCCACTCAGAGAGAACGGGATGAATTATTTTAGAAATTGCAACCGAACTCCGGGCCCTCCCCCAGCTCCCTTGCTCTCCATGGGTTTATGCAAATCAGCCAAATTAAGCCAGCAGAGTTGACCTTAGTCATAAAATAAATCCACTTGATGTATAAGTGAGGGATGGAGAAGCAGGGCGGCGCGGGGAAGGGACGGGAGGCAGAGTGGAGGGGGGACATCCAATTCATGCAGAAGGAAAAGCCGGTTGCTACTTTGCCACATTTCTATCCCCCGTCCATTCCACGCTTTTCTGAGTCATTAACCAAGCCATTTTTACAATGCGTTTCAACTTTCTTGAACTCGGCAGCCATCGGCAGCGAGGGAGAAAAGACGACTTAGCGGAAAGGTGCAGAGTCAGCAGGAGGGGGGAAAGAGGATGGGGAGAGGAAGACAGTGAGTGAGTGGAAGGGAGGACAGAAAGTAACTTGGTTTGTTTGTTTTTTACAGCTTTCCCAAGGAATTGTCATTCCCCCCCCACACACACACACATCTTTGTGTAGCTCAGCAGTCAGCTTCCTTAATCTTTCATACACTCATAGAACACAGGGGCCTGCTCTACTATTAGGTAAAGTGCAATCGGCAATGAAACAAAAACAGTTACTAACTTTGTTCATCATTGTTGTTTCGTTGCCAGATTTGGGGGACAGTGAAATGACCTTTTTTTGCAGAGTTTTGAAAAAAAATATTAAATCCCTCTAGCTCTTCAGCTATAGGGCAGGGATTCAAAGAGCAGAATAGCTTCACACTTCCCAGATTAGTCCACCCTTTATCCCTCATCAACTGGCATTCACAGTCTCAATAACTCACTCTGAGACATTTGAAGGGGAAAGAGCAGAGGGCCCCATTACTTACAATTGAACAGATCAAACAGCAAACTGAGCAGCACGACTGCTTTCATCAACACGCTTCAACAGACTCTCTGTTTCCAACAGATGAAAGAGAGGGAAAGAGAGACAGAGCAGAGAGAAAGGGCTCTCTTTGAATTCAAATGCAGAAAAGGAATGATTGGCTACTGCTCAGTAGATTGACAATCAGCGTGGCCCAGAAAAGTTCCCTCCCATTCAAGTCTAGTAAAGGCAGCATACAAGGTTGCAAAATACCTAAACCAAAAACTCAAACACTTTTAGGCTCTACCTTTCATGATTTCATACATTACTGAAGCAGCGATGTCTACATTGGCTTGGGCATGTTGTGAGAATGGTTGATGGTCGGATTCCAAAAGATCTCCTGTATGGAGAATTAGTGCAGGGAAATAGCCCCAGAGGGAGACCCCAGCTGCGATACAAGGATATCTGCAAGCGGGATCTGATGGCCTTAGGAATGGACCTCAACAGATGGGAAACCCTGACCTCTGAGCGTTCAGGCTGTTGGCAGGCGGTGCACCACGGCCTCTCCCAATTTGAAGAGACCCTTGTCCAGCAGGCCGAGGCCAAGAGGCAGTCACAAAAGCAGCAAAACCAGGGATCTGGACGGGGCACAGATTGTCTTTGTCTTCAGTGTGGAAGGGATGGTCACTCTCAAATTGGCCTTCTCAGACACACTAGATGCTGTTCCAAGTCCTCCATACAGAGCACATTGCCATAGTCTCTCGAGATTGAAGGATGCCTAATCTAATCTATTCTGACTAAGAGGAAGAACATCTGGAGGGCTACAACGTGCCCATTTTTTGAGAGAGCTATAGCCCGATAGTGCTATAAATGAGAATCTTAAAAGACCAAACGGTCCTCTTTGTTGATAGACAATTTAGTTCCATACTAGTTCCCACAGTAAAGCAGCTCAGCAAATGAAAAGCAAAAAATTGTCACTTTTAAATAGAGTCTTGCACATAATCTCATTTCAAAATGCTCCTCGGATGCAGGCAGACCAAGTTATGAGCATTATGATATTGAATTTTAAATAATATATTACGCCAAATAGCTTCCAATTTGATTTGGGAGGGGAATGTATTTCCATGAATTATTGAGGAGCTGATTATTGTAGAAGGCACTCGCGACTAGGCACAGCGCCTCGACATCCTTCTAAGCGGGTGATCTATGACTTGGGATATCAATATTTAAAGCCACCGTCCGGCCGCAGGCAGGGCTCCTGATGCAAGCCGCTCAGCATGGTCTTCCACAGTGCCCCTGGGCCAAGAGTGGGCCATAGGTGGCCTTCTTCTAGACAACACAGGACTGTGACATCCCAAATGTTCTCATCAGTGGTGAAGGAGGACACGAACAACAGCTCAGCCAGGATGAGAAGGTCATCGCTTGCCCATCCCTGCTTGATCATCATCTCCTGCCAACTTCTATGAGTAGGAGCACAGAATAAATATGTCCTGAGTGCATTTCTGAAATTGTTACTTCCCCTCTCAGCATTCTGTGCCCAGAAACCAAAACTCTCTCTGTGTGTGTTTGTGTGTGTGTGAGAGAGAGTGAGTGAGTAAGAGAGAAAGAGAGAGAGAGATTTATTCCTGTCCCACAATGCCCTGCAATATCACCAAGCTTGGGGTATCTTAAAGCAGTGGTCTCCAACCTTGGGCCTCCAGATGTTCTTGGACTACAACTCTCAGAAATCCTGGCCAGCAGAGGTGGTGGTGAAGGCTTCTGGTAGTCCAAGAACATCTGGAAGCCCAAGGTTGGGGACACAAAATAGTAGCCAAATGGCCCACAGAACCCCTGTTGATGCCACCCCATGCTAATCTCCATCAACCTCATCCTAGGTCAGTGGTTCCCGGACTTGGTTCCCCAGATGTTCTTGAACTAAAACTCCCAGAAGCCTTCACCACCAGCTGTGCTGGCCAGGATTTCTGGGAGTTGCAGTCCAAGAACATCTTTGGACCCCAGGTCTTAAAGGGGAAACCCCAGAAAGCTATGTATTGCCAACTCTAATGGTGGAATCTGAACTTGAGAGAATCTTGGTGAAGTTCTTCTCCCCGTCAATGGAATCAGGTCATTCCAGCTTCACAGACTATGTTCTCCAAGGTGTTAAATCCTAGATCAGGAAGAGCTTCAGCACACTGGAGTTCTCCCTTTAAAGATGTAGTTTCCAACCTTGGGTCCCCAGATGTTCTTGGACTAATATTCCCAGAAGCCTTCGCCACTAGCAAGAACATCTGGGGACCCAAGGTTGGGAACCACTGCTTTAAAGTTTGGACTCACTGTCTTCCAGCCCCCAGTCTATACACCTTCCCCAGGAGAAATTTGATGTCATAAAGTGATTTTCCACCCACCTAGCCACTCACCCCAGCCAGTTTTCTACCCATAAACAAGAAGGGAGAGAATGTCAAGGACTTTTTGTGCACATCCCAGATTTTAATGGAAACCCTCCCTTCACTCCTCAGTTTAGATTCAGCGTTAAAGCAAAGTGTGTCTACATTTTCTCTCTCAAGAGGAAATAGGCTATACGAATGAACAGAAGCAAGCGGTGGATGCATTGCAGACTTAGATGTGATGACCCAGTAGACTCAATTAAACCAAGCTAACAGCTAGTCCGTCTGTGTGTGAGTGCGGAAAATCAGAGCCTCAGATTTTATCTCAAAAACACTTTCAGAGGTGCAATCGGAGACTCCATCTCTACCGGAGAAGTTTAAAGAGTGTTTTCATGGTGGCCGGTGGTGTTTGCTAAGGCAACGGAAATTTCTCTGGAGATCTTCTTTATTTATTGCACTTCCCTGGTTTTAAACATGTGTTGGATTTTAAAACTCAAATCTGCAACTCACATAATAGGAGAAACCCTTGTGGGGGAAAGCTGCTGAGCGGCTGAGCAAATGTGAGCAAGCAATTCGATTTTCTTTCCATCATCATCACTGCCCTGGAGTTCATTGTGGATTCTTGCTGTGTTCACCCACAGGAACATTACCCAGATCCAAAATGGTACTGCATTTGCGTGTCTGTATTATGCACATACTAATATTTCATAGGCTGAAGGCAATCGCTAATACCTGAAGGATACATAATGTCTTTGCAAGTCTTCTGGAGACATTCTAACATGAGACGCCTTCTAAAATTGAGATAAATATGGGCCAGCTCCAGGATTTTACAGAGAGGGCAGCATGGTTCTTTGTAAACACCAGCTCTGAAACCCACTTTGGGTACAGATAATCATGTGAGGCTGTGACAGATTTTACTTTCTTGGGCTCCATGATCACTGCAGATGGTGACAGCAGCCACGAAATTAAAAGATCCCTGCTTCTTGGGAGGAAAGCCATGACAAACCTAGACAGCATCTTAAAAAGGAGAGACATCACCTTGCCGACAATGGTATGCATAGTCAAAGCTGTGGTTTTTCCAGTTGCGATGTATGGAAGTGAGAGCTGGACCATAAAGAAATCTGACTGCCGGAGAATTGATGCTTTTGAATTGTGCTGGAGGAGACTTTTGAGAGTCCCCTGGACTGCAAGGAGAACAAACCGATCCATTGTAAAGGAAATCAACCCTGAGTGCTCCCTGGAAGGACAGATCCTGAAGCTGAGGCTCCAATCCTTTGGCCATCTCATGAGAAGAGAAGACTCCTTGGAAAAGTCCCTGATTTTGGGAAACTGTGAAGGCAAGAGGAGAAGGGGATGACAGAGGACGAGATGATCGGACAGTGTCACCAAAGCGACCAACATGAATCTGACCCAACTCCGGGAGGCAGTGGAAGACAGGAGGGCCTGGCATGCTCTGGTCCATGGGGTCACGAAGAGTTGGACACGACTAAATGACTAAACAACAACAAATCATGTGAGTGTATCACAATGAGCCGTTTACATGTCTGTGGGGCCATGACACTATGATTTTCATACCATCTTTTGCTAATTTGGTGCTCTGGTGTGGGTGGGGATGGGGAGGCATTATAGTTCAGAACGAGATAAATTTTAAGAAGGCAATAATCAAATCATGTTTGATGCTGTATGCTGTTTGCCCACAAGGCTCCTTGTCCTCGTACCTTCAGTTTTATCCATATCTTCTAACTCTTTGCTTCTCTCGCTGTCCCGCCCTAATTCCAAAACTTCTTGTTCCCCACGGCTCTTTTATCTCCTGTTTCTAAGAGATCAGCTATACAAATCTTCAAAGCTAGCTCTTTCTCCTCACCATTAAGAATGTTGGTGAACATTCCGTATATCACAACCACCCAAGAGAAGGCTATTGGAAACGGAATGGCCACCCACAGAGATATGCTATATGAGACCTTCCGTGTGTGCTTGGAAATCATAGAGGATGATAATTAATTATCTAGAAAATGTGTCCTGAAGGCAAAATGATTAAAGTGAATGGAGTGTATGTGAAAGAGCAATGAGGACTAGACCCTTATGGGTATTTTGTCCTTCCTTTGTCATCCAGCCGTATTCTCTCGAAAGAAGATTTTTATCAAAACCAGAAGGGAGCTGAAGAAGTGAGACCATTCAGCTCAATTCCATTAGACATACTCTGCAATTATATCGTGCAGCAGTTGATCACTGCACTTTGCAAGCATTAACTAATTAAGGGAATTTACTGGAAATGGCGGCGCTTTGTTTCTGAAAAATAAATATATTGAGTGCGCTGAGGGGAGACCAAGGCGAGTCACTCAATGCAAGCTGGAAAATCTTGGAGGAGAATTTGATTTGCCGAGATTCAATAAGGAAGAAAGATTCCAATTTACCAAATCAGATTTGAATGCTTACTATCCTTCAGAATGGTTCAGGTTTACTTCACCTCTGAGAATGTTCCCTGACTCCAATTTATATACTTCCTTTAAAAAAAAAGAGAGAGAGAGAATTATTTCTCTCCCCCCCCTTCATTTGATTCCCCTACCTTCTGCTGGAATTTAATTTACCTTAAATCTGTTTGCTCTCCCAAAATGAATGAACGAAAACTTGGGTTTTGTTCCTTGGCTCTGATCATTCAATTCTTCAAAGGAAAGTGAGAAATATGCTCTCCAGGAAAACACTCCCTCCACCCAAGCCATTTATTCTCTAGAATCGGTTACAAGATTCATAATATGGAATGTGTAACCCAAACATAAGCCATGACATTCGGTCTCAAGGCCTCCATTTCCAGATTGAAGTCATCAGCCATGTTCCAGAAGACCCCTTAACTATCACCAACACCTTAGGACTGCAGAGCTAGAAGGGACCCTAAAGATCATCAAGTCCAGCCCCTGTCAAGAAGGCCCACTGGGGATTCAAACTCCTAACCTTTGGCTCTGAAGCCAGAAATCTGAGCATCTGAGCTACTTTACCCATCCAACGGTCACATTTTGCAGTATACCGTATTTTTCGCTCCATAAGACACACCTTTCCATAAGACGCACCAATTTTTTAGGAGAAGAAAACAGGAAAATATAATCTGTTTTCTTCGCTCCATAAGACGCACAGACTTTCCACCCCCCTGTTTTGTGGGAAAAAAGTGCGTCTTATGGTGCGGAAAATACGGTAGTTATTGTACCAAGTTCACAAGCCGTCCCATTGAACTTGGAGTACCCTTCTTCACGCTGTTCACATTTTTTACCAGTGGCTCCGACTTTACACTGACATTCAACTAGAAGAGGCACAGAGTTTCTATGAGCAAGTTGCTCCCAAGCTGAGATCATCATCACCATCATCTTAGAACTGCAGAGCTCAAAGGGACTCTATGGATGATCAATCGAACTCCCAACACCTGGCTACACAGCCGGAGACCTCAACCACTGAGCTATGAACACCTTCTCCTTATTCCAAACCATCCATCGTCATCATCGTTTAGTCGTTTAGTCGTGTCCGACTCTTCGTGACTATGTGTGTATAAGGAGGAAAGCTGGATAATCGGAAGCATGCTCTCTCTCTCTCTGCCACTCTTCCTAATTCTTCTTCTTCACTCTCAATTGCATGTTGAAAAACAGGACATCTTATTTTTCCAAGGCCCTGGCATCATGGGTGCAACTGGGAAACAGAGTTTTCCCAGGAGACCCAATGAGCGAATTCAAAATCCTGGACTAGAGTCCATTTTCTTACGAGTCTCCCTCTAAATTCAGCCTGAATAATTCATCTTTATTTATTTGCAAGATACCCAGCATGTACAGTGAACAGAGTGATGGTCTTGAACTCAGAACGCCTGAGACCTAAACCGCTGAGCTATTCAGGCAGGAGAGAACTGGCAAAAACAGTCCTTAAACATCTCACTTCCCTAGAAAGCCCTATTAGGTCATAATAAAACAGTTTTGATTTGACGGCACATCACAATCACAGTGATTTATAAGCAAGACTGATGTGCGGTGCAGAATTTGATAGAAACTCCCATCCCCTCTTAAGTAGTTAGGAAATGCAGGCTATGTAAAAGAATGTGAAGTTGTATATGGTGTATATAAAGAGCATATTTCTTCCTAAACTCTTACTGTAATCCCAGCTTCCATCGGAGCTTCACAAAAGCTTTGGAGAGTAACAAAATTATTGAGTAGAATTCAGTGATATACAAATGGAAGCCTAACTGATTGTGTGTGTGTGTGTGTGTGTGTGTGTGTGTGTGTGTGTGTGTGTGTGTGTGTGTGTGTGTGTGTGTGTGTGTGTGTGTGTGTGTGTGAGAGAGAGAGAGAGAGAGAGAGAGAGAGAGAGAGAGAGAAGTAGCTCTTTCCAAAGCTGTTTTCATGATACTGCTTGGAGAGAGGGGAAAAGATCCATTTTTTTCACATAAATCAATGCCAATTCCTTTATATAAATATGCTGACTCGCCAAAGGAAGTGAAAGCATGACCCCATTCTGGGAGACGTTGGCTTTTTCTGCCCCTTCTCGAGGAAAGTGTTTTTCCTTCTGAACCCGACGGCCCTTCTTGACTTGCCCGTTAGCGGGTGGGCAGTTGGGTGAGTTTTGAATCATTGCCTCCTTTTCAGGTTGTTGCTTTCTCCTTGATTCCAATTACACTTTCGAGGAGTAATTACACGGGTTGGTTTGCTGCTCCAAAACGGATCTTGCGCGCTGACAGGCCAACTAACAAGGGCATGCCATGCCTGCAGCCTAGCCAGATTCTGCAAGAAAGGGGGAGGGTGTAAAATCACATGGGGGGGGAATTATGGGCGGATGGGACTTGTTTCAGTGTCAACAGCCTTGAACAAAGCAGCACTTTCTGCACCTCCTGAGACTTCTTGTGAAATTAGTCGGCTGCTCCTTCCGTGTCTGCCTGCATTTGGAAAGCTTTGCTTTACAAAGGTAAAATATATTAGTTTTGTCGGCAGCCGCGTTGCTCCAGTTATGGAAGTCTCACTCGGAAAGGAGCTCCCTGTCTCACTCTCACACTGGAGGCAGGAAAGCTCAGTGAGGTTAACCCATTCATGACTGGCTGTCTCAATGTTTCAGGATGCAGTGTCTCACCAAGAATGGGCCATTTCTTCATTCCCTTGTTACCGATTGAGTTGTGATTTGAGTTTGTAGGAGTGAAGGGTTGTAAGACTTTCAGAAAATGGAAGAGTTTTAATGTATCTATTTATTGATGTCCCCGGAGGAAGGGGTTACATGGGAAATGTTGTCAACTCCTAGATGCCTGTCTTTCCGATGCTTCTCCATGCTTCAGACGGCTCCGTCCATTTGCCCTATTGTTTCTACAACCTTCATCCAGACTCGAAGCAAGCTGCAAGTGATGATATAATTTAAAACCTACTCTCTCACACTCTGCTCGAACTATCTTTTTCTCCCTGCTTTGAGAGACAGCCTGAGTTCTGGAAGTATCACGTAGCCAGTAATTGAATTCTTCACTCCTGTAAACATCTCAGGCTCACTGGGACCCCTTTGAAAGGTCAGAGAGATTTTCTGAAAGCCATCTTCCTTCCTAGCAGCAGCTTTTCCCCTGAAACGAGATGCCCGGCGCAGTCCCAAGGTGGTGGACGCTACCATGACTATGTCATGGAAGAGCCATGCATGATGCAACCATACAGATTGCTTTATTTACTGTAGGGGACGAGTCTGAGTCACTTTCAGAAAGTTTTCTCCGAAGAAAGAATTGTTGACTAGGTACACCTTGCATGGATGCTATTCGAGCTTTTCCTTCCGATGTCCATCAATTGTGTGAGAAGATGGAATATACCCGCCCTTCTGTTCTCTATCACCAATTATGTCACTTTGTTATATGTGACCTGTGACAATCTGGAGAGTCCCCACCAGACATGGAGTTAGGAAGAGACCCCTGGAAAGCTGGAATTTTGACTTTCCATGGTTCCACCTGGTAATACCAGGGATATTCACTAAATTCTTCATTCTCGTACAGTTAAGCAGTCTTGATTGAACCACGCAACTCAACAAATCACACGCAAGGCCTAGAAGACTCCTTACCTCCAGGCAATGAGGAGAAGAGAAAAACTATATATTTTTTTCACCTCTGTAGCTAGCATTCTCTCTGTCTGTGCAAAAGTCATGCTGTTTCCATTTGAGAAGCAAAGGACATACACATAAGAAAGAGAAAAGGACTGATAAAAATGATGAAAATAACCCCCGGGATGCATCTAACCCTTGAGAAGCCATGAAACAAGGAAGCAAGAAGGAATCTCCATTTTGCTTAATTTACGCTATTTGTATTCAAACATTATTTCGGTGGTCTGTGCGATTTCGCTCAATTTGCACAAAATTGTCCCTATTCTCATTCTGCTTTCTTAAGGAAATCAGCATGAAATACCTCTCCTTTTACTGGGCGAGGAGAATCATGGCTTGCCTTTTCCTTTTGTAAACCGAAGCCTAGACAGATATTAACAAGCACAGGAGGCGTGACAGATCTGGGGAAAACAAATAAACCATTTAATGCTTCGGGTTTTTAAACACTCGTACAACAAAGCAGCCATCATTTTGTTCTGAGATTCTCACCGAGAAGATCCGCCTCTGTCTCACAAATTTGAAAATACCCATTGAGACCAAGACAAAATATCTCAGGGAAGGAAATGTCACTTTGAAAGAAATGAGTTTGCAGTCTTAGATATGAGAATGTAAGAGTGTCATCGTTCTACCATGCTCAGAAAACATTGGATTTGGGTGGCTGTCAAGTTTTCTTCCTCCTTAAATCCCACCTTGCCTTTCATGTCACGTCTGAGACATCTATGCAGGAGAAAAAGGAAGTGCCTGTTTCTTACATTCTGTGCCTTGCCTTTTCCTTCCTGCAGAAACTACCCTTATTTGTTTATTTTAAATATTTCTACCCCACCTTCCTCCTTCAGAAGGACCCAAAGCAGCTGACATCATTGAAATATTTAATGCTAACAACCGTAAGTAGACAAACACCGACAAGGATCAAAGAAATGCCACATGAAAAAAGGTAAACAAAAGCAACACCAAATACCTATTCAAAGCAGTAAGGCACAAGGATCTTTATAAAAACCCCACTCGGGCAGCCGGTCACTCAGGGAAAGCTTGCCTGAAGAGGAAGGTCTTTGTTTGCTTGTAGAAGGGTTGAGGTGTTGGGGAAAATTTGATCCTTCGAAGTTCAATCCAGAAGATATGAATTTAGATGAGTCAAATGTGAGTCTAGGAGCTGCTGAGTCAATCATAACCAGACAACCGCAGAAGCCTCTGTGCTGCAAGGTCAGAAGACCAGCTGTCGTAAGATCGAATCCACGCAACGGGGTGATTTCCCATCGCTTTGTCCCAGCTCCTGCCAACCTAGCGGTTCGAAAGCATGCAAATGCGAGTAGATAAATAGGTACCACCACAGTGGGAAGGTAACAACATCCCATGTCTAAGTCGCACTGGCCATATGACCATGGAAACTGTCTACAGACAAATGTTGGCTCTATGGCTTGGAAACGGGGATGAGCACCATGCCCTAGAGTTGGACACAATTGGACTAAATGTCAAGGGGAACCTTTACCTTTACCTTATAGCCACAGGAGAAGCATCTAGCTATTTCAAGAAAGAGCACTCAGCCATCATGGGAAGAATGAGATGAACATAAGACTGAGACATGTAAATAGATGAAATATGATGTCAGATGAGGCCAACAAAAATGGAATCAGCCTGGCCTCCTGCAGGAGGGAGTTCTGATGCTCCTCCGTGCTTCAGAGGGATGTACGAACACAAATACACAAATCCACCATTTGCCCTATTGCTTCTGTAACCTTTGTCAAAGCAAGCTGCAAGCGATGGTAGCATCAACAGAGAAGGCCTTCTCCCATCCCCCCACCACCAAGCACACCGCCGAAGGTGGTGGGACTCAGAGAAAGAAAGACCTCTCTTGATGATCTTAACACCCGAGCAAGCTCATGAAGGGAGACGTGGTCCTTGAGATAACTTGGCCCCAAGCCATTGAGGACTTTATAGGTTAGAACCAGCCCTTTGAATTGTGTCCCAAAACGGATCGGCAGCCAGTGGAGCTGCTCTAATAAAGGGGTTATCTGATCCTTGAATTGATTCTCCCTCTCATTCTTGCAAAGCGCAAGGGTGAAAAAGAAAAACATTCAAAGCTACCCGAACGGCATGCTTCATCTTTCCGAGCCCTTGTCCAGAGTGAATCCGTTTCCCCGTGTACCCAGAGATAATTGGGGCAACTTATCTAAAACTTATGACCTAATTAGAGGTTTTAATGGCCATTAATTACACAAAGAGCAACAAAGCCGTTACTGCTTCGACGTGGGCCGCCTCTTCCATACCGAGGCCCAGGTATTTCTTTGGACCCATAAAGGAGAGAGGCTCGCTGGCTTAACATCTAATTAAACCAAATTGTTCCCGGTAATTATAAGCAATGTGATTTTATTTATCTGGTTTAATTACCGGGGCCTTTACACAGTCTTTGACCTGGCACCGTGGCAAAAAGGACAGAGGGGACATTAAAAAGCCATCCATCATTGTGGGGGGAGAAGGAGAATTACAGACTTGGACGCCAAGAGGTGACAGAAGCCAGGGAGGCGAACCAAAAGAGAGGGAGGGGAAAACCTATGAAGAACAATATGAGGCTTTTTCTGCAGGGAGGATGGTAGAAGAACACGTACAGCTGAATGTAAGCTGGTTCTCTAGACATGCAGAAGAACTTCAGAGGAAGTTCGGAGGTATCTCCTTTCAGTCGTCTCTGATCGCATCACCACCACCAAAAGCATTTTTCTCTGTTCTTCCAAAAAGATCAAACTAGACATGGGTGGATCCTGCTTGCTCTGTGGCTGAGCAACTCCCAAGATAAAACAGAGACCAAGCCTCACGTGTATTTGCTGAACAGGTCCAAGGACTGCCGTATTAATGTCTACACAGCTCTGGATCAGCCTGTTACCGTATTTTGTGAAGTGGGGCCTGGTGGAAAAAAAGCCTTGCGCCTTTTCAGCAGATTTGATGTCATCGGACTGTCAAATTATTTCTGACCTCTGACTTATTTCTGACTCACAGAGCTTTGAAGGCATGTGGGAAATTCAGGGAATGATTTTCTGATTGCCGAAACTCCTCCGCAACCGTGTGAGGATTTGACCATCTATCTGTTACGTCCTGACAGCCCTAAACTCAAGAAATGTATGCCATCCATCCATCCATCCATCCATCCATCCATCCATCCATCCATCCATCCATCCATCCATCCATCCATCCATCCATCCATCCATCCATCCATCCATCCATCCATCCATCCATCCATCCATCCATCCATCCATCCATCCATCCATCCATCCATCCATCCATCCATCTATTTATTTATTTATTCATTCATTCATTCATCCATTCATCCATTCATTCATTCATTTAGTGTTCAGAGATCTGGCCAGCTTCTTTCACCGGATGATTCCAGCCCCTCGTGTTTTTTAACATAGCCGTTCTCCAACCCCATGGGGCAGAATTTCGAAATGGGATCACACACACACACACAAACATCCCTAAAATGGGCCATTTAATGCGATGACTAGTCCGTGAACACCTCTGGATTTGCCACTTCAGGCTGAAACAAGACCCCTGGTGGGCCACGTGCTCCCAACAATCCAAAGAAAACCACATTGACTATGGAATGCACCTTGAAATTCTACTCCTGAAGCATGAACTTTTCTCAGAGGAACAACCACTAGGACATAACCCATAACAATAATTTGGTAGAACGCCAAGGAGTGGGGATCTTCGGGCGATGAGCTGCTAGATGAGTGAGATGCTCTCTCACGGAGCATTCTGTATCTAAAATGACCTCTTCAGCGTGGCTGTTCGTTGTCCGTCTTTGTTGCAAACCTTGATCTACTAATTCAGCCCCCACTGTCTGGGATGAGGTCGAATTTTACAGACGAGAGGAGCTAACCTTGAGCAATTCTCTGGAGGGCCATGAATCAGTCCATTGGCACCTACTCTATCCTCCATGCCAGTGGTTGAATTTCTCCCCCCCCCAGAGAGGTTGTGTCATGTTAAAAAAAAAACGGTTTGCTCACGTTCGGCCATATTTTATCCTCAACTGCTTTTCATCCAGGGCGTTTCCACCACCACTCCTCCTTCAATTAATCTAGGAAAAGAAAGGGAAGAGGAATTTCCAGGTCCATTGTTTTCATTGTCATTCTTTGTAACATTAAAAAAATAAAAATAAGCCTAACATGTTTCAAGACAATGGATGTAAGGAATACTTGCCAAGTGCCATGTTCTCTTTGATTTTGACTGTATTGATTAAGGATGTGAAGCATATGTGCACATTCTCTCATCCCTGACCAAAAAAAAAAAAAAGTCGCTCAACGCATCAAGACATCCTGTTGAAAAATATGAGAGTTAAGAGTTTTCATTCCTGCATGAGAGTGAAATGGACAGCATTATTCGCAATCAGCAACACAAAATGCTATTTTCTCCTCCCCCCAATGCATGGGTTCTGCCCCAAACACAAGTTTTTTGTTTTGATTTGGGGGGGGTGGTTGCATGAAAATCTTTCCATTTCTTTTTTCTTTCAACCAAAAATTCCAAAATGTAAACGATGCACAGAAAACCCTCTTTTCACCCTCTGGGAGAATACTTTGGATCATTTCTTTCTTTGTTCATTTCCCCTAATCTAGAAGAAAGAAAGAGACATCTCCAGCCCAGTTTCAAAATGGCACCTCTTTTTGGGGGGAGGGGGGAAATGCAGGTGGGGCATTCTGGGATTTATATGTATTTTTTTTTCATTTTCTTTTTAGTTGGAAGCTTTGCTCTTCATACCATATGGCCTTCTCAAACTCCAGTCTGATCTGCCTTCTAATGACCTCATAAATATGGTGGATGCTTCAGAAGTCACTTCTCCTTTCTGATGAATCATGGTGTGGCTTGGTGGTCACCATCTGGGAGGTCTGTCTCACACACACACACACACACACACACACATACACACACACACACACACACACATATCAGCCGGCTAGCCGTTGATCCTCTTTTTCTCTCTCTCTTGGAACAACAGCTGGCCCTGGCAGTCAATCTGTGAAGGGCCTTTGTTTTGAGAGAGGTCAGTCCATCCACCGTCTGGAAAGTGATGGAGAGGCCTTCATCTTGTTACGACCGGCCGCCATTCCCCGGCCTTACGGGGAGAGATTGCTCAGGACTGAGTCAATGCCGTTTTTATGGTTCAGTACCGCAAAGCAATTAACGGCAAGTGGGTGAGCTTTCCCAACCTTTCCTAAAAACCGTGGCTGTTTATCAATGTGTCAGACCGTTGGCAGATTCAAGAAATCTAAATTTAACAGGTGACTGCCTTGGTCACGCCTGGCTGATGCCAATGGATCTTTCAGATATAAAGTCCCGACCGGACGATCGGAGCCAATAGAACAAGCTGTTGTGGAGAAAGGGAATGAATGAAGTTAGCGTGAGACTCTGCAGCTTACTTTCATATATATATATTTTCATCACAGATGCTTAATGGCCTTTTCAATGGATTTCAACAGCAGCATTTTCCGATTACTGATTCTAGTTCTGCTACTGGATAGGAAAAAATAGCTTGCATGAAACAATACTTTCGTAAAAAAGCTAAAACCCTAAGACCTAATTCCACAGTACTCCACAGTGGCTCCCAATACCTAAGGGAACGTTTCTCAAACCTTCCAGCCATCTAAAAGTGTGCTGGGGCCTAAATCCATGATTCGCTCATTCTTGTAGAAGAACATGAGAAACCACCATCTTTCTATCCTTGTTTTGTGAGATGGAAAACTATTTTCTGACAGCATTTAAAAAAAGAATTCTCATCCTAGCCAGATCAATTGCTGTAAAACTTCTGAACTGTGTAAAGAGCCAGTAAAGGTCAACTTGTTGCACAGTTATTTGAAAATCTGAAGCATCGGATGGGTTGTTTCAATCTTTATGATCAGTTGATTCTTCTCTGCTTTGTATGTAATTTGCTTCACAAATGAAGAAGACTCCATAGGGATCCTAGCTGGAATCTTATTGGTTACTTACACCACCGTTTAAGTATAATGGCAAAAACTGTTCTGGTTATTTGCCACTAATTAACAAGTTGCTGTTAGTCCCCTATGTCATCTAGCAACTCACACAACTGGAACATCATGAGTGACTTGTAAATTAGGGGCAATTTCCCACTACAATTAATGGCACTAAACTTCCACCAGTATAATAAGCAACAGAATTTTAGCATTTTGAGGGGACAGCTGCGCACAGCTCTAGAAATAAGCTTAGGGTAATTCTTACATAAAGCCAGACAATCTGTGTTAGTTCAAAGACTGCCTTGGAAAACGGTGGACCCTCCTGGATCAGAGGCCTTTTTAGACAGAGACTGGATGAGGAGCTTTCGGGGATAATAGAATCATAGAATAATGGAGTTGGGGGGGCTACAAGGTCATCAAGTCCAACCCCCTGCTGATGGCAAGGATCCAAGTCAAAGTACATCTGACGGACAGCTGTCTATTATCTCTCGAATGCCCCCAGTGTCAGAGTGCTCACCACCTCGCAAGGTAATTGGTTCTATCATTGTACTGCTCTAACAATTAACACATTTTTTTCCTGATATTCAGCTGAAATCTGGCTTCATGAGACCATTATTACATGTTCTGAGTTCTGGGATGATCAAGAACAGATCTGGCCCATTGTCTGCATGGCAGTATTTCAATCACTAGAGTAGGCCCATAGTGGGGATTAATGAGTCAGCATCTCCGTAAACTCCATTGATTCAGATGGGCCTACTCTAACGGCAATTTTACCATAGCATTAAAGTCATCTGACTGGTGGCTGGTATAAGAGACCTTTGGGTAGTGTGGGCGGCACATCAATCAATCAATCAATCAATCAATCAATCAATCAATCAATCAATTAGTTAATTAATTAATTAATTAATTAATTAATTAATCAATCAATCAATCAATCAATCAATCAAATAAATAAACAAACAAACAACAACAACAACAACAACAGTCTCTTGGATGCCTCCAGTATTGGAGCGCTCAGTGTCGGATGCATCGAGGGTGGATTTCCAGGAGGAGGTTGACTTGATGACCTCTGGGTTCCCATATAATCCCACAAGTCTAAGACCTTACCTGGGCGGCATGGGAAAGAAAGGGTTCTTGGAATGAAAGAGACACTGGAAGAGGAAGGGTGGAGGGAGGGAGAGACAGACCGACACAGAAAGAGAGCAAGAGAAATTTCCCGACAGCCAGACACAACCAGGAGCCAAATCTAAGCCTTAGCTGCTTCCAGGCTCAGCTCATTCTTGCCATTGACCTCTTCCAAGTTTCCAAACAGCTGCAAAACAAAAAAAAAAACACCAAAACCACCCAGCTGCCATCCTTTGTTCCTTTGCCAGCCATATTCTTAAGGCGGTCATGAAAGCCATGCAATGATTGGAGGCAATTAAATTAAGTATGACGGTCAAACAGAAACCAAGGCTTGGGAGGGGTGGCGGGGCGAAATCCCTCTGGTGGTTGCTTGGGTCATGAGGTGGCGAGAGGTGTAGTCCCCTCCCCAAGAAAATGAGGGACAATTGACTCGTGGGTCTGCAGAGGAGACCTACTTTCAAGGACGCATCACATCTGGAAGGCGCTGTGAACCTCTGCCCGTTCCGTCAACCGTTCCTAGAAAGCCTGCAGAGAACGCCCTGCGAAGGCTTCTTTGCTCCGCACCTCCAATATGCTATCGCTAAATGTAATAGTGGTAATTAATGCTCTTTTAGTTTTAGTGCTCCATCTGCTCTGTCATTGTGAATCCAGCCGCCAAGGCAGGGAGGGAGGTTTGGAGTTTAGGTGGGCTTGTTGCAAGCCCAGAAGGAGAGAGAGAGAGATGTGGAGACCCAAAAAACAGACCAAAAGCTGGATTTTGAAGCGCTCTCTCATCTTCTTTCCGCTCTCCCCCCTCTCCCGTACCGTACAAGTGTGCAAACAAGTTGTAAAAAATAAAGGTCAGCAAGATAATCTTGATAAATATTTAATAGCCACTGGGTTTTCGGACTCCTTTTTTAAAAAAAATTGCTTCCCTCATTGTTACAGATTGAATGTCTCGCAGCGGCGACATCTGGTACACAAAGAGCTGAACAAAATTACATCCAAACCTGGAAGGAGGGACAAGAGGGAGGACGTGGAGCTGCGGAGAGAGGAGGGGAGGGAAGAAGGATGACACCCTGGCACAGGAGAAAGGCTGGGGGTTGGAAAACAATCGATTGAGTGATCTATAGATTCCTAAATAGTTCAACAGATTGTCTGTCTGTCTGTCTGTCTATTCCTTCCGTCTTATCATCCATCCATCCATCCATCCATCCATCCATCCATCCATCCATCCATCCATCCATCCATCTATCTATCTATCTATCTATCTATCTATCTATCTATCTATCTATCTATCTATCTATCTATCTATCTATCTATCTATCTATCTATCTATCTATCTGGTCACTGTAGTGTAGTACATAGGATGCAGGACACCTGTTCATCTAAGGAAAAAAAAAGTAAGCATGTGTGCTATTTTTGTAGTGGGAAGATATTTTTGTAGTGGAAATATGATATTAGTGAAATTACTAATAATGTGCTGTCAAGTCAGTTTCTGACTTAGGGTGACCCTTTTCTATGTAGAGAATACACAAGGATGGTTCATCCTTCCCTTCTTCCAGAGGGACCCTGGGGGCATATGTGCAGCTTGCCCAAGGCCACCCGGGCTGGCTCTATTCACAGTAGGGAATTGAATTCCCAACCTCTGGCTCTGCAGCCAGATGCCTCAAGGCTGAAGAGCGGCTCTAGGAAGAGACGTTGGCAACTGCTCCCTGTCAGATCACATCCAGCACTACAGAGTCAAAAGTAAAAGCCCATCCAGGCTCTGAAAAACAATGCTTCGCTCTCCAGAAGATGGTAGGCTTGTGGGTTTCACCAGGCAAAGTGGCCACGTGATGATGGGAGCCCAGGGCGGGTTGAGTCTGAACCTTTCTCCCTGGCTCCCCCAGGCAGGCCGGCTCTCCACTTATTGAATTAGGATAAATTGGGACTTTCATAACTTGTGATATAAATCATTATCTCAAGTTAGCAGATGCGGCCTCACCAGGGTAGAGCTCTGTTAATAACTCTGCCGGATTAGGAGTGATTGGTACAATTTAAACCGTGTTTCTCTCAGCTTGATCAGCCTCGTTGCGATGGTGGCAATTATCCCATTTCGCTTTGAATAGCTCAGCATCGAGGAGCTGACACCTTCCATCCATCCGTCTTAATGAAGCCACCTCCAAGTCAATGCCCGCCCTCTGCCAGACGCATCTCCCCGTCTGTTTTCGTCCTGTTCCAACCCAAACCCAGCACCGCCTAGATGGTCAAAAAACCCTGAATGTCGTGCGCTGCTCAGCGGCTCTGCTGATGAAACCCTTCCCTATTTGGCCACACACAGCCTGACAGATAGACAGAAAGACACGGACGGACACAGAAACATTTAATAGGACTGTTTTACCATTTTTGGCAGGGCACTGTTTGAGGAAATTGGGTGTTTGGTTTTAAAAAAAAGTTCATTGATTTCATTGAGTGGAAGTTGATGAATATATTATTCAGGTGGCTCTGAATCATCTACTCAATGATTTTTATTATCATGTCTTTTGCAGAAACCTATCACGACGACCGTGATTGATTCCACAAAGGTCCTGTGCATACATAACATTCACCCTGAGCTAGTGACTGTTTTATTCTGCAACTAAATGGATCTCGCTCGTAGTCATTCCCTGGCAGGGTGTTACGTACTTTCTAGCTGCTACTTAGGTTATACTTTGCAGGAGGAGAAGCTATAAAGTGGGGAATATTGCATGGATGTCCACTGTGGACTGAAAGACAAAGTTTTTTTTTAAGCTGGCATCAAGCAAGGAGAGGAAGACAACATGAATTTACAGAAATGGGAGGGGAAAATCAAAACCAAGAGGTCTTACTATCATAGAATCATGGAGCTGGAGGGGGCCTCTAAGGCCATCAAGTCCAACCTCCTGCTCAATGTAGAAATCCAAATCAAAGCAAATTGGACAGAGGGTTGTCTAGTTTCCTCTTGAATGCCTCTCCAGTACAGTGGTGCCTCGCTACACAGTTACCCCGCATGACAGTTTTTTCGCTAGACATTGACTTTTTGCGATTGCTAGAGCGATTCGCAAAACAGTGATTCCTATGGGGGAATTTCGCTGGACAATGTTTGGTCCCTGCTTTGCAAACTGATTTTCGCTAATGATGTGCTTCTCGATAGACAATGATTTTGCTAGACAGCGATTTCAGTGGAATGGATTATCATTGTCTAGCGAGGCACCACTGTATTGGAGTGCTCACCACCTCCCCCTGAGATCATGGGTTCCATCGTACTGCTCTAACACTGAGGATGTTTTTCCTGATATTCCACCAAAATCTGGCTTCCTGTTGCTTGAGCCCATTATGATGTGCCCTGCACTCTGGAATGATCAAGAACAGATCCTGCCCCTCCTATATGAGATCTCCGTTCTTCCAGTCTTTCCTCCCGGGGCTTGGTTTCCTCATCATCCTCATTGCCCTCCAGTTTTTTGGCATCCTTCTTGAAGTGTGATGTCCAGAACTGGACACAGGACTCAAGATGATGCCTGGCCAGTGCCAAATATAGGGGAACTAGCACCTTGCAAGATTTGGAGAGTATATTATCCTTTCTACCTGATATTGCTTCTCCAGGCTCATTTTTTCAAGTACGGATCTTGATTACCGTCTGTTTCTCTCTCTCTTTTTCTCCCAGTAGATGATAGGTTTGGAAAGAGCAAGAGGGAGAGAAGAAAGGATGGAGGAGACGAAGGAAGGAAGAACAACAGTCCTCACCATGGCCCAGAGATTCTGCCTGCTGATGATGGCGATGCTTCCATTGTGTTTTTCTTAAGGGTCACCAATGACAGCATCTCTGCCTTTTTCCTTCCTCTCAGAGGCTTAAGATGAAGGAAAACACAGGAAGGGAGGGAGGCTATTGTGCTGAACAAATGCCGTCACAAAAAGGCATCTGTCACAACCTGTCGCCTGCTGCTTTCCACACAATTTCCAGCCCCAGCCTTCCCCACTGCTGCTCGCTCAAGTCCTTCCTAATCGCATGTGTCATTTGTGCTCCTGATGGAGAAAGACGGGGCAACTCCCTTTTGGCAGGAAAAGGGGAGCGCGGTCCTCACGATCCACACACCTACGCCCGGCCGAGAGGAGCCATAGCAGCTCTGGATCTGGGCCAGTTGAGGCTCAGAAGGGAGAACAATTCACCTGGCTGGTGAGCCATACACAGAGATGTGTGGGTTTCTCCTGCTTTCATGGTGCGTCAGCTACAGATGAATTGATCTCGCTCTCTTTCAGGTTTTTGCAAGCACAACTGCCTTGGTTGTGCTCTCGTCATTCAATTGGGTTCTTTTCTTTCAGTGATGAGAGACATTCCAGGAGGGACCCCCCCCTTCCCAGCAATAGATGCCACTGGACTATCTCAGACTCAGGGAACAAGTCTTTGGATTAAAGCAATGGGTGGGGGAACAGCAGGGGGGGTTCGCTCCCTTTTTTGACGGGAACGGAAGGAAACCATCGGTAGCACCGATTCTAGAAGCTGCTCCCGAATCATGTCATGCAAGGCAAAAAGACAAGGGGAGATGGGACATCTGATGGACATCTTCTCATGCCCATGAAAATCTGAACACATTGATTTCATCTGATGGTTTAATGACACCCTCAAGTCGAGATACACTCCTGGACAAATTATAGTCAAAGCAGTCTTCTTTTTTAAGAAGATAGCTCTCATCACTAAGGATACCCCCATACGGTGTAGTGGACAGTAATGGAGTAGTGGACAATAGTGGACAGTAATGGTGTAGTGGACAGTAATGGAGACCTGGGGAGACCTGGGTTCAAGTCTTGGCTCTGATACAGAGATGTGGATCCAGTCAAACCACTCCTTAAATATCTCACTTACCTTTTAGGATCTCTATAAGTCAGCTTCACCTTCAAAGGACTTAACAATAGCATATCCCTAAAGGCAAGAGTGAGGTTCTTTTCCCCTCTCCTCTAAATCTGCCATTGTTCTTTGCCACCTGTTCATTTCCAAATTATGGCAACCTGGGTTCAATTTTTGAGGTACGCCGAACGCTCAAGGAGTGGTTTCCCACTGCCGCCCCACAGTGAATTTTGATGGCTGAGTAGCAATTTGAACCCAGATCCTCTGAGTCCACTCTATCCACCAGACTCCTCTGGCTGACTGTTCTCTGAACACAGGTAAGTAATCAAGGGGGCAACACCTTTAAATGAAAAGCAAAGTATCTAGAAACACCAGGAGCATCCCATCTCAGCAGGGGAGAGAGCACCTTCAGAATTCTCCAAGCCACATAAGAGATCTCATCTCCAGCATGAGAAGGAGACGTGACATTCCCCACGGCTGCCACCACAATCTCTGCAATCTCTGTAAAATATACTATGCGTTAACTCAGTTTGATTTTTCTTATATAAGGTAGCTGTGCAGATTGAATGTGGAGAAGAGGGGTTCCTATCCACCTCAAAGTTCATTAAAGGAAAAACATGATATTAATCTATATCTTAACTAAGGAAACAATGTTCTAGATCAAATCAAGCCTTGGTGATTTCAGGAGGCAAAAATGTTGAAACCGAGGCTGTCCTCCTTGGGGCACATGATGAGAAGGCAAGATTCACTGGGGAAGACAATAGTGATGAGAAAAATTGAAAGCAGCAGGAAAACAAAATGTGAGATGGATTGACCCATAAAGGACGCCATGGCCTTCAGTTTATAAGAGCAGGGCAGGGCTGTTGAAGATGGGAGATTCTGGAGATAACTCATTCATAAGGTCACCGTGAGTCAGAGTAGACTTGATGGCACATCAAGAAAAAGTAAACACACAATGGTTGACCACCATGGGAATCAGAATGCGGGATTCACAGGGCCTTGGTCT
The DNA here is from genome assembly GCF_051106095.1 of Pogona vitticeps. Classification (NCBI taxonomy): domain Eukaryota; kingdom Metazoa; phylum Chordata; class Lepidosauria; order Squamata; family Agamidae; genus Pogona; species Pogona vitticeps. The sequence goes on from NC_135800.1 coordinate 9,061,253, forward strand.
GATCCAATGTGTCTCTTTGTTATGTCCTCATTCTTACTACTCAGAGTAGGAAATTATATGGGGAAGGAGGATTGGAGTAGTGGTCTTTTTTAAGAAGGTAGCTCACATCACTAAAGACACCCTTTGGTTCTCCACCTTCCTCGGTGAATGATGCCTCTAGAATCCGATCCGGTGGAAATGGCTTGAGAGTATCTTAAGAGGGTTTCATCTCTGTTTGTTTTACTCAATTAAAAACCTGCAGACAGAGCTTTGCTCCCCGCTGCTCCGCGGAGGAAAATTTCCTATAACACAGCAATGATTTACGAGCAAAGAGACAGTGTTTAACGGAACGTCATCCCAAAGCTGGAAGGCAGCTTATCAAGGGATTGGTCACTCATGTTAATGAAAAATGAATCCCTTATGACAGTCTGTTGTGCCGCTATATTTGGATAACAAATGACACGGTGGGGCCAGAGGCTTGGCAACGAATACGGGGGAAGAGGAAGGAGAGGGACTCATAGAATCCCAATCAATAAAAACCTGCTGTTTCATCCATTGTTTTCCTGCAAAGCAATGTCTTTCGGAATGGAACGTGGGTGACGGAGTGGAGAAAACTGGGCAGGGATTTCTTCCGCACCCCATCAGTGACTTTGTGCAGGGACTGGCTCTGGACCCTTGAAGAAGGATGCCAACAAAATGAGCAGGGCAACAAGGATGATCAGGAGGATGGAAACCAAACCTTATAGGAAAGGCTGAAAGAACTGGACCTGTTTAGCCTTGAGAAAAGAAGACGGAGGGGAAATATTGTAGAGCTTTTCGATTACTTGAAAGGTTGTCCTACAGAGGAGGGGCAGGATCTGTTTTTGGTCATCGCATAGTGCAGGACACATAATATGGGCTCAAGGGACAGGAAGTCAGATTTCGGCTGAATATTAGGAAAAACGTCCTGTTAGAGCAGTACGACAATGGAAGACATGACCTCAGGAGGCGGTGAGCACTCCAGGGCTGGAGGCCTTCAAGAGAAAGAAAATCATCTGTCAGATATACTATGACTGCGATTCCTGCATTGAACAGGGGGTTGGACTTGATGGCCTTATAAGCTCCTTCCAACTCAATTAACCTATGATTCTATGAATGGGGATGGTCTGCAGTCTTCAGTCCAGATTTTACAAGAGCTATCCAAGGTCCTGAAGTCAATCCCCAGAATAGTTTCAGTGTCTTAGATAGCTCTGGCTATCTACAGCCAGATACCTAAACCACCAAGCTGTCAAGCCAGCTAGCTACTTTCAAGTAGTTCCAGGAAGGGGGTGGGAATAGGCTATGCTCAACTTCTCCTACAACATCAGGGTCACCAACCTCGTCTACCCATCCCCATTAACAAGAACAAGGAACAGTCCCTGTTTTCATTCTTCAAATGCTTTCACGAATTCAGTGGTTCCCAACCTTGGGTTCCCAAATGTTCTTGGACTACAACTCACAGCTGGCACAGCTAATGGTTTAGGATTATGGGAGTTGTAGTCCAAGAACATCTGGGGACCCAAGGATGGGAGCTACTGAGCTAATTCATCCTGCCAATGTATGCAGTGCTGAGCAGGGGAAAAAAGAGAAAATAATGAGCACCACATGAGAAGAAGCTGGTTGGATCCATCAAAAGTCCCCCCTGGTACAGTGTTCTGTTCCCACAGCGGCCAGTTGTCTGCGAGAACAGAATGGAAATCTCCAATCGTTAGAAGCAAGAGTGCTGTTGATAAAATGATTGCCCCATGGGCAGAAAAAAACACTTAGTGGAGTTCTCAAACAAAGAGAAGATGAGACTTAAGAGAAATTGTGCAGATACCACTTTAATGTAAGGGATGCCCTTTGAAGCTTTAGAAATACCTGACTTTGTGTTCCTTGGAATAGTTAGGGAGTCCTTCCCTTTTGCTGGGATATTGGAACCGGCTCTGAGCATTCGAGTTGATCAACAAGCTGGAACATATCCAGAGGAAAGTGGCCATGATCATAAAGGGTCTGGGAACCAAGATCTCTGTGAGAAAATGGGGAAGGAACACCCTGATCCAAAGAACAAATTTTGGGATGCCACCATGGAAGTACCTTGGTTATGGCCTTCCCCAGACTGTGAACTGGGCTTGTTGGCTTCGATACTTAGTTTACTACCATTCTCCCCATCAAATTCTGAGGAAAGAACTCAGGCAGGAGTAGTCTAGGGCAGAAAGCAAAACGTCATTCCTTTGGCTGCAATGACATTACGCAAACAGAAACCCTATCCCGCCCACCCTCCTTTCTACAAAAGACGAAATTGAATTTCTGTAATAGAAAAGGTACAAGAGGCTAATCAACTTCCTAGTTCTTTCAAAGGGGAGGGATGAGAAGAGAGGAAAACCCATTACCAGGTAGGGTTTTGCTGACTAGATTCTTTTCTGGAAGAAGAGCCACATTGTCTTTACACACCGTCCTTTACTGGAGTCCTAAGCAGATGAAATTTATCCACCCCATTGTGGAGGAAAGCAACAGAGCCGCTGAAAGACAATTCTCCTAATTCAATAATACGTTGCCAGCTCTTTGGAGAGAGGAGGGAAAGGATGATTGCTGCCAAGACGCATAGGGCCAAAATAAAGGTAGGAAATGCCACAACATGGATCCAAAAGACAACAGAGAGAGAAATATGGATCACTTACACAGGAGTTGTTGCAGTTATGTGATGTCAAGTCATCTCTGACTTACAGCAACCCTATGAATATCTCCAAAATGTCCTGTTTTCAATGGCCCTTCTCAGTTCTTGTAAAGTCGAGCTTGTGGTTCCCTTAGGGAGTCAGTTCATCTTGTATTTGGGATTCCTCTTTTCCTGTTGCCTCCAACCCTTCCCAGAAGTGTTGTCTTTTCCAGACAACGCTGCCTTCTCATGATGTGTCCAAAGTAGGACAACCTCAGTTTCAGCATTTTTTGCCTCCAGAGATAGTAGCATGTTGTCAATGGGGCTCAAATTCTTGGCCTACGTGTATTAGATTGCGCTGTTCCTCAGAAAGGGACAAGTAACATTTGATAACCCAGATATTTGGACTTTAGGTTCCAGACACCCTCACCGCCCTGGCCAATAATGGTACAAAACTGTGGTAACTGTAGTTTGAAACATGGGAACAGCCAACGATTTTTGGTTTACATTGGTGCTTGCCAAGGTTAGTTCATGGACAAACTGATACAGCCTCCAGTTCTGCATCATAAATTGTAGTGGATGATGGGAGTTATAGTTGAACACGTGTGGAGAGCTGAAGGTTTCCCCACCCACTTTTTTTCAAGAGTCTGGGGGGCCATCATGAGGAAGACAGCTGTTCCAGTGAAAAGAAAAGAAAAGCAAGGAAACCGGTAATTCCACTTTTATCACCTCACTTATGGACTCCCAGGTCTCATTCGAAACCATTTGCTGTAAGTGTGGGGAAAAAATGGCAGGCTTTAGTGGACCACAAAGCAAACATGAATCAGCAGTGTGCCATGACAAGAGATACAGACTGGAAAACCACTTCTGAGTGTTTTCTACCTGGAAAAACCTGAAAATAGTTAGAAAAATAAGAGTTAGAAAATAGGTAGAACTGAATTGATGGCACATGTTGTTGTTGTTGTTGTTGTTGTTTTAGCTAAAACCTGAGTGTCCTTAACAGGACTATAATGTTCAGATGATAGGAAGTAATGATGCAATCCTGTTCTAGGATGGTCAGACTTGACACGGAGTCTTGCATTCTGTTCTGGGAATCATAGTTTAAGAAGGACATCAACAAGCTGAGATGTATCGGGCAACCAAGATAGTAAATGTTTTGGAAACCAAGACCTATGAGGAATGGATGACAAGAGTTGGCTAAGTGGAGCTTGGAAATAGGAGAGACGACGTGAGAGAGCCATCTTTGAATACCTGAAGAGCTTCCATGCCAATGGTGGAACCATGTTGTTTTCTGCCAAGCCAGGGTGTAGGACCTGAAGCAACAGATTCAACGTACGAGAAAGGAGATTGTGACTAAACAGTAGAAAGAACTTCCTGAGCGTTCAACTGTGGAATGGACTGCCTTGGTGGGCTCTCCTCCCCTGACTTTTTTTACACACAGGATCTGTGAGAGATATTGTGGAATTCCTCTTTTGTCGGGATTAGAGATGGGAAGACCAGGAAAAAACAGAAAAATTGGGGGGGGGGAGAGAGAACAGATTTTTCTCCAAAGTCATATTTATTTCTGGAAGAAACTGAAAAATATATGGAGTGTGGACTATGTTCTAGAATGATAAATGATATGTCTATGACGTGGTATTCCAACTATATAACATGAAGACCTTAATGAAAGACATCCGCGACTTTATGTATGTAACTTCTCTCTAGAGATGTAAAATATCTAGAAAGTTTTTCCCCTGTTTTTTCCCTGGAAAAATGGAACTTCTTGGAAATTTTACATCTCTAGCAGGACTAGAGAACTCTTCAGCTCCCTTCTATGATTCTGTGATCCTAATTAATATTGGAGGGTGTAATTATGGCTTTGGTTGACACCTGCCTACACTCACCGATTACAACAGTGTCTCTCCACAATGTTTTCTCCTTAACTTTTCATTCCGATTGCTGTTCTCCTCTGTTCTGTCCTTTGCCTCCTTCGGTGCTGTCCTGAGAAAGGCCACTTGTTACAGAAACGGACTTTTCGGGACTAAAAGAGGATCAAGCCTTCAAAGAGAGAGCTTCATTTGGATCAGCGGCTGAACTCAGGAGAGGCCGTTAAAGGCCTATTAAAAAAATCTTTTTAATACTGTGGAGGGCACAACGTGAATCCCCATGTCATCCCCGGGAAAAAAGCTTACGCCCAGATGCTTGTGCCGCTTGGCCCAAATGAGGTCTTTCCTTGTTTATTTATTTTGATCAACTACAGAGGAAGTGGTGTGAGGCAGTAAGAAAAAAAAATCTAAATTTCTCCAAAGCAGACGCATATTTTTAAGTAAAAAGGGAAGAAAGCTCTCAGGGAAGATGCCTAGGATAATGGAGGTGGAAGAGAGGGAGGCAGGGAGGAAATGGCGTACTCCATTTAGCAAATTTTTATCATATTCTCAAGAGTTTAAAGGAATCAAATCTCTTTGTCAACGGGACAAGAGAGATGAGGGATGATGGAGGAGAAGGAGCAGGAGGAAGGGGGAAAGAGGAGGACGACTCAATGGTGGTGACACCTTCAGCAGCAGCAGTGTTGAATGGGGTGGCATGTGAACCTGAACAAAAATTGTCGCAGAATTGGTCTAATTCATGCAATCTCCTCAGAATCTCCTTCACTGAGCAATTGAGCCGGGTATCTGGAAAGAAATGGAAATTGCTCCCAGCGGGGGCTCATCTCTCTTGCCACTCATCCGATTTCCTAATTCTCTCCAGTTGAGAAAAGCCACCGGGAGATGTACGCGTGTGCGTGCCTGCGTGCGTCTGTCCTTTCCCTTCCTCCTGAAACTTGTAGCTCTTCTTTCGAAAAGTTCTTCCAACCCAGAAGGCAAGAGGAGTTTTTCTAGAGCTTTCTTTCCATGGGTCCATATCAGAAAAATGACATCAATGTACCTCAAAGAGAGGAGTGATTTTGGAGCGCGGGAGTTAAGAAAGTGTTGTTCCAGGTCAACCATGAATACGTTTGCTTATGGTGAAGCCATGTGAGAACCCATTGCACTCCCATTGACTTGGATTGTAGGTTTTATTTAGATCGATGGTTACCAACCTTGGCAACCCAGATGTTTTTGGACTAAACTCCCAGAAGCCCCCTAGCAGTGCTGGCCAGGATTTCTGGGAGTTGTAGTCCCAGAACATCTGGGTACCCTAGGTCGGGAAGTACCGTTTTACACTGTGGTTTGAAAACGGCGGCCCCATCTTTGACATCGTTCAGACACTCTTCCCTGGAAACGGTGTGCGAGGGAAAATCACAACCAAGTCCACTCTCTTGCTTTCAGGGTTTGAAGGACTTTTCAAAAGAAGAGATATAAGTTTCAGGAGGAAGGAACCACTGACTTACAGTAGATGGAGCTTAAACCAAGTAGTGACAAAAAGGGGCCTTCAACTCTTATCAATCATCTCAAGAATTCAGGTCATGTAGCCCAAGCCCTAACTCTAGCCCATACAGTGGTGCCTTGCTAGACGATGATAATCTGTTCCACTGAAATCATTGTCTAGCAAAAAGCAAATCATCGTCTAGCGAAAATCAGTTTGCGAAGCAGGGACCAAACATTGTCCAGCGAAATTCCCCCATAGGAAACACTGTTTTGTGAATCGCTACAGCGATCGCAAAAAGTCAATGTCTAGCAAAAAAACCATCATGCGGGGTAACTGTCTAGCGAGGCACCACTGTACTACAACCCATACACACAACCATCCGCTGCCTTGGCCCCACTCGCTTCCTTTCCTTCCCCTCTTCTTCTGAAGTTGGGATGAAGCAAAACCAAAACCAGCATCCTAAAATCTCTCCCAAAGATACCTTGCAAAAGCTTGCCGCCGATCAAATCTGTCAGCCGCTCGGGTGCCACATGACTCTTGGTGAGTTTCACTCTATACCTAGAGGTAGATTTTGAAACTCCAAAAGAGGAACAACTGAGCTGATTTCTCCCTTCATCTTTTGACACTTTCCAGCAGGAAGTCTAGCATCTGATTCACTTATTTTTGTGAATGAGGTCCCGACGGGGGGAGAAACTGCATGATCGCATCTGTCAAACCACGTCACTCAGCTGAAGTTCATGTTTTTAACCCACTGCCCTGCCCGACTTTCCTAGGCAAGGAAGACACGGGCAAACCTCACTGTGTGTTGTGTTCCAGCACATTCAAAGCACACAGCACACAACGATCGCCTTTGGAGTGGCTATGCCTTTGTGGAGGCCTACTTTTGAGTGATGTGCAGAGAAAGCAGATAGATGGAGCGGCTGGCCCTGGACTGACAAGGCGCAGCATCGGAGAGCGCAGAGCAACCTCCATCCAACGGGGGATGAAGCTCTTTCTCCGGGCCACCTGCCGATCAGAGTGACATAAAAGATGACACAGGCAGAACTGAAAATTACTGCTGACACATTCTTGCTGATTCCCTCCGTGTCTCTCCCTCCCGCTCGCCTTCCTTCTCTCTCTCTCTCTCTCCCTTCCTCGGCGGAGAGAAGGAAATCGGGCTTTGAAAGCAGCCGTCACGCATGGCTTGTCCGGCTGGATTGAAGTCTTAAAAATGTTGCTGCAGCAAACTCAAGAAAAGCACAGGGGGGGGGAGGGAATGTACAGTGGAGGAAGAAGTTCAGAAGTCGATTAAGTCTCCCGGAGTGGCTGGAGGAAGGGGAGCGTGTCTCTTCTGGTGGGCCCATTCTTCCTTTGCTTTCCTCCTCATTCCTTTGTCACGTTGGGTGGGAAAAACGCTAGTCATGGTGGACCACATCTGGCCCACCTGACTTTTGCCCATGGCGTACCCTTTTTCGGCCCAACACAACATGGGGGGAGGAAGGAAAAGAGAGGAGAGGGGAAGGAAAGAAGAGAAAGCCAGATTTTTTTTTGTCCAAGGAGGTTAGATCTTGCCACCTGGGTTATGCCTACAATGCTATGTATCCCTCTTCTGAAGCTTGGCTATGGGTATTTATGACCTTTATGCCAAGGAACCTTTTCAAACCCTGGCATCTGCTTTCAAGAGTGTTGGCCAGCTGGCTGGTCACCAGCATCTTGTATATCGGACAGAAACATGCTAATTCTTAGCCCTGATGGCTTCCACTTGCCTTCTGCAAACATCTTACAGGGTAACCTTTCTTCTTACACAGCCTTGCCCATCTTATATTTTTCTTCTCTGACCTTTCTATGCTCTTCTCATTCTTGTCTTCTCTTGTTTTCCTCCCCTTCTCCTCCTCCTTCTCCTTTTCTGCAAGCCAGCTAACAGGCCACTTCTTTCGCCCACACCGCTGTTCCACTTCTATCTCAGCTCCTTGGCCTCCTTCCAGACCCACTTCCATGCTCGCCAACTTTCTGGATTCTTAACTGAATTGTCTTCCTGGCTCTCCGCGTCATCGTGGACATTTATAATTGCTTGGCTCTCTTGGTGAATCACTATCTTTATATTCCAGGTTTTCGGGATGTGTCCAAGATCCTGCTCATCCAAATGTATCCCCAGATTTCTAAATTTCTGCATGACCTGGACTTGTTTCTGAAACGCAGCTGGCGTCTTAGGAGGACCATAGCTGCTCCGTGGTTTACTGGAATAACCAAAATGATCAGATTCAGTCTTGATGAAGCCCTTGTGTTTTTCCCAAGCTCATTCTGCCCCTGCTTTTGGTTCTGTAGCCACTTTGCTTCATTGCACCCATTTGGACAACCATGTAATTTGGGAAATTATCTCGAGCAGTGGTGCTTCCCAGTCTACCGTATTTTTCGCTCCATAAGACACACCTTTCCATAAGACGCTCCAATTTTTTAGGAGAAGAAAACAGGAAAATATAATCTGTTTTCTTTGCTCCATAAGACGCACAGACTTTCCACCCCCCTGTTTTGTGGGGGGAAAGTGCGTCTTATGGTGCGAAAAATACGGTAAGCAGAGAATGGATTCTCAGTCTGCTCTGGTCACCAACTCAATGTTAACCCAGCCTTACATCCTTGGTAAAAACAAGTACCGTATTTTTCCGTGTATAAGACTATACTTTTGTCTAAAATCTTTAGACTGAAAATGAGGGTTGTCTTATACACGGAAGTAAGCTGAGGAAAGAACAAAAATAAGTGGAGGGGAAAAGCAGGGATCAAAGTGATCCTGCAGGGCTTTGATCCCTACTTTCCCCTCCATTTGCTAAGCCCCACTTCTTAATTTTGGATTAGAAAAGTGGGGTGTCTTATACATGGGGGTGTCTTATACACAGACAATTACGGTACCCAGCTTTCTGGGACAAAGCATCATTTGCATAACTATGTTGCAAAAACCCCAGAGAGTGTTTTAGCACTACGGGGCAGTATATAAACTGAAGCAACTACCACTACCAGTCTCTACCACACATATAGATGTGTGATTGGGATTAATTGATTTATTCCTATGTAACTTGGGCCCATGGACTGCTCTTGCATCCTCCGTGTGAATGGGGAAGACTTCAGGGTTACCGTCCTGCCGCTCCCGGGCTCCAATTAGAGCTGCCCCCCTTTATGTCCTCTTTTCGGTGGAGTCCGATCTCATCACGATCACAGTTCGAGCAACATCCCAAAGAAATCCAGTCTCTCCTTGAACACTCGGGAGCCTATTATTACAAACCTCAAACAAAATGGCAATAGGGATGAGCCACTCCCTCACTCCCCCATCCGCCATTCGCCTAATTGGCATCATCACCCCACTCATGAACACATCTACCAGACCTTTGGCCGTCGATGCAGGCAAGGCAGCGCCGGCTCCATGCAAAGGAAGAGCCATCGATTTCTATAAATGTCACCGTTTAATATTTCCTTTCTTCCTTCCCTACCTCGTCCTCCCTCTAAAGTGGAATGTTTTATTTGGTCTTTTGACAACCTCTCCTTGTTGGGCAAATGCCTTCCCTTAAAAATATATATATATATATGCACCTTCCTTTTTTTTGGCTCTCCCAGAACTCTTCTGCCCACCTTGCACCATCTCCTCTTGAAAGGTCAACTCTAATTTGGGACCTGCCATTTTGGTTCAATGTATAGGGCATTACTGTATTCTGTAGCCTTTTTTGTAAGCTGGCTTGCATTCACGGGCTCTGACAAGAATGCTCACAATGGCTCATAGCTATGATTTTATTTATAAAGTTGTTGGGCAAAAATCTCCACGTGGTTCATTCTTCTTTGACCAGACCAAACCAAACCAAGAGAGAGAGAGAGAGAGAGAGAGAGAGAGAGAGAGAGAGAGAGAGAGAGAGAGAGAGAGAGAGAGAGAGAGAGAGAGAGATGGGCTATAAATGATTCCTCCTTCTTGATTTAGACTCCTTGACAAGAAATGTTCAAGCCCCATGTGAATTTTCAAGCTGTTTTTTTTTTCTCTGTCCAGATTACCTCAATTTGCACAGAATGTTCTATCAGAAAACTGGTGTCTAGATAGCTCAGGTATCTGGCCGAGGAGCGAGAGGTTGAGAGTTTGTTTCCCCACAGTGTCTCCGGCAAGTAGAGATATGATAGGTGCAGGATCTGTTCTCAACCATCCCAGAGTGCAGGACATGCAACAATGGGCTCAAGTTACAGGAAGCCAGATTTCAATTGAATGTCAGGAAATTTTCTTAACTGTTAGAGCAGTATGACTGTGGAACCTCAAGAGGTGGAGAGTCCTCCAACACAGGAGGCATCCAAGAGAAACCTGGACAGTAATCTGTCAGATCTGCTTTGATTTGGGTCCCTGCATCGAGGAGGGGGTTGGACTCGAAGGCCTCAGAGGCCCCTTCCAACTCAATTAATCTCTGATTCTTTGATTCTATGAATCAGCCTGTATAGCCCTGGGCAAGCTGTACAGTCCAAGGGTACGGCCCAGGAAGAAAGGAATGGCAAACCACTTATGAGTATTCAGGGAAAACCCTGAAACTGTTTGTCATTCATTCATTCATTCATTCTATTCATTCATTCATTCAATTTATTTATTTATTTATACCCCACCTCTCTAGACAGAGTCTGCTCATGACTTAGAACTTACTTGACAGCACATTATTCTTTTTATTCTCCCATAAGACTCCAAACATGAACACATGGGCACAGCTGCGCAGACTAAACACAGAAGGACAGGGCAGTTGCTCAAAGGACACGAGCAACCCATCCCCTGCTTCCAGGTTTCAAACACCCTGGAAATGATACCACAGCTTGGGGGAGGTCTGCCTGATCTGAGCAAAACATTTCCTAGTAAATGTGGGGGTGGGTGGGAAACCTCATTGAGATGGGTGGATGGAAGATATCTCCATCTCTTACAGGCAAGGAGAGGTTTTTATGGCAGGTTTCTTCATTTTCAAACCTGAGAACCAGATAGGAAAAGATATACATTTCCACTCTGCCTGCCTATTTAGCCATCTCATCATCTATTGATGGCTGAATTCTTGTTGCACAGTTAAGCAACAGGCACAGCTTTTCAAAGATAATGTATTTTCGAAGGCTTTCACAGCCGGGATCTGATGGTTGTTGTGGGCTTTTCGGGCTCTTTGGCTGTGTTCTGAAGGCTGTTCTTCCTGACGTTTCGCCAGTCTCTGTGGCCGGCATCTTCAGAGGACAGGAGTCAGAACCAGAACACAGATAGAGTTCTGACTCCTGTCCTCTGAAGATGCTGGCCATAGAGACTGGCGAAATGTTAGGAAGAACAACCTTCTGAACATGGCTAAAGAGCCCGAAAAACCCACAACATCCATAATGTATTTATTTCGTAAATTTATATACCACTGATTTTGTGCAGGACACTAGCCTAAGGGGTTTACTTAGATTAGGCATCCTTCAGTCTCAAAAGACTATGGCCACGTGCTCTGTAAAGAGGACTTGGAACAGCATCTAGTGTGGCTGAGAAGGCCAATTCGAGAGTGACCATCCCTTCCACACTGAAGACAAATACTATCTGTCCCCTGTCCAGCTCCCTGATTTTGCTGCTTTTGTGACTGCCTCTTTGCCTCGGCCTGCTGGACAAGGGTCTCTTCAAATTGGAGGAGGCCATGATGCACCGCCTGCCACCAGGCTGAACACTTGGATGTCAGGGTTTCCCATCTGTTGAGGTCCATTCCTAAGGCCTCCAGATCCCGTTTGCAGATGTCCTTGTAAAGGGAAAAAAATAAGCAAACCACCCCAACCACCCAGTAAAACACATAAGATAAATATGTGCATCAAATGAAATTGGTATACAAAAAGAAATCTCTGTAGACGTAATCTCTTGCATACCAAGTTGGAAAACAGTTAAGCCTTTTCCTAAACTGTACGATGGGACCTCCGCTGACACAGTTGATGGTGCTCTACCCTTCTTTCCTATCTCCCATTTCGTTCTGGGAATAAAACTTTTATTGTTCCTTTGACATTCCTGCCCTGAAACAAGATTTTTATCTTATTTTATTTTTATTACATTTTATTTCATTTCATTTCATCCGGAGTGGGTTTCACCTCTTGCCCCATGGTGACAGATCAGACTTTCCTTAATAGGTTTCTATGAGGCACTTTATCTAAAAGCTTATTGAAAGAAAAATCTAAATAAATCACGCCCTATGATCTACTTTAATCTCTCTTTTTTAAGGAGGGGGACATGTTGTAGAGGTAGAGCTGACGATACTCAGCTCTACCTCTCGTTTTCCACCAATCCAGGTGAGGCAGTTTCTGTGCTGAACTCGTGTCTGGACCTGATAATGGACTGGATGAGGGTTAATAAATCAAAACTCAATCCAGACAAGATGGAAGTGCTGTTAGTGGGTGCTTCACCGGACAGGCTGGAGGGCCATTTCCCCGCCCTGAATGGGGTTACACTCCCCCTAAGGGACAGGGTCCGCAGCTTGAAAGTGCTCCTGGACCCCAATCTAACACTGGAAGCCCAGGTGGACTCGGTGGCCAGGGGCGCCTTCCTTCAGCTGCGGAAATTGTACCAGCTACGGCCCTACCTGGACGAGCGGAGTCTCATGAGTTTCACACACACTGGTAACATCCCACATAGATTACTGCAATGCGCTCTACGTGGGGCTGCCTTTGAAGACGGTCCAGCGACTGCAACTGGTCCAGAATCCAGCTGCGCGGCTGGTGAGTGGTGCAGCCGCCAGGGAACATATCAAGCCAATTCTGTATAAGTTACATTGGCTACCAGTTGCTGCCTGGGCCCAATTCAAAGTGCTTGTTTTGACATATAAAGCCCTAAACGGCTTGGGCCCTGGATACCTGAAGGACCGCCTCCTTCCATATGAACCTACCCGGCAGTTAAGATCTAGCCAGGGGGCCCTTTTGAAAGAGCCATCCCTCAAGGAGGTAAGAGGGACGGCTGGTAGACAAAGGGCCTTTTTGGCAGCTGCCCCCAGACTATGGAATGCCCTCCCGACTGAGATTCGTCTGGCACCGATGCTGATGACTTTTCGGCACCAGGTCAAATCTTTCCTGTTCCAGAAGGCTTTTAATTGGAATAATATCAACTGTGGGTCCTGATGGCAGTTTTTAGAGTACTGTATATATTTTAATTGTTTTATCTTTTTATTGTATTTTAATTGTTGTAAGCTGCCCAGAGACCTTTGGGTAGTGTGGATGGATGGATGGATGGATGGATGGATGGATGGATGGATGGATGGATGGATGGATGGATGGATGGATGGATGGATGGATGGATGGATGGATGGATGGATGGATGGATGGATGGATGGATGCTGAAGCATAGTTAAACAGCCCCACAAGCCCAGCGATTTACTAGGAGAGGCACTGTGTTGATTTGGGCTGAGAATCTGAAGGCAACTCATCTTCAGACCATTTCTCTGTTGTCTTTAGACAACTGAAGTTCAGCTTTTAGCAACTGGTCTAACTCCGTGATCATTTGTGACAGCTTTTATTGAAAGATAGAGTCCCTGTTGCCTTTAAAGTAAGTTTTAATGAAGTACCTTGCTTTGTTGGTTGACCATGATTGCCCGACCATCCCTGTTGAACAGTTCCAGCCTGCAAAATGGACCATCATTCCCCTGCCCCCTTTAAATGTGGATACAGGGCTGGTCTCCTCATTAGCGTCGAAGGGAAATCCTTGGGTAATGAGGTTCTGTTGCAGTAGGTCCTGTCACCTTGATTGTCTGCAAGGTAATTTCTCTTCACCTCATTTAGTCTGGAAGGGGTAGTTCCATAAGACAGATACAAACCACGGTCATTCTATCTGTCCTTTACATGTAGATTTTTTTGCTTTCTCTCAACTGGAAATGTTTGTTCTGTTGAGTTGAGCAAGAAAGTGCAGAGAATAAAAAGGAAGAAAACCATGAAATATTTCAACGAGGTTTCAAACATGACAGGGTCCTCTGAACATTATCCCCCCCACCTCTCTCTCTCTCTCAGAGAACAAAGGAAAATTAAACTCGCTTATTAGCATATTTAGCACAGCGGAGGTGGTTCTATGAAAATGGGATGACTAAGTTATCCAGGGTATGAATTCTATGTTCTCTCTCTCTCTTTCTCTCTCTCACACACACACATGCATACATTTGGTAGTTATGGCCAGAAGGCTAAAGAATTTATAGATAGCCCATGACTAGCTATTGTCCCAGCCATAAAGCCCATAGTGGTTCCCAACCATGGTTCTCCAGATGTTCTTGGACTGCAACTCCCAGAAGCCTTCACCACTAGCTTTGATGGCCAAGGTTTCTGGGAGTTGTAGTCCAAGAACATCTGGAGAACCAAGGTTGGGAATGACCGTTGTAGATTAAGTAGATCTTGGGATCCATCTTTGGGAATCTACGGTTTAAGGTCATCAATGAGACCACTTTGAAGTAATCTGTTTAATCAAACCTTTCTGTTCCACAAAGCATCAGGTTGCATTAAAAATGTTGGTGTGAGAAAGAGACACGGGGGGGGGGGAGTAATTCTTTTTTTTTCCCCATGCATTCATTAGGGTTCCTTCTGCTGTGTCATCTGGATGCCTCATGTGAAAACAAAATAGCATAAGAAACCTATAAGGAAACATCTCTGTCAGCCACACACACACCCTGGAGATGGTTTTCCCCTCTCACTTGCAAATTCACACCGCCTCCATAAATTAAATGCAGCCCAATGATTAATTAATCAAAATGTATTTAATTTGGGCAGCAACTCTTGTAAATACAACTTTCTGCTTAGAAACATGTGGAGTTCAGAAATTCAGTGACACAATGAGACAGACTGAGATCAGTGGGGTAAGTTGCGCCGTTCGTTTGCACAAGACGAAAGCAAGAGCAACTCTGCCTGCTTCCAAAGGATTGGGTTTATTTCCCCCCACGTGGAAATTAGCGGACACTTTTTAATCAACTAATGAACTGACCCGTGCTTGTCTGTTTTCTTTAATCTTGAGAAAGCAACTCTAAACGCTGGGACCTGAATGGCTGATCCACCGCGTTGGGATTTATCCAGCTCCGAGGTTTCCTAGGCAACGGCAACAGCTGCCTGCAAAAAGTAGGGAAGGAGAAGTCGAGAACAGCCTCTCGCTGTGTTAGTAATCAAGGCACCAGAGGGCCAAGCCGCAAGATGGTCAACAAAACATCCAACAATCAACTCAACAATGTAGTATTCAAGGAAGGTGGAGGGCACAAGAAAATCTTGGCGTTGGGTTCAAGCCACAGAGTCCACACGTCATGCCCCCACTGTAGGGCAGGGAGTACACTTAAGGAACTCAGGGAAAGTTTGGGTTTTTGTTTAATTTCCTTCCCCCACCCCTTCATTTTTCACCTGTCCATCTGCTCAAGAGGCTGCCAAATTCTGCACAGCTCAGTGCCCTGTTCCAGGACTCCTGCGCAGGACTCTATGCATCCTGTGCAGGAGACATGCCATTTTTTTTTGCACAAGACTCAAAACTCTGCACATATTGCTCAATTTCCTGAAAAATGTCTCACACGGAATCTTTGCACAGATATATCTGTGTGCAAAGAGAAAAGCAGGATGTTTTTCCTTAGTTTTGCACCAAGAGTAAAAGGCTGGGATATTTAACTTCTTAGTGCTCCTTGAACAAGATGGAGCCGTGATTTCCTAGCTTCTTCCTAGTTCCTATAAAGCAGTGGTCTCCAATCTTGGGCCTCCAGATGTTCTTGGACTACAACTCCCAGAAGTCTTCACTACACCTCTGCTGGCCAGGATTTCTGGGAATTGAAGTCCAAGAACATCTGGAGGCCCAAGGTTGGGGATCACTGCTATAAAGCATGGAAGCTGGAATCCTTCTCTTTCAACACCCCATTCGAATCAATGGAAGTTATGGAGGGATCAAGTCACTAAATCCCCATTGATTCAATGACCCTGCAACTTACTATGCTAAGCAATGAGAAATCGGCCAGAGGGACAAAATGAGGCCTTCAAATGTGGTTGGACTACAATTCCCAGCATGTGGCACCACAGACTATGCTGGTCAGGGCTCATGAGAATGGTAGTCCAATATCTGCAGCTCCACCTTAGAAGACAGCTTGCCTCCTGAAGCTGTGGGTGCCCCATCGCTAGAGGTCTTCAAGAAAGTATTGGACAGCCATCTGTCTGGGATGGGATGAGGTCTCGGGCAGGGGGTTGGACTAGAAGACCTCGAAGGTCCCTTCCAACCCTATGGCGATTCTATGATGACAAAGTCTTTGCCCATTCCTGCTCCTGGGTCTTTGCAGCCATAGATTGTACACTGCCTAATCATCCTCTTTTTTTTCTGGGGCTTCTTAATGAATCATCATCATCTCAGAACTGAGTGTCATCAAGCCCAGCCTCTAGTTGCACAGCCAGAGACCTAAACCAATGATGATGATTCCCTTTTTCAAAAGCTCAGACCATTACAATGCAGACCTTCCCCACTGCCTGGGCATTCGGTCTTTGCTTCCAACGCTCTCTGCACCATACAGCTTAACGGTTTCCAAAACGCATTCCAGGCTGATCCAACAGAGCTGGTATAGTAATGCTCGCACTCTGGGAGAGGGGGGAGAGAAGGATATTTTTAAAAAAACACCCAGAACAACAAGATTAAAAATAAATATGTAAATAAAAAGTCTAGAGTTTTATATTCTTGCTCTTCCCCCCCCCAACACACACACACCTCATTTTAATGCAGGACCTCAACTTTCGCTGCTGCTGGGGTGAAGGACCAAAGGCAGGAAAGCAATAGTCGCAACAGGAAGGAAGGATTTCATGTGGCCTTGTGTCTCTCAAGAAAAGAGGACGACGTGGGGGGCGTGCAAATGAACTAGATGAAGTGCTACCAATAGGGCACTCAAAGGTGTAAGGCTGAAAGAATTGGCCCGTTGCCAAGCACCCTCGTGAGCATCGAATGAGCTGTTCCAGAAAAGGAGAGGATAAAGAACTCGGTAGGGGTTGAATCCTGCTCTCCACTTGTTTCAGTGCCCAACTTTGCCTTCAGAGTCCTCCGGCTTGGAAGGAATCGCTTCCAAGGCCAGTTGCCCCTGTTCAGCGCTAGCGTAGCGTAGCGCTCCAGCACGTTAGCGCTCCCTGCGATGCACCCAGCATGCTGAGTGGAGATCTCTTGTCCATCTCAGTGGGGCAACCTCTTGCATGAAGCAGTAAGGTGCCCTTTTGGGGCAAGCTCGGGAAAAAAGTCTAACCAAGCGGAACAGAGGGGAGAAAGCCGCCTCTGAATTCACATTTAATCTCAAACGAATCTGCTGTGATCTTCGGAATTAATTCTGTTCCAAGCTGGTGGAGGAAGGTTCCCCCCCCTCCACGCACGCACAACCAGGAACTTGAATTGTGACATTTTCTCTTCTCTCTTCTTTTCTTCCCCCACAACGACTTTGTCCCAAATCTTCAGAGCCTGGTGATTTATCAATTCGGGGAAAATCAATTGAGTTGCTGGCACAGTAGCCATCTTTGGAAGGCACAAATGGGTCCAGAGTGATGTGAGGGTATGTGGTGTGTTTTTTTTCCTTGCAGGGGGAGGGCCAAGAGGTGGGGGAAATGAAAGAGATACACGGCTGCCATCTAGTGGTGCAAGAAAGAATGGGAGGAAGGGAGACAGAAAGATATAGCTTTATATCCTTCTGGAGCAAACCAGAATCCCATCTCCTCCTCTTCCTGGTTCCTACAGGAGCCACCCAAATGTCCCTCTTCTGAAAAAAAAACATAAGAAGAGGAGTGCAATCTCATCTGTGTGTCCCCAGTAAAGAGGATACAGAAGTATATTGGCTGCCATTCTCTCCCTATCTGTATCCAGGGCTATCTGAAGACGATGGGTTGCCTGAGAATCACAGAGTCGTAGAATTGGGGGAAAAAAAAAACAGTTCTTCTCCAGGCCCTGTGGATGCAGAACATCCACAGCTCAATTCTCCTTGGCACACAGATGTCCAATTTCTGTCTAGAAAACTTCAAATGGATTCAGGTTCTGCTACCTTCTAGAGCAGTGGTCCCCAACCTTGGGCCTCCAGATGTTCTTAGACTTCAGTTCCCAGAAATCCTGGCCAGCAGAGGTGGTTGTGAAGGCTCCTGGGAGTTGTAGTCCAAGAACATCTGGAGGCCCAAGGTTGAGGACCACTGTTCTAAAGGTCCACCACCTTCCAAAGGATGTCTGTTCTCAAGCAGCTCTCATTGTCTGGACATTCTTTCTAATATTTAGTCAAAAGCTCCTCTCTCCTGATCTGAATCCATCACATTGTGGCTCACCCATTGGGGAGAGTGGAAAACCCTCTAGCTTTCTCTTCTACGTGGCATACCTCTCCTTCTTTGCCTCCCTTGGTTGTCTTCTCCTTCCCCTCCTCTGTCCTACATGGTTGTGGGTGGTCCTTCTCTGCCATTCCACTTCCTTGATCCGCCATTGTTCACTCTCATGCTTCCTGACATCAACAAGCTGACCCATCGCAAAGTCTGTAAAATGAAATCCTGTGCATCCAGAGGGGCAGGAGACTGGAGAATACTGGAGAGGTCCTAACAGTGGTTGGTCATCTCATGAGCCATTGTAAACTGCCCTACTGTAAAGAGAAGGAGCTGGAGAGCTCATAAGCTGGGAGCTAGGGAAGACCAAGAAGAGTGGATTTATTCCCAAGATTGGGCCACCATCTGTCTGATCTGCTTTGACTTGAATTCCTGCCTTGAGAAGGGGGTTGGACTAGATGGTCTTACAGTCCCCTTCCAATTCCATGATTCTAGGCTCGAGAATGGTCAAGAAATTTCTGTACTGTGCTGGGATGAGATTTGTTTTAGCTCAGTTCCTCCTGGCTCCATATTGGCTGAACTGGTTCTTGCTATTTCATCATTGTCATCATCATCATCTTAGAACTACAGAGCTGGAAGGGACCCTATGGATCATGGGGTCCAGCCCATCAAGGAGGCCCATTTGGGAATCGAACTCGTAACCTTCGGCTCTGCTGCTACAGACCTAAAGCATAGCACATAAGATTAAAGTCGCCCTATGTATGACTGTATTATTATTTTTTTAAAGGAAGTTTCAGGAGAAACTTATCCACCACTTCCCCCCTGCCCAGGCTCAAAAATGTGACTGTGAAAAACAGAGTGAGTAAGGCACAGTGTTCATGGCACAATATGACTACACATGAACACACCTATCTTGGTCTCCTCTGCTGTCATGCCGTTGCTAAATAAAGCTGGTTTATTTGGGGATGATTGATGACGGGAGGGTGGCTCATACGTCCCAAACACGGCAGTTTAGAAATCACATCTCCTTTGTATTTGTATGGACTGAACGGATTTTCATATCTTTGCTTCCCCTGTGATTCATCATTTGGAGAAATTGAGTCACTTACCCACACAAGGTTGATTTATACTGCCTAGAACTGATAGTGCATTGTTCCCGGCTTATTAAACGTCAGGTGTTACTCAAGTTTCTCTCTATCCAAAAGAGTAGCAAAGAGGGGGCACGTATCTTGATGTAGCTGAAGGTGAGAAAGAAAAAAGAGGGGAAAACAAAACATGGATCCTTTCGGGATTATTTATTTTTATTTTATTTTATTTATTTTTGGCCATCAGGAAGTAGCAGATCCCTTGCTGCCATTTTTAAAGGAAACTTTGGCCTTCTAGATCAATGCTTCCCAACCCTGGATCCCCCCCAATCTTGATGGGTTCTTGGACCACATCTGGATGGCACATCTCATGGTGAAGGCTTCTGGAAGTTTCAGTCCAAGAACACCCTGGGGACCCAAGGTTGGGCACCGCTGTTCTAGATGGCCTGACAATCTCATATCATGGTCCACAGTCAAGAAGCATCTGGAAATTAAATTCTCAAACATCTGGAAGTTTGACAGCCTTCAAATCCCTACTCAGTCATGACAACAGAAGTTGAGAACTTTCCCGTGTGTGTGTGTGTGTGTGTGTGTCTGTCTGTCTGTCTGTCTGTCTGCCTCTGTGTGTGTGTGTGTGTGTGTGTGTGTGTGTCTATAATTCCCAGAACCTTCTTGCATGTATGTGGAATAGACATGACAACTGATAATCATAGTCCAAGACTTTTCCAAACTTTGCATAAAAGCCTTGTTGTATAGTGAAGTGGGGCTATCTCTCCCTCTCTCTGACATCTGAGAACACTTACAAGTTCAGAACTCACAAGTTACAGAACTCACAATTAGTTCTGTAACTGTAGTTTACAGAACTAATTGTGAGTTCTGTAACTTGTTCTGTAACAAGTTCATTAATAACAACAACATTTTTTAAAATGTACTCAATGTGCTTCTAGTAGGAAGCAAAAGGTCTCCACTAGAAGATACTTACCAGTTAAGGTAAACATCAGTGGACTTTCTCCATATGATTTCCTTTCCTAAAGTTAGGACAGAGAGCTACCAGACCGGAGGTTAAAAACCGATACTTCTTTCTCATGCCTTTTACCATCAGGAGAATGTATAAGGATTGTATTAAGGCAAAAAACTTATCTGGTTCTATATCACTTTAACAGCCATGCTCCACCTTATGAAATCTAGGGATCTGTCATTTGGTGAGGACCTCAGATTAATCAGCTCCCATTCCTTGAATACTAGAATCATGGAGTTGGAACAGCCCTCTAAGGCCATCGATCCTGCCCGTCCTCTGTAGAACTACCTTTCAAGTTTTTGATGAGTGCTCTCCTATCTTCCCCTCTGTCTTCTTTCCTCAAGGCTAAACATGCCCAGTTCTTTCAACCTTTCCTCCCAGGGCTTGGTATCCATCCTCCTGATCCTCCTTGTTGCCCTCCTCTGAACTTGTTCCAATTTGTCTGCATCCTTCTTAAAATGTCATGTCCAGAACTGGGCACAGAACTCTAGATGAATAGAGGGGACTGAAGGCTACTGGAGTTAATTTTAAGGATCCCATCAACCTTTTAAACCCAGAATTCTATTAGACAGAATTAAGATGCTGAAACTGGGACCGAACTGATGTAATAGTGTAGATGCACTTAGATTCTTCTGATGTAGAAATACAGACACACCTGGAAAAGTGAGACATGCACACTTCTTGCTTGCCGTTGGGTTGTTTATCTGCCTTGTAGAAATTATAGGGGGGAAAAAACCAAGATCCTGTTTACAATTTTAGGAAAAGAACGTTCCCTGGAAACACCTAGCAAAAATGTTGAAGTGTGTTCTCCATACAACCCCCTACCTGTTCCAAATTTTTCTACTCCTTGACTTCATAATAGGGTTCTCTCTGAAATTGGAGGTCCGGGAGATGAAAGGATTCCACTCACAAAAGTGTAAACCCCCCCCCGAAGAGGTCCAAATGTGAAGAAGGAAAGGAAAGGAGGGGGGAAGGGAGAACAATCTCAAGTCAGATCAAGAAGAAAGCCAGGCTCCCCGTTGCATTTTGTTTAATGTGTTTTCAATTTTGATCCATTCATTTGGCAAAGGGCCTCCTCTCACCATGAATGAAAGAGCGTCACATCTAGTGCCAAGTGTTTGAAGATTCTGGAGCACCATGCGGGAGACAGAGAGTACACCTCTGAAAAGGATTATTTTTAAAAAATTAATAATCACCAACCAAGAGTTGGGTAATACTTTTACTGGACCACCAAATGATGATAGTTTGATGGTCCTATCCTGGCACTGTGATCCAACTCCGATTCCTTTTCTTTACACACGGGCTATGTGGCTAAATTGTGTGTTTGTGTGTGTGTGTTTCAAATTACAGTGGTGCCTCTCAAGATGGGTGCTCCGTTTAACAACGAATCCACATTACGACAAGGTTTTTGCAATCGCAAAACAACGTTTTGAATGGGGGAATTTCGCTGCGCGATGATTGGTTCCCTGTTTCGGGAACCGACTTTCGCTTCCCGACTATCAAAACAGCTGATCATCGAGGTTTCAAAATGGCCACCGGGTGCTCAAAATGGCTCCCCGCTGTGTTTAGGAGCCATTTTTCGCTGCACAGGCACCCGAAAATTGCTGCCCCTATGGAAGATCTTCACTGGACGGTGAGTTCTTAGCCGATTGGAACGCATTAACCAGGCGAATCGCTTTACGATGTTTGCGTTCTACAGCGATTTCGCTGGAACGAATTAACATCGTAATGCGAGGCACCACTGTATTTGAAGAATGGTGTGGCCCTAAAATAAATTATTAGGCTCTTTAAGATTTGGAAGAAGGGCTTTGCTGCTTGAAAACAGGTTTTTTCCCCCTTCTCTCTCTGGGTGGAGTTTTTGCAACCTCGTAGGCTGCCTTTAGGAGTTTTGGCTGGGAGGGACCCTCCTGGCTGGGGGGTGACTGTCAATCACTAATGGCACCAACCAATAGTTCCTTTCCTGCATCTGATGCAAAGAGAGCCCCGCCTCTCTACAAATCTCTTTTCCCCACTCTTTTTGGACTGCTGGTGGTTAGTAGTCTGTCGAAAGCAGTTCATCGGTGGAAGCCTGTAGCTGGAAACACTGGTTTATGTTTGTCCGTTTGCTCTTCGATCTGTTAAACTGTAAGCAAATGCAACCTTCTCTCTCTTGCTAGTAGAGTGAGTTATTGAGCCTATAAGTGCCAGTTGAGGAGAGAAAAGGATGGGCTAATCTGGGAAACTTGAAGCTACAGTATACTCTTCTGTGAGTCCCTGGACTTCTGCTGCACAGCTAGAGGGACTTAACCAAAAATCAGAAATCTGCAACCCCTCTCTCTTTTAATGAGTAGCTTTCCATATTTCTTCTGAAATTCATATTTCAGTGGTAGATGGTGGACAATAAAGTTATATGCATAATCTAAGGAAACTTCATGCATAATCAAAGGAAAACAGAAATAGAAAAAAAATATTTGTCCCATGGCCAACATACTAGAATTTGGTGGAGGTTGGACGGCCATTCGTCAACGATGCCTTAGATTGGGGCCGGCAGCGGTGAAGAGATAGGAGACCACATTCGCCAAAATTTTGCCCATTGTGACCTAGACTAATGTGAAGCCCACGAGATATTTAGGTTCCAAATCTCACTAAATTCTTCTTCATTTCCACCTCTCTCAGACACGCCCTTATGACCTAGACCTCCCAAAACTTTAATTAAAGGTAACGTGGGTGTCTCATCTGCTTGTCGCACTCTGGGAAATAACCCAAGATTTAAAAGAAGTTGGTTACTGAAGTGATGACCAACTCTCTTGCAGGGCTCCTCCTACAGGTCTACTGGAGATTTTCGCTTTTTCTTTGGGAGAAGACGAAGAAAAGAAAGGAAAAGAGAGAGAGAGAAGTTAAGTCTATTTATGGGAACAGTTAACAACTCTCAGCAGACAGAAAACTGAAATAAAACTGGAGAGACACGGGTTCGAATCCCCACACAGACGATTTCATATCACTCTGAAAACTACCACACAGCATTATTGTCATGATAAAATACAGCAAAGGAGCAGAACTATGTAGATTACTGGTCCAGGATCCAGTTCACAGTTTGGCTCTCGCCACCCGTTTTGCCAAAACGGAACGCCAAACTTTGTCCCATTCCGCAATCTCTTTGGGCTTTGGCAAAACGGACGGCTCTGCCCCCTTTCTACCACCCCCTTCGCCTCCCTCCCTGGTCCTGCCACCTCCTCCTCTTCCTCACCTTCAGAGACAGCGGCCTGGCTTGGCTTTCCTTCCTGGAGCTGGCCCGGCTGTCTTCGTCCATGCGCTCACCTGTCGCTCCCTTTTTCCCCAGTTTCTGTCCCTCTTGACTTGAGCCCAACCTGTCTCAAGGGCTAGGTTCTCCTATAGGAGATATATTTTATTTCATTTACTGGCATAAAACATTGTTTACCCCATCTTGCTCCTTAAAAAGCAACCAAGGCAGCTTCCATCATTAAAAAAAAACATTTAAAGTTAAAAACAGTAAGCGTACAAATGCTAAAAAGGATCAAACAAATGCCACACTAAAAAACAGCAAAGAGAAGCAACATTTAAAGCAGTAAAAGCAGAATAAGCCATTATAAAAACTCCACTCATGCAGCCAGTCATCAAGGGAAAGCCTGCCTGAAGAGAAAGGTCTTTGCCTGATGGCGGAAGGATAGCCAAGAGCGGGCCAGTCTGGCTTCCAGTGGGAGGGAGTTCCACAGTCTCTGGGAGCAGCCACAGAGAAGGTCCTCCCCTATGATCCCACAAGAGATTCAGTGAACAAGATCTCTAGTCAGTCCCTCCATTATTGGAAGCATTTTTTTAGAATGAAAAAGGATATTCTGGGTGGTTTTTTCGAGGCTAAGGGATTTATTTCTGAGCGGAACTACTTCTGACTCCATGTCTGTGGTCCTTCCACTATCGGCCCAAAATCATTTCATTCAAGGGAACAATCGTGGCATTTGAACAGAAATTATCTCCCTCTTGTTTTCCTTCTTTTTTCTGAATTATAATTTTCTGAATTATAATACACTTTTTAAAAGCACATAACAAAAAAAAACACCGATCTCTTCGGCAGCAGCCAAGGAATTGTCGGCATCTCTGGTTCCCTCTAGTGATCACTTTTGACATTGCACCTTGAAAATATTTATAAGGCTTCTTGTAAAGTAAGAAAGAAAAAATGGAAGCAAATCTTTAAAGAAATAAGGGAAATAACTGATTAAATATTCAAATGTCCCAGTGAATGGCCTTATTGAATACAGTCAAGGAGGATAAATTGCTGAAAGAAAACAAGGATTTAATTGTAATAATGGTTATGGCAGCAAGTTTAATATTTGCAAGAAATTGGAAAAATAATAACCAAATTAATTTAGAGGAATGGTATAGAGAATTGTGGGATATGGCAATGATAATGATAAACTAACATGTGATATGAAAATAAGAAGAGGTTTATAAAAAATGATTTTAAGAAAACATGGAATGTATTTCTGGAATATGTATTTCAGAGAGCTAAGGGGTATACGCCGAGGGAAGAAACAATGAAGTTTTGGAAAGAAAATGGACTGAATGAAATTTTAAAATATTATTAATGCTAGCCCTAAGGGTGAAGGTGGCACTGGTGTATTATGTAGTTGTATATTATTGTGGTGGTAGGTTTATGTTGTCTATGTTTACATTTTTCAAAAGAAAATATTTATAAGAATACAGAAGCTAAGCCAAAGAATGATTACCCTTGACACTCAGGATTGGTAACAGAATAGCCTAAAGACTGTAAAATTCTCACCAAAGAATGTAAGAAAGTGCCTTTTGAAAAAGAATGGTTGGAAGTAACTAATTACAATTTAGACCCGTAACATAACTTAGTTCCTCCTCATTAATGTCGCAAAGTGGCCAGTTCGATTCGCATTACCCAAGAAAGTAAATAGTTACAGGTAACTCCATTATTTGTAACTAATTACTTCTGAGCTCTGAGTAAGCATTTGAAAATTTTTGGTCAAGAGGGCAAGTGGCTGAAGATTATTCCTCAAATCTAGCAGTATCTCTGAGTGATTATGTGTTTTCTCTCTTCTCCCAATTCTGGGGGTGGTGGTTACTCTTTAAAATAAAAATCCTTCTGCTCCGTTACTTCTGATCCTCACCATTCCTGAGCAAAGCTCACTGTATGCACCCGATTCCCTCCCCTGCCAAATAAAATGCACAAATACCACCTTCTACTCCTGAAGCTCTCCGGCAATCCTAATTAGGTCATTTATTCTCAAATTAGAAACTACAGCATTGAAGGCCTTTATAACACCATCACTCCCACTGTGCACAGAGGAGGACGGAATCAAGATCGGTGGACGAAGGTGGCGCACGAGCGCTCATTAGCTGCCTTCGTGTTAAACATACTAGCCCACCTCTGTTGCTTCTGAGGCCCGCTAAATGGACGTTTCGCACAGACCCCTCGCTGGGACTTTTATTATCCACCAGCCCACCTGCATTGTGTGATTTTTGCCTTTCGTTTCCTGCCATCTCCAACTCAAACACTACAATTATTTAAAGTGAACCTACTAAACAGAGAAGGATTGAATCCACCCCACCCCCCAACTCCCAGGTTGGAAAAATTGTATGCGCTCAAAATGATTCCTGTACCCCTTTAAAGGCAATCACTTCCTTCCTTCCTTCTATCCATCATCAGTTCCTTCCTTCCTTCCTTCCTTCCTTCCTTCCTTCCTTCCTTCCTTCCTTCCTTCCTTCCTTCCTTCCTTCCTTCCTTCCTTCCTTCCTTCCTTCCTTCCTTCCTTCCTTCTATCCATCATCAGCTCCTTCCTTCCTTCCTTCCTTCCTTCCTTCCTTCTATCCATCATCAGCTCCTTCCTTCCTTCTATCCATCATCAGCGCCTTCCTTCCTTCCTTCTATCCATCATCAGCTCCTTCCTTCCTTCCTTCCTTCCTTCCTTCCTTCCTTCCTTCCTTCCTTCCTTCCTTCCTTCCTTCCTTCCTTCCTTCCATCCATCCATCCATCCATCCATCCATCATCAGCCCCTTCCTTCTATCCATCATCAGCTCCTTCCTTCCTTCCTTCCTTCCTTCCTTCCTTCCTTCCTTCCTTCCTTCTATCCATCATCAGCTCCTTCCTTCTTTCCTTCTATCCATCATCAGCTCCTTCCTTCCTTCCATCATCAGCTCCTTCCTTCCTTCTATCCATCATCAGCGCCTTCCTTCCTTCCTTCTATCCATCATCAGCTCCTTCCTTCCTTCCTTCCTTCCTTCCTTCCTTCCTTCCTTCCTTCCTTCCTTCCTTCCTTCTATCCATCATCAGCTCCTTCCTTCATTCCTTCCTTCCTTCCTTCCTTCCTTCCTTCCTTCCTTCCTTCCATCCATCCATCCATCCATCCATCCATCATCAGCCTCTTCCTTCTATCCATCATCAGCTCCTTCCTTCCTTCCTTCCTTCTATCCATCATCAGCTCCTTCCTTCCTTCCTTCTATCCATCATCAGCTCCTTCCTTCCTTCCATCATCAGCTCCTTCCTTCCTTCTATCCATCATCAGCGCCTTCCTTCCTTCCTTCTATCCATCATCAGCTCCTTCCTTCCTTCCTTCCTTCCTTCCTTCCTTCCTTCCTTCCTTCCTTCCTTCCTTCCTTCCTTCCTTCCATCCATCATCAGCCCCTTCCTTCTATCCATCATCAGCTCCTTCTCTCTCTCTCTCTCTCTCTTTCCCTCCCTCCCTCCCTTGATTCCCCCCTTTTTAAACCTCCAAGTAGTAAACAATAGCATTTCCAAGGCCTTCTTTTGGAAGAAAAAAAACAGCCAATGCAGATGATGAACCCTAATGCTTATCTCCATGGCAATCAAGGCCCTTCCTAGGTGTCATGATCATTGCTAGGAAATGGGGCTCTTTTGTTCTCTGAGTTCCCTGTGTTTGCTTATTTCAAAGAGTAAAGATTTGGGGGAAACAATAATGGCTGAATCAGGGCAGCTTCTGTTCAGCGTCCCTTTAAACACAATAAGAAGCTGGGAAGAGGCCCAAAGACACCCCAAAAACTGACAAGCCGCAAATGGGGGGGGAAGGGAGGGGACGCACCCCTGTGAAGTGGGTTCAGTGTTGTTCTCCTGGCAACTGGCATCCGTGGTGGAAGAGGAAATATTTTATCCCTCCCTTCTCTCTTTTTACTCGCATTGAAAAGACAAGGTCGGCTCAAGTTGCAACATATCAGTAAGAGTTTTCTGACTTGTTGCGGGGGGGGGGGGGGACAAAAAGGAAAGCCAGCTTTCCTTGCCCTGTATCGTAGGAGAAACTGGCCCCTGGGATCGTCATCATCATCATCCCTCTGAAGAAAGTACAGACAGGACCTCTGGCGATGTCCTGCCTGGAGGCTTCTGGGATTGATCGGCCCAAGAGGTAACTCCTACTTTTCTGCCACCCATGCTGTCACGCAGTGGTTCCCCCACCTGGTGGTGTCTCCAGATGTTCTTGGACTGCCACGCCCTGGAATCCTGGCCAGCGCAGCCAGTGGTGGAGGCTTCTGGGAGTTGTAGTTCGAGAACATCTGGGGCATACTGCTCTATGGGAAGGATCTGAAAGGTTTTTCAGCAGAGGTCCACCTAAAAAAAGACAGGACCGAAAGAGGGCTTGCATTTAACAACCTGGGCCACAGACTGAACAGAAGGGCCCAGCAGATCAACAAGGCATGGTCTTCTCTGTGCTGAGATGTTCTACACACCTGCTCAAAACATGGCCACCTAAATCCAAATGAGCATCCCCAGTTGGGGTTAGACCCAGGGAAGACATGATTTCATGGACCTAGTGGAGATACACCTGGCAGTTGGTTTTAGACCTGGGTTTGTATCTAATTAACCCTAAGGTAAGACCCTGTGATGATGAAGTCTAGTCTCCAAATCCCATGAGGTACTCGATCCCCTCTATTCAGCACTGGGTAGGTCTCATCTAGAGCAGTGGTTCTTAACCTTTGTTACTCGGATGTTTTTGAACTGCAACTCCCAGAAACCCTAGCCAGCACAGTTGGTGGTGAAGGCTTCTGGGAGTTGCAGTCCAAAACTCCTGAGTAACCCAAGGTTAAGAACCAGCGATCTAGAGAACTATGTCTCGTTCTGGACACTTTAAGAAGTATTCTAGCAACATGGAGCATGTTCAGAGGTGGGCAACAGGGATGATCAGGGGACTGGAAACCAAACCTTATGAGGAAAGACTGAAGGAACTGGGCATATACTGCCTTGAGAAAAGAAGACTGAGGAGATAGGATAACAGTTTTCAAAATGTATTCTCAAAGGCTTTCACGGCCGGGATCTGATGGTTGTTGTGGGTTTTTCGGGCTCTTTGGACGTGTTCTGAAGGTTGTTTTTCCTAACGTTTCGCCAGTCTCTGTGGCCGGCATCTTCAGAGGACCGGAGTAGGAACTCTGTCCATACTCTTTCCATACAGAGCATGGACAGAGTTCCTACTCCAGTCCTCTGAGGCCACAGAGACTGGTGAAACGTCAGGAAGAACAACCTTCAGAACACGGCCAAGGAGCCCAAAAAACCCACAACAACCATCAGTTTTCAAAAGACTTGAGGGGCAGGATCTGTTCTCAGTTATCCGAGAGTGCAGGGCACATAATAACAGGCTCAAGCGACAGGAAGCCAGATTTAGGCTGAATATCAGGAAAAACGTCTTAACTGTTAGACTAGTATGGCAATGGTACCAGCTAAGGAGCACTCCAACACTGGAGATCTTCAAGAGAATTCCATGGCTTGACTGTGGTTGGGGTGAGCCGCTGGTTCGATACCTATGTTTGCCTAAAGAGGTATATTTAAAGGTGGAAACATTGTGCAGATCTGGGCTCCTTTCCGAAGATCCTTTTCTTCTCCAAGGACCTCTCCCGTTGGCTGCAAAAAGTCACAGACTGGGTTCTCGACATCTCCAAACGCTGGAGCCTCGTGACATACCAAGGTATTGGAAGGGGCACCTAGCAGCTTTCAGAACATCCACCTGATACAGTAAATGCCAGCCGTCTGAACACTCAGCCTATAGATCAGAAGAATGTCTGAAACAGCAAATTAAGTGTCTCTTAAATGCTAAACGCCCCATAGATGCTGCGCCTGCCCTAACCACAACTGCAAGGGAAGAGAGAGAGAGAGAATGGAAGTTTTATCCTCTGCCAATTTCCTCGTTTGCTATTTTATTGTTGCTTCCCTTCCTATTAAAGGCGCGAGGGCAAAATTCTCCCTGTCGCTTCCGCCTGCATAAAACATGACGGCATGCTCTGAACAATACAGGAATACATTACATAAATTTCCCTTTGATATCCAGAGTGTTTCCCCGCATATAATGGAATGTGAACAGAACCTCGCCCCTCTTTTCCCGACAAGCAAGATAACTCACTCTTCGGATCCTCAATTAGGACGTGGTGGCGTCAGGCCTTTGAACACAGTTCAGTGCCCATAAATGTAAGGGTACTTTTGATGTATTTTCCCCCCTTCCTTTCTGGGGAAGTTACAGGAGACTCCTTGACTTGTAACTCATTACGCCCATGCTCAGAATCCAAGCTCTTCATTTTAGATTCACCTGCACAGTAAATAGTCAGATTAATTTGTTATGGAATCCAGCCCGTGTTATGATGATCATGTGAAGCCTTTTATCACAGGAACTCCTGCCCCGGCTTCTTGGACAAACTCTCCTGTTTAGTTCAACAGGGGTACAGTGGTGCCTCACATTACAACGTTAATTCGTTCCAGCGAAATCGCTGTAGAACGGAAACATCGTAATGCGAAAATAAAAAGCCCATTAAAACGCATTGAAACCCCTTCAATGCATTCCAATGGGCTGGAAACTCACCGTCCAGCGAAGATCCTCCATAGGGCGGCCATTTTCGGTGCCTGTGCAGTGAGGAATCCGTCCCAGAAAACAGTGGGGATCCATTTTATTTACCCAGCGGCCATTTTTAAACCACCCATCAGCTGTCCAAAAACTGTCATTTTGCAAAGTATCGGTTCCCGAAGCAGGGAACCAATCATCGCAAAGCGAAAAACCCCTATTCAGACCATCGTTTTGCAATTGCAAAAGCGATCTCAAAACATCGTCGTAATGCAGTTTCATCATAATGCGGGGCAATCGTAAAGCGGGGCACGACTGTACCTTGCTAGTTGTCCTTGATCTCTCAACAGGTTCTGATACCTTCGACCATGCTATTTTTCTGGACAGACTCTCGGAGGTTGGGGCCAAGCATTAAGCTGGCTCCAGTCCTTTCTCAAGGACGATGTCCAGAGAGTTCAACTTGGGGGTGAATTGTTGGCCACTTGGACCCTCAACTATGGGGTGCCCTGAGGTTCATCAATATCCCTATTGCTAAAAGTTGACCAGTCCCAGTCAAACAGACTGAACTGACCCAAACAACTGAATGGGTTTAAGCGTCTGAGCAAAAACTTTAATAATACAATAAAAGATCAAGCTTTCAACAGGAAAACACATCCTGTCATCTTCAGGATACAAACAGCATCCTAAATACATTGTATACAGTGATATACACAGGGATGTGGTGGCGCTGCGGGCTAAACCACAAAAGCCTGTGCTGCAGGGTACCAGAAGACCAGCAGTCATAGGATCGAATCCAAGTGATGGAGTGAGCTCCCATTGCTTTGTCCCAGCTCCTCGCCAACCTAGCAGTTCGAAAGCATGCAAATGCAAGTAGATAAATAGGTACCACCTTGGTGGGAAGGTAAAATGGCGTCCCCTAGTCACCTTGGCCACGTGGCAACGGAAACTGTCTTCGGACAAGTGCTGGCTCTACGGCTTGGAAACGGGGATGAGCACCACCCCCTAGAGTCTGACACGACTGCACTAAAAATGTCAAGGGGAACCTTTACCTTTACCTTACAGTGATATACACTCCATGTGATTCCATCACACAACATTCCAGGTGGACTAATTGCTCAATCAATGTATTGCTGTCAACTTTTATTATGCTCTAAGAAAGCAGAAAGTTTTTCATCTCCGATGCTGTTTAACATCTATGTTAAGCCACGACAGAGGATCATCAGGAGATCTAGAGCAAGGTATCTTCAGTATGTGGATGACATGCCACGCTGTCTCCCTGTTACCACCTCTGCAATGGAGGCCATCCAAACACTTGAGCTTCGATGCTGGAATGGACCAGGATGAAGGGGCTCAAACTGAATCTGGACAAGACTGAGATTCTGTTCCTAGAGGAAGGCTACAAAAATTTGGGTGTCCTTCTGGACTCAGCTCTTTCTTGGGACTCCTATATTGCCCATCGGCTTTTAATTAGCTTCGGCTTATCACCCAACTCTGCTCCTACCTTGACAAGGGGTTGAGGTGCAGGTGCTGGCCATCTCCTGGATTGACTGCTGCAATACTGTTGTCAACAGCCTTGCTCTGCTCCTGCAAACTCAGGGGCTGTGGCTTCCTTTACTGTGTCAATCCATCTCATAATTGATATCCTTCTTTTCCCACTGCCTTCAACTTTTCCCACCATTATTGCTTTTTATTTTCCTTTATAGCGAGCCTTGTTTTTGCATAAAAAATCCAATGTACTATAGCTTTTTTTTTAATCTCCAGGGAACATACAAGCTTGATTTGACCTGGCACCCACTTCTCTGTCTGTCTGTCTGTCTGTCAGTCATTCACAAGACTCTCCTCCAACACCACATTGCAAAAGATGCAGTTTGGTTGTTTTCCACTGTCAGATTTCTTCACTGTCCAGCTTTCACATTCATTCATAGTAATACCGTAATGTGGATCTTGAGCTTCAGTGAGATGCATCCTTACTCTTCAAGATCCTCTCTAGTTCCTTCACAGCTACCCTTTCGTCATTCACTCACTCTTTGGCGACAAAGTTAAACACAGCCCAGTGTTGCTACCATCAGTCACATGACGAGATGCTATCAGACAGCATTGAGGCTACATGGATACAGGTAGGATCAAGATAGGATCGGTGGGTTGGGTGGATGACATGGGGAAAGACGCTCCAACTGAATCATTTGCCCTCAATCTAAGTAACTCTTTTTTCCTTCTTCTTCTTAGCATCTCTGCATAAATGTGTTCATAAAACAAGAGAGGACAATCCATCAGCTCTCAAAAGAGTCTGATCAATATATTCCAATTTGATCTCGGCATTGTTTCGCCTCTGGGAAGTTTAATTTATTTCAACTAACAATGATGAAAAAAGAAAAAGAAACAAACAGCAACAATGTCCAAAAAGTTAGACAGAGGAAAGGGGTAGCAAGCAGTGAAGTATCCATAGCTTTTGATGATTTTCTAGGAGCTGATGGCTTGGATGGCCTTCGATTTGATTCGATTTGATTCAATTCATTGATTGATTGATCCCCTTCAACTATTCTGCCACTACTCTGGACAGCACCCAAATCATAACAACACAATGCAAGCAACCCCAATAACATGCACGTAATCAGTAAATGAAAACATATTAACAAAGGTATAAAATAACTAGTAAAAAATTGAGACTATAAAATGTTAAAAATATTAGGTACAAATAAAGGGGCAAAACCAGGGCAGGTACGTAAACGGGGGGCAGGAGAGCCTCATTGATTGGCACAAGTACTCTGAGGTAAGGCCATAGATGGTTTGTGAGAAAAGCGAAGTTTTAATTTGGCTCCAAAAACCAAGGACAGAAGGGGCTAATCGTACCTCAGGAGGGAGCGAGTTTCAAAGTGATGGAGCGGCCACCAAGAAGGCCCAGTTTCGAGTGGCTGATTTTTGGGTCTTCCTTGGGGGCACCACTCGCAGTATCTCAGTATCTGAGGCACAGGTGGAACAGGTAGATTTTTGGAAGGAGAGTCACTCAGAAAGGTAGATTCTTCCTTATTTCATGCCTTAATTTTATGACAAGGGGAATCAAGGTTCATCTTTCTAGCTAGCCAGAAAGCTCTACCCTACCTCTCAACTTAACCCACCATCCAGGATTGCTAGAAGTACGAAAGTGAGTTGGAGAGAAACCTTGCATGCCGGAAGAAAGACTGAGGAATGTGCAATTCTGAACTCCGAAGGAGATTCGGAGGAGGAGAATTCTAAGAAGAGCCCTCACTGGCATCTCCCATCCTCACGATATAGGGGGGACGGGAGGGCGCTAACCAAATTACTTCACAAAAGGCGCCTTCTTGTCTCCCGTTAGCACAGGGCAGATGGAACCCAACGCAAACAGCAAAATGCATTTAGCTAAACTGCCTTGTAAGATTAATGAAGCATGTCTCTCGCGAACCCACCGAGGAATCCCACCAACTGCTATCTTTTCAAGTCCCTTGCCCGCCAATGGTCTTGAAAGCAAACAATTACCTCCCTCGGATTGGTGCCAGATCAAAGCTGGGGGAAAACAGGGACATGGGATTGTCGTACGGTGGACGGGACCCCCAGGAATACATCACGCAGCCCATTCTTTCAATCACACTTTCTTTCAGTGGCTTAATGCTCTGTTTTGGGGAAAGGTAAAAAGGTAAAGGTTTCCCTTGACAATTTGTCCAGTCGTGTCTGGACAGTGTCTGCGAAGCAACCAACATGAAATTGACACAACTACGGGAAGCAGTGGAAGATAGGAGGGCCTGGCGTGCTCTGGTCCATGGGGTCACGAAGAGTCGGATACGACTAAACGAACGAATGTCTGACTGTAGGGGGCATTGCTTATCCCCGTTTCCAACCCATAGAGCCAGCGTTTGTCTGAAGACAACCTTCCATGGTCACGTGGCCAGCATGACTAGACACGGAACGCCATTACCTTCCCACCGTGGTGGTACCTATTTATCTACTTGCATTTTGCATGCTTTCAAATCGCTAGGTTGGCGGGAGCTTGGACAAGTGATGGGAGCTCACTCCGCCGCGTGGATTCAATCTTACGACGGCTGGTCTTCTGACCTTGCAGCACAGAGGCTTCTACGGTTTAACCCGCAGCGCCACCACATCCCTATGGGGCGGGAAGGAGGGACATAAATGCTTAGCCTGTCTTTCTAAAGTCACCCACAATGGATGATTCTCCAGGACCTGGTGGCTCAGATGTCAGTGGTGTGGTCAGTTTGAGTTCAAGGTGTCTTGGAACTCAGCAAAGGATGGAGCCTGTTTGGAGGATGGGATTCATCCGGCTGGATAGTTCCCAGAAAGTCCAGACTAAAATTGACCACAGATTCACTGATATTCCAGCTCCCAGCCTTCCTTGTTGCCATGAGGAAAGCAGGGACCGGCTGGGCCATGTCACATCCAGCCCCATTTGGGTGTTCCTTTTGGTGAATCGAGAAGAACATGAGATGTTTGCATGAAGTTCGCTCTCTCAGCCTCCCCACATTGAGTAGCATCACAGCGCATCTACAAAAGTGTGGTCGCCATGCTCTAATGACCGTTGATCCAATGCCATCACCGTTGATTATGCCATCAGGAGCCTTGAGTTGGACAGGGCTTGTAAGGCCATTGAGTCCAACCCCGTGCTCAAGGCAGGAATCCAAATCAAAGCAGATCTGGCAGGGTTCTCCACTTGACTCTTGAAGGCCTCCATCGTTGAAGTGCTCACCAACTCCCAAGACAATGGGTTCCATTGTCATGCTGCTCTCTAACAGTTAAGATATCCATTGTTGTACAATTTTTTCCTGGCATTTGGTTGACATTTGTCTTCCTGTAGCTTGGGCCATTATTATGTGACCAAGAACAAATCCTGCCCCTTCTGTGTAGGACTATCTTTCAAGTATTTGAAAAGTGTCCTCACGTCTCCCCTCTGTCTTCTTTTCTCAAGGCTAAGCATGCCAAGTTCTTTCAGTCTTTCCCCACAGGGTTTGGTTTCCAGTCCCCTCATCATCCTTGTTGCCCTGCTCTGAACTTGCCCCAGCTGGCTGGCGTCCTTTCTTCAAGTGTGGTGTCCAGAGCTGGACGCAGTACTGAATGTGAGACCTAACCAGTGCTAAAAAGAGGGGAATGAGTACCTCGCGGGATTTGGAGACTAGACTTCTATTCCTACATCCTCATCCAGTATAACATTTGCCTTTTTTGGCAGCCACATCACGCTGTTGGCTCATGAAGGAGGGTGGGAGTAAAGAGGGATGAACTTGTGTGCCTGTCCCCCAGCACCTTCTACGTAGATCAGCTGTGGGTTAAGTGGTCAGTGATCATGTATG
Source organism: Pogona vitticeps (assembly GCF_051106095.1). NCBI lineage: Eukaryota > Metazoa > Chordata > Lepidosauria > Squamata > Agamidae > Pogona > Pogona vitticeps. Next base: position 9,096,652 of record NC_135800.1, read on the forward strand.
GCCTCCTACAGCAATCAGGCTCTTGTGAAGCTCCCCTCAAAGACCTTCTAGGGTGAAAAAGTTAGGTTAAATCCCATGGATTTAAAGGGACTGCCAATGGGGTCTTCCTGACCCTTTCTGCCTACCTTCCCTTCCTGTCCGAAGAACATGCAAGACTTGGTGATGCGAGAGAAGAGCGCTCATTGCCCGGATGCATCCAGGTCAACCTTTGCAAGCACCACACTCCCCTACAAAGCATGCAACATCTTTGGAAGGACTGTGGTGGAGGCACCTGTGCATCACACAGATTTGTGAAGTCTCCAAAACCCATGCAAATTGCTGGTTCGAGGAAAGTGTGAAGGCAAGAGGAGAAGGGGACGACAGAGGACGAGATGGTAGGACAGGGTCATCGAAGCCACCAACAGGAATTTGACCCAACTCCAGGAGGCAGTGGAGGACAGGAGGGCCTGGCGTGCTCTGGTCCATGGGGTCATGAAGAGTCGAATGTGACTAAACAACAACAACCCAGGCCAGGAAAGACAGGAAGAAGCTGGGTGGATTTTGTCCTCTCTGCTACAGCATTTCATCCTCATGCTTTCTGCTTTGATGCATCCTTCCCCCGTCTGTGTTTGGTATAACAATGGGGGCCAATCTCCCCCTCTCTTATTCCCTCCCCTTCCCCTCCCCACCCCAATGTCAAGACATTTGCTTGAAAAGCCCGTGCTACTTGTCAAGAACTTGGAAGAAAGCATGTTTTTAAAAATTTGCCCGTGCATTCTGTGGGGAAAAAAAAACGCTCATTCTAATGAGGACTGGAGAGTGCGGCGTGGAGCAGAAACTGTTTTCTAAGATCTGTCACCAGTGATTTAGTTTCATTAGTTTTAATAGCCTTTAGCTACGGGCGAGCCATATAAGTGAAAATTAAGATATTTTTCACACAAGGAAAATGTGGATTCAGAGAGAGAGAGAAAGGGGTGGGGTGGGCTCTGATGCTTTCCCATCTTTCGGTGTTGTTTTCTTCTTGATGAACGATAACCCAGCGAGAAAATTGCTCTATGATCTCAAATGGAGGAGCCCATCCCAATTTTGAAAAGCTCAGGCTAGGCTGACATCAGAAGCCATTTTGTGACCAGCCGTAATCTCATTTTGCTGACATCATTAGCCTCCGCCAGCTCTGAAGGGGTCCATGTATGTTTTATGGGAGTTCGGCTGGAGAGGCAGAAAACACTACGATACTCATATTCCTAATGGAACATTTGTCTCTCTCCCGGGAAGGAATAAACATGAAACTAAATGCATATTTGTTCCTGCTTATCGGTCTGTTGTCTGAGCAGATGTGTGTGTTTGTGTGTGTTCTACTTCTTCCTTTTTTCATAAATCTTTCCATACCAATAATCATAGAATCCGATAATCCTAAAATGAAGGAGTGAGAAGGGGCCTCTAAGGCCATCAAGTGCAATCCCTTGGCAAGAATACAACTCAAAGCAGATCGGACAGATGGCTGTCTAAATTCCTCTTGAATGCCTCCAGCGCTAGAACGCTCATCACTTCCCTAAGTAAATGGTTCCATTATCATACAGTTAAGAAGTTTTTCCTGCCATCCCGTAAATCCTGACTTACAATGACACTTCCCAGGTAGAGAGTACTCAGAGGTGGTTTCCCATTCTCATCCTCTAGGGGGAGCCCTGGGACCCTGCAGCTTGCCCAAGGCCACCCAGGCTGGCTCTTCTCCCAGTGTCTTCTCCCATTCTAGGGGGTTTCAACAGCAAAGTCCGATAAGCCAGTCCAATGTTAGAAGTTCAGAAATGCAGAGGCGATATCAAAATGCCAAAGCCAAATCGCAAACCGTAATCCAAGGTCAGGGTCCAAAGCCAAATCACACAATGTAGTCCAGGGTCAGAGTCCAAAGCCAAGAGTCCAGAGAACAAGGTTCAAGGTAGTTAGGAACATGGATGCGAGCAAGAATTTGACTTGTTGCTTCCACAAGCTTGCCAGCATCTGGGTGTAGATTTTATAGCAAAACCATCTAAACCCCTGATCCTGTTAATACTCAGGGCTGGTCGACCTGATGTTCCTATTGGAAGCATTCATGCAGGCTTCAGATCTCCTTGTCATGAGTCCTTGCTGAAGCTTGTCCCTTACTCTGGCTACTTGGGGAGGAGAATCTGGTGATGATCCAGCTGTCTGTGATTCTGATTGCCTCGCATTCTCTGCAGCTGTAATTAACCCCTCAGATTCCAGATCTTCTTTGGCAGAACTCATGACGCCCAGGAGGCCCAGTGCGGGAATTGAACTCTCAACCTCTGAAGCTCTGCAGCCAAGAGACCTAAACCACTGAGCTCTCTACCAATTAGCTCAATGCTAAATTCATCTGTAGGCATACAACCAATAGGAGACACAGGAAGCTACATCCATATTTAAACAATATTTAAAATATAATGGCTGGAATCCTATCAATAGGTTGTGTACCATTCAGCATAGTTAACTGCACAATGTCTTGGTTGTGCAAATGTGCACATGGCCAGCACACAACCGAGACACATGCCCACCCTTCATCGGTTCAATATAATTAGCCTCTGCAAGTTGCACAAATCTTATGCAGAGACCACTAGAATGCTGGCTGGTGTTCATTTTATTTCGTTTGAAAACAAGCACCGTTTTTTACCATGGATTATTGACCCCAAAGCAAGTCCTCAGAGTGCCAGACGTCGCTGGTCTCTCTAAGAAAGCACGAGGAAGGGAAACAAGCCCATTTCCTGCAACGATTCAAGCAACTGAAAGATTCCAGTTATGTACAATAGGCAAATTGTGACTATACACAAAAGTTGCAAATAGAATCCTTATCAAAATGCCATCGCAATATAAATTAGATGTCCCACAGCATATACAAAGATAATTAATGACAAGGAATGCCGTGTTTAGAATTCTTTTGTTTCCAAGCTCCGCACTTGTTTGGGGGGAAGCATTGTTCAAAATAACGTTTGAAGCGTCAAAGGGGAATAGACCGAGACTGAATGGAGGTGGTCACCCCAAAAATTATCCACCCACTTTGCACAGTTATATGAGAGGAGGTGAAGATTGAAAGCAAACCCAGTGAAGGGTGATTGGGTGGATTCCTTCACCAGCAATGATCCAGACTGATTGAAAACCTCACCCTGGGAGATCCGTAGCCTCTTTGGGGGGTCTTGAGACACAGGTTGGCTTGCTGTTTCAAACACCCTTTGGGTCTAAAGGCGCCTTTGTCTGAGTCAGTAAAGCTATGAATGCGTGCGTCTTTACACCCACTTAGACACTGCAATTTTGCTTCTCGCATTTATCCAAATAACAACATGTGTGTTTATATAAATACATTTGTTCAGCTTGTATCTGGAGCCTTCTAAATTGAATCAGGCTCCTTCTTATATATCATTCCTTGGCAATAAAGAATCAGCAAGTAGGAGCTAATTGATCGGTTTACTGACATGCAGGAGGCGGCTTCTCTTCTTCCCCCCCACCAGCACCCATCCACCCACCCTCAAAACTTAATTTTCCCTTCTCTTCCCCAACAGAAACTACAAGGAAAACAGCAGGACGGGGTGGCAACTGAGCTTTGAAATGGGTCATCTTTGTCAATGCAATGAGGATTCATCCCCTCCACCCAATGGAGTTCATTTCAAGATTGACTATGAGATGAAGCGCCTGATGATGTTTGATGGGTGAAAACAGGAAGCTGCTAAATGGTTCACCATGGAGGGGACCTGTTGATGTCCCTCTTTCTGCTGACTCTGCCCCATGCCCCTCCAAATTCAGGGTTTTCTGAACCCCCATTCCCACGCCTGTCCTCTCAGGAGCCTAAGCTAGGCCTTCAGCTTGAACGTGGGAAGGACTAAATCAATGGTTTAGTCCTTCACTTCATTTGGAGATGAGATAGGTGTCTCATGCTGACATGATCTCCAGAGGACCATGCTTGCTTTCCTACTCAACAGGGTTCAGAAGCGTCTTTGCAGACAGCCACACAAAACTCACAGTGAAACTTTGTCTGGCTTCCAGGTGGGAGCAACACTTACATCCCCCCCCCATCCATCCATGATAGCAGTGGCTCCCAGCCTTGGGTCCCCAGATATTCCTGGACTTCAACTCCCAGAAATCCTGGCCAGCTCGGCTAGCTGAGAAGGCTTCTGGGAGTTTTAATCCATCTGGCAACCCAAGGTCGGGGAACGCCGCATTAGAGCCCTTTAAGCTTCCAAGCATGATGTTTGATTTCCTCTCACTCGTTACTTTCTGGAGAGCTATATGTGTTGGGTACCCGGCTGCCAAGCCAGAGGTTGCGAGTTCGATTCCCCACTGGGCCTCCTAGAGAGCAGAGCCAGCCTATGTAGCCTTGGGCCAGCTGCGCAGTCCCAGGGCACCCCCTAGAGGAAGGGAAGGGTAAACCATATCCGAGTACTGTAATGTAGAAGAGAAGACCTGCCATAATTCAGGATCAATTTGATGGCACACTTTTATTATTCATTTCTTAATTACCTCTGTGAGTTATGAGGATGTAATAGCCAGATTTCAGAAGTAACAAGCAGGCTCAACATGTTTTTTTTTAATCAATAACAATGGCCAAAACCATATTAATGACAACCTCAGCATAATGGAATTGGTGCAAGGTTGGGAATTGAACTTAAGTCAGCGTAGGCATTTATTGTCACACACCAAGTCATGTGACTCAGAGCATAAAAACAAATGCTGACATCTTCCACTGTGGCAATTTCCCACTGAGGTTCATCCTAATCATATTACACCCATGTAAAGCCTAACAGGATTTTAGCACTGTTGTTCTTCAAGCAGACTTCTTGCTGGTGAGGGAGGGGCTCATAATTGGGGAGGGGGGTAATACTTTGATAGAATGGAAGGATTTCCTTTTTAATCCAGTTCTTGTTTTAAGATGTTTAATTGTGCTAAATGACTTAGTGGCTGAGATTCTGATGCTTAGCATAGTAAGCCATTTGTGCTCTAGTTATTCTGCTAAGTCCTAATTAATAGTGTAAGGCAGTATTGTAATGTGATGCTGGAAGAGAGCTTTGTGGAGACCCTGGACTGCCAGGAAGACCAACAAGTGGGTCTTAGATCAAATCAAGCCTGAATGATCTTTGGAGGCAAAAAGGAGGAAGCTGAGGCTGTCCTACCTTGGGCACATCATGAAAAGGCAAAATTCTCCGGAAAAGACAATAATGCTAGGAAAGGTTGAAGGCAGCAGGAAGAGAGGAAGGCCAAATATGAGATGGGCTGACTCCCTAAAACTTGAGTTTGCAAGAGCTGAGCAGGGCTACAGAGGACAGGACATTCTGTTGATCGCTAATTCATGGGGTCACTATAAATTGATAGCAAAATGACATAACAAATTGAGGTAACCATGACAACAATAACAACAGTTGGCCTGTTTAAATGAACAGGGCTCATGGAACCCTTGCGTCGCCAACCTCACTGTTTCAATGGGCTTACTCTAGCGTGACTTTCTATCCTACACAACTGGATGGCGGCCATTGTGTTTAGCTCTATAGGTTTTAACCGTGTTGAGAGAGCCATCGGTTCAGTCCCAGACATGAGAGAAAAGAGGGACAGAAATAAAATAAAATAAGTCCAGGCTTTCGAACACTAAAACCTGGAAGGTTAAAAAGAAAAAAGGAATAAAGTCTTAACTAGAATAGTAAATGAGAATCCAACTGTTAGGTTTTTAAAAAAACACACACACACAAATGTAATTTTTGAAAGGTAAACTGGTGCTCATGGATCAGCAATGCGTGGAAAGACAACAGAGATTGCCCCGGTATGATAGGAAATATAATTGCATTAAGCTGACCTTCATGAATAGAGTGTGAGGTTGTATTTTCCCTTGTTGCAAAGCCAACATTAGCAGCCTGTGGCACCTCATATTTCACTGTTTGCTGAGCATTTGCTCGATTACTGTGCATCACTGTCTTTTAACATTAATGATTACGGTCGGGTTGCGAGGGCGCAATGCGGTGGACTTTCATTATAGCATTCGCACCTCTGAGGAGGGAGAAAAAGTTCTCCCCTTTTTAGCAAGGAAAAAAACCTGGGTATATACGAGTGGTAACCTCACTTTTGAACTTTGGCTATAAAAGCACACACAGAGAGAGAATCTGCTCAACTTTACGATATAGGATTAAATGAGCACCTCTAATCGGCCGCTGGAAAAGTCCCTGCCAAGTTGGCTGTCTGGAGAAATCCTTTTTGTGTGCTTGTAAAGTTTCTCCATGTGTTCAGAACTTTCAATTTGGATTAAAGGTGGATTTGGGGAGGATTTGGACAAGCGTCCGATGAGGGCCAGACTCTTGCTCTTCTTTTCCGAACCTCACTGTTCTCTTTTGGGGTCTGGTGAACTACAGAATACACCTCCTAAGAGCAAAATTAAACACACACACAAACATACCACTCGTCCCATAGCTGATCTTTTCTGCATAGAGACCTGATCATGTGTGTAGCTATCTGTATTCTGCTTGAACCTCAGAAAGAGGAAACCGAGAGGTGAGACCAGGATCGCCAGCTGCATGGACAGCAACTGAAATTTCTATGATTCCTTGCTTCACCAGGTAGGCAGGGAAGATTAAGTTTGACTGGTGTTGGGGAGGTGTCTTGAAAGCTGAGGAATCCATTAGGGATGGAGATTTTGGATTTTCTGCAGATCCCATAATCCTGCATTGGTTTTACCAATTCCACACACACCCCTCTCTCTCTCACACACACACACACACACACACACAGTCAGTGAGTTTCCATGGCAGGGCCAGGGAATCAAACCCAGGTCTCTATGTTTCAATTGTATGTGTTGTGCAATATCAGATTTTCCTTTCACTTCTGTGCACATCAGCCACTAGACATCCTTTCGGTTTTTATCTAGTTGCATCATAAGTAACATAGCTATTCCTAGTTGTCCTTTACACTTCCCCAATGGCTGATTGAGTGCTTTCCAACCTGGGAGTCTGATCTTCCAGCACCACTTCTTGTTTCATTTTCGACTGCCTGAGTTTTTCATGGTAAGGAAAGTTCAGTAGACTTTTACCATGGCCAACCTCTGTGCAGTACAAACAAAAATTAGCTTGAGTGTCACCACCGTTGCTGCCTCTGCCGGTGTCACCTTCAGCTACCACTGCTGCCCGGTAGGTGCTGGAACTATTCATTCTCCTTTGCTGGTGCATCTGTTACCCTTGAGGAAAGTGGATATATCTTGGTCTGGTGAATCAGCGGTGACCAGTCCATGTTGGGCAACCCTGCTAGAAGTCCAGGCTCATAACGGAGTCTTGACTCCTAACCACATTGCTTTTAGATTCAGGGAAACCCTGGAAACCCTTCACTCTATTAATATGTGAATCAAGAAGAGTAAGTCTACTCTTAAGTCAAGAAAACCAAAGTGGAGTTTCTTCTGTAATTAGGGACGGGTTGTGACCGAGGATGGAGGGAATGCTTCACTCTTAAATTACAGGGAGGCTTCTCTCCTGCTCCAGTTATAACCCATCTATGCTGCTAACAGTCTAGTCTGCAACTTCTCTCCATATATTATTTGCCTTCATTTTCCTAACATCCCAAAGAGACAAATTAGGTGGCAAGAGCAAGAGTATGCCAGAATGCTCTCATAAGATTGGCACTAATAACTCCTTTCAGCCGACCTGCGTTGCGTCTGACATCACGGCTCAGGCTTGTCTTGAGTGCTAATTATTTTTTCCCCAGCTCCGAAACAAAAGGCTCAGCATCAAAGTCTCCTAATGTGACACGGCCCTTACGCCAGATGCGTCGATTTGCAAAATAAATCAGCCCAATTGAGCCGGGAATTTTGCAAGAGAAATGACGACAATTTGTAGGCGTTCTCGACACCCAGAGCTACGCCGCTTGGCATTTTTCTTAGAGAGAAGCATCTTGGAGGTGGGGAGGGAGCAACGTCAAGGTGTACGGTGCTTGGGTGGGGAAGACCAGAGAGTAGGAGAGGGAGAGAAGACCTCTTTGGGTTCCCCAGACTATCGAGTTGATGGAATGTAGCAGTAAGTCTGCTTAGGTCTGAACTTTAGATAGAATCATAGAATAATTCAGTTGGAAGGGGCCAACAAGGCCATGGCGTCCACCCTCCTGCTTAATGCAGAAATACAAATCAAAGGAGATCTGCCAGATGGTTGTCTAAGTTTCTCTTGAAGACCTCCACTGTTGGAGCACTCAACGCCTATCGAGGTCAATGGTTCCACGGTCATACTGCTCTAACAGTTACAAAGTTTTTTCCTACTATTCAGTCAGAATCTGATTTCCTATAACTTGAGACCATTGTTGTGTGTCCCGTGTCATGGTTTAGGTTATTAAGGCTAAAATGTAATTTCTGAATGGGATTTGTAGTCATGGAACTGCGTAGAAGGGATCCATATTGGTCTGTTAGCATAACTAGATGCTTCGAGGAGCTGTTTTCTCTTAGAGCTAGTTGGAATTGTCCATGTAGCAAGCATGGCCAGAGATGATAAGGGTCAAGACATCCTGCACTCTGAGATGATCAAGAATGGATCCTGCTGCTCCTCCTCTGTAGGGCAGCCATTCAAATATTTGAAAAGTGCTATCATGTCACCCCTCAGTCTTCTTTCCTCAAGGCTAAACATGCCCAAATCTTTCAGCCTTTCCACAAAAGGCTTGGTTTCCAGCCCCCTGATCCTTCTCTGAACTTGTTCCAATTTGTCAGCATCCTTCTTGAAGCATGGTGTCCAGAATGGGACACAAGGCGAGGCCTCGCCAGTTCTGAATAGAGGCGAACGAGTAACTCGTGGGAGTTGGAGACTATGCTTCTGTTAATGATCCATGAAAGGTCCTGATATTTTGGAGGTAGGGTTCAGAACATTGAATCTCTTCCAGAAATTTCAGACTAAAACCTGCACCGTTTCACTCACCCTGCAAAAATCAGGCCACCAGACCCCGCTGAGATTGCCTCTCCCCTGCGCCGATCTTCCTCCAACCTGGGCAGAGGGGCTTAGGGTTGCCGACATCACTTTTCTATCCTCGCCTTCTAACGTCTCTCCAACTTCCACATGCGCCAGTGCAAAAACGGAAGCGGGCGTTTTTTGGTTTTTCAACGGACTGACTTTACAGAATAGGATGAGGCATAAACAGCTTGTAAATGAAAACAGGCTACCCTGAACAGCCATAATTAGAAGCTACGCCTCTTAAAATAAACCCTTCCGTATGTGTATTATCTCCTCTGCTTTCACAGGGCCTGTAAATAACACTGGCCTCCAGGTTGGCCACGGGTAATTAAAATCCACTCCGTGCTCCTACCTTTCCTGTCTTCGTCTTTCTCTTTATGATCACTGCCCGGCTGCTGCTGTTGTGGCTTCTTTCCATGCCCTTTCGACCTCTCATTAGTTCCTCCTTAATTTGTGTGCTCAGTGGCTGGCTTTCTTTCTTTCTTTTAATCCTTCGATGTATCGAGTCTACGTCCCTCTTTTGATTTCTACCGAGCGCCTGCTTGAACTGGGGCCGCTCGGTCCATGATTCTATGTTTATAATAATAATGGTGTGCTGGGAAATCAGTTCATCATCATCATCATCAAAGTAACAAAACAACAATAGCAATAATCTTAGAACTGCAGATCTAGAAGGGACCCAATGGATCAAGGAGTCCCGTTCCATCAAGGAGGCTCCCAACAGTCCCAGGTAGAGAACACTAAGAAGCGCTTTACCATTTCCTACCTCTAGGGGGCACCCTGGGACCACCACGCAGCTGGCCCAAGGCCCCCCAGGCTGGCTCTTCTCCCAGGAAGCCCAGAATCAAACACCCAACCTCTGGCTTTGCAGCCAGAGACATACACCACTGAACTATCGAGTCAGCTTCATATATACACCATAACCATTATTTCCCTCCCACCTATGTAAGAATTCAGTGTTTGGGGAGGAGGTTTTAAATTGCTTTTGCAATTCCTATTCCTGATCATTTGTCTACAAGCCCCTTTGGTGGCTGACCAATGAACTTGTTTTCAAAGCTGGGTGTTATTTTGTTTTTGGTTTTTTTTGGTTATTCCTGTTTCATGAGCTTTATTGAGTTATTTCCTGTGCTGCAATCAGTCTTCGAATACGAGCCAGTAAAGATACGCCAATGATTTTTGACAAGCTGACCTTTCTCGGCTTCCTTTGACTTGTTTAATTAGGTCCTACGTGCAGCAGCAACGTGTACATGCAAGTAGCTCAGCCTTCCTGGCGCTCACCCGGCAACGCTAAATAAAATAAAAGCCGGGAAGGTTGGATTCTGTTTCTGGAGAAATATCTCACTTACCTTGAAACCCCTATTAGGGTGGCTAGACGTCGGTTCTGACGTGACAGCACAGAGCACGTATTAGTATTATTCAAAAAACTCATGGGAACATCAGGTAGAGAAGGTGTCAGAAAATGAGGAAGTCAAGATCTTGTGGGATTTCCAGATCCAGACTGATAGACACCTTGAACATAACACACCAGGAAATCTGGCCCCATTTTAGCTGTCCTTCCAGAAGCAGACACCTTTCTCTTCAGATGGTCTTTCTCCTAGTGATTGGCTGTCGGGGAGGTGTTTTTAAATGTATTGTGCCCTTGATGCTTTGAATCTGTTTCTGGTGTTGATTTTGTTTATTGTTTTTAGTGTGTTTTTAAAAATTCTTTTAAAATATTTATATATGTACTGGTCTTAGCTTTTCAATGTTGTCTTTTCAATGATATAAGCCGCCTTGGGTACTTTGGAAGTAGAAAGGTAGGGGGTAATATGTCTTAAATAAATTAATTAAATTCCATCTTTCTGATGTTCTTTTTCTCCCTCTTTGAAAGTGTGGGAAAATCTGATGCAAACGAACAGAGACGAAAACTTCGCCCAATGCCAGGAGGTCGGGGTGAAGTTGGACAGCTTCGCTCTCCGGCATTCAAATGCTGCGAATCTGGATGGAATCTAACGTAATGAAATGACCATTCTCACCCATCCTTGGGTTTAGATTAGTGGTCCCCAACCTTGGGCCTCCAGATGTTCTTGGACTTCAACTCCCAGAAATCCTGGCCAGCAGAAGTGGTGGTGAAGGCTTCTGGGAGGTGTAGTCCAAGAACATCTGGAGGCCCAAGGTTGGGGACCGCTGGTTTAGATCACCTGCTCTGGTTACCTCTGTGCTCCCTGACACGAATGTAGAGTTGTAACCTACAGTTTCCTCAACAGAGAGGCATGGAAAAAGTATAGAAATGAAATATTTGGAGCACAGACCCTGCATCTGGCAGAACGGCCAGGCCTTTCCCCTAACACAGCCTACAGAGTCCTCTTTCTGGCAGAGTCACAGAACCCTAACCCTTCTGGACCATTAAGTGCAACCTCCTGATAAATATCTGTGAAGATTCCCAGTCATCCAGGTGAGGCTATCTCAACGTTGAGTCATGGCAACTGGACTTCTTCCTTGTTAGGTTGAAACATTTTGCTACTCCTCCAAGCAGCTTCTTCAGTCTCAGGAGAGATGGTAGGAGATCCATGATAGATTTCCCCCCTTGTCTGAATAGGCTCCTTCGATGGACAATAGACACAGGTGAGTGAGATGTCTTCTATTCATCATGTCGCCCTTCCATCCATCCCCAGAAAAATCAGGACCACACCTACCAGGAAGCAAATACAAGTAAAGCTAACTGAGACTTTGAGAAACTCAAGCAGATGGCTATCTAGATTCCAGATGTGGGCCAGGATGGCACTGGGTCCTTATTCTGAAAGAAGCCCTCCCAGGGGGAAAAAATCAGAAGTGGCAGAAGAGAATATCTCCCCCCAGGTAAGATCTCATCCTTCCTGCCTCAATATTTGGTCTGGAAGACTAGAAAACTCTTTGAGAAGATGACGAGGAAAGAGACTTGTCTTCTCCATTGGCCAGATTCTGGCATAGGGGGGTAGCTATCGCTTGATGAGTATCTCTACTCACAGAGGTAGGTCCATCATGTGTGGATCTAGGTGGGAAGACTTGGGAAGCAGGTGGGAAAAAGCCGGGCACGGGGTGAAGTTACACACATCTTGCTACAAATAGACTTCTTTGGATACCTTTATTCTGAATAAACTGTCTCACCTCTGATTTTAACTCTGCAAACGGTCTTTCTTAATGTTTGCTTACCATTCACGGCCCACCGGCCATGTTGCGTCCTGTAAGGATAGGAACAGATTTAGTTACCTTTGCTCTTTCTGCTCAGAATCACATCAAGACTTCCGCCGAGACAAAATCATCATCATCAAAATAGAACGGCAGAGCTGGAAGGGGACCTTATGGATGACCGAGTCCAGCCCCCTGTCAAGGAGGCTCCGTGGGGAATCGAACCCCCAACCTCTGCCTCTACAGACAAATGCATAAACCTGTGAGCTATCCAGCAGTTCTGCCCCTTGCCTCCAAGCTCAGATATTCACAAGGTCTGTTTTGTACGCACAAACTCATACATAACTTTAAAAATATATATTGGTGGTAAAATTGAACCACTCACCATGTTTTAGCCAATAAGGAAAAGACTCGCCTAGCATTCTGGGAAAAATACTCAGGCGCAAAGCAATGATTTTGAGGGGGGGGAACCCTCCATAAAATATGCAACTGCTCAATCTTAATTTCGCCCACCCTCCCACACCCGGTCCACCGTCCACCCACGTCCACGCTGTTTAAAATGTCCATAGACCCCCATGTGACGATATTACTCATACTCAGTTATGAGTCTTAGTTAAGGCGAGGGACATGACAAAGCATGGAGCTGACGTGATTAATGCATGCCCCGAGGGAAAAGCCGGGCACCGGAGGTGAAGTTAAATACCTTCCACGCGCATTAATCAACACCACGGTGCCAAGCAAAAATGGTCTCATTGTGAGCAGAAAAATGGATCTCCAGCTTCAAAGTAACATTTTTAATGTTTCACATTAATTTCTCTCGCATGGCGTCATCAGGGGTGTTTTTTTTTTGCCTTCCCCCAAAAAACTATATATTTAAAAAGTCATGTCACCCTTTTAAACCTTCTTCTTTGGACACCCGAGAAATGCTCGCTGCTTTCTGATGTAGTGACAAATTTCCCCAAGGATGCGAGTTTTTCTTCCAACATAGGAAGTAGGATATTAGGCATTGAGCGTTTATAAGAAACATGTATTTATTTATTATTTCAACTTCTATGCCACCCCATAGCACAAGGCACTCTCTGTCTCACATATAAAAATGAGGGCATCCATGTTCTTGGTTTGTCCCCCCCCCCCGAGCCTTTAATGAATATATAACTCTGAGTTAGCAGGGTGGAACTAAAATTTATTAGCTCATGAATGAGCTAATTTAGAGCTTAACAAACACCCTGAATCCTTTTCCGGGGCCAGACACTTCTTGGTGATTTATTCATGCCGAAGTAAAGTTGGGTCAGTCCTAGTGGCAAATGGTGGCAAATTCGTGAGAGTCACATTTCCGATTGCGCACCAGGTCACGAAAGCAGGGCATCACCTATTAGCAGCGATTCCATGGCAATCCCATTCACCTGCCAATCGCCAATAGGACTCTGGCTGTTTACATTTCCAAAGAGTTTTAAATTTTATTTTTTGTTAAAAAAAATAAGGAGACATTTGGAAATTAAAATTTCAGCTCAGGCGAAATATTCAGTGCAGTGCTGGCCTGATCATTAGCCAGAGTGAGACAGTTGCGAGATCTGGATTGTTAGAATTGTTAGGTATTTAATTAGCTGATTGTTTACTTTCTACCATAATAGAGAAGGGTCATGGTGGGGTTTTCTCCCTCGTATCCTCGAAATAATCTGGCTGATTTTGACTATGGCGCGCCTTAAATGGGGTTGCAAATTTTGGCGAGGTTTCTTTTAAATTCCAGGATCGGTGGCGGCGGGATTGGAGTTTGGATTTAGAACCTGCGTAATTCACAAGATTACAACATGTACAGTGATGCCTCGCTAGACAGTCACCCCGCATGACAGTTTTTTCGCTAGACATTGGCTTTTTGTGATCGCTATAGCAATTCGCAAAACAGTGATTCGTATGGGGGGATTTTGCTGGACAATGTTTGGTCCCTGCTTCGCAAACTGATTTTTGCTAGACAACGATTTTGACAGCTCCCTCTGTGCTTGCAAAACAGGTGTTTTCAGGACCTAAGCTTCGGAAGACAGCTATTTAAACAGCTGATCGGCGGTTCGCAAAGCGGCTTTCCTATGGCCCAGCTTCGCTAGACAACGACGATTCTTCCCCATTGGAACACATTAAACAGGTTTCAATGCATTCCAATGGGGAAATACTTTTCGCTATACAGTGATTTCAGTGGAACGGATTATCATCGTCTAGCAAGGCACCACTGTACCAAATTATGTCCTGGTTTTCCTGTGATTAAGGCTGCCCTTTGGATAAACCTATGTTGGATGGATAGCTCAGTGGTTTAGGTGTCTGGTTGGGAGTTCGATCCCACACTGGGCCTCCCAAGAGAAGAGCCAGCCTATGTAGCCTTGAGCAGAAGACCCCCCAGAAGAAGGGAATGAATGACAAACCACTTCTGAGCACTTGTTACTTGGAAAAACCCTGAAAAAGGTTGTCATATGTCAGAATTGACTCCATGACTATTGATATTGCATTAAGCTATTAGATGTAAATCCATGTGTCATTCTTAACTGAGTGGAAAATCAACATGTATGTTAATCCCATTGATTGAATGAGTCGACTTCGCTTGTAGCTGTAGTTTGGGACCTAGGGCCTCAGCTGGCCAAAATCGGCCTAATAATTCAGCACCGTCTCTTCCAGCGTCATTTCTCCAGTGTTTGAAACCGTCTGGAACATACGCACAGCAGTCAAGTGCTCGGTTCTTCAATATCTGCATAACAATGATAATATATAAAAAAAGAGCCCCATGCGGCTTTATTAGACAAATGGCACCTGAGTAACAGACCATCTTTCTTTGCCTTCTAATTTTATTTTCATGAAGATTTATGGGGAGGGAAAAGATCAGAGATTTAATACATAGGAATAAAACAACTTCCCTAGTGGTTGGGTTTCTCAGCAGATGCCAGATAAGAGTATCGCACCATTCATTCTCTCTACAGTAAGATCCATACATCGATAACAAACAGCAGAGCCATTCATAACTATGTGGTCCTCGGAAGACCGGGGCAGATAAATATAGGGAACAGCCATTTTTTAAAAGGAAATGTCTCCTTTTGAAACTTATCCCCCTGTGAAAATAGTTCTGGAGGATGAAATGGTAACATTTCCCCCATTAAGAAAATGAAATTGAATTATACACGGATGAACAAAAGCCGGTCCTAAGCGCCGGAGAGAGCTCCTTCATGAAAGCTGGGTCCCGGCAGATGCTGGATAACAAACACAACCAACAGGAAACTCAGAAGGCTGTGAAAAGGAGCTTGACGTCAAAGCCCTGACAACAGGTTCATCTAAAAAATGAAGGATAACACCGTAAGTGGAAAAGGAGACTCTAAGCAACTGGCAGAATATGGCTCGGACGCCTGCAGGCCCTCTCTATAGTGGGTCCTCTTCAGGAGTTTATATGGCACGTTCTTGCCATGAAGCTGAAATGTCTCAGGAAAGAGGAATAATTCCTAAGATCTTTCTTTTCCATATTCTTTCTTTTAAGCCAAGAAGGAAGGAAGGAAGGAAGGAAGGAAGGAAGGAAGGAAGGAAGGAGCTGATGAGGAATAGAAGGAAGGAAGATGATGAGGAATGGAAGGAATAAAGGAATGAAGGAGCTGATGAGGAATAGAAGGAAGGAAGGAGGTGATGAGGAATAGAAGGAAGGAAGCTGATGAGGAATGGAAGGAATAAAAGAACGAAGGAGCTGATGAGGAATAGAAGGAAGGAAGGAAGGAAGGAAGGAAGGAAGGAAGCTGATGAAGAATGGAAGGAAAGAGCTGATGATGAATAGAAGGAAGCAGCCGATGATGACTAGAAGGAAGGAAGGAAAGAAAGGAGAATTCAGAAGTGGGGATTCAATTGCCCAAGTGTAAACATAATACAAACTGGAGCTCTGGTCGGTCCAATCAAGCGAAGTGCCACTGAGACAGGAAGTGATCTCATACACCTTCTTCCCCAAAAGGAACCAATAGGCAGCCTAGACAGAATCAGCCCAGATGCTTCATCAAAAATGTGTAGTAGCCTTGGGACTTATTGATGGTTTGACTACTCAGTCTTTCTTCCACCAACACACCCAACCGCCATCATGATTTAAGGGACACTTGTAGCGTCCTTCCTTCTTGATGTCCCCATCAGAACTCCTGAAGGCTGAGATCACAGATACTCCCCCCTGGGAGATACAACCCTAATATTTCTGGATTATCGTTACCATTAACAGAAGCCGAGATGCATAAAATAACTTCAAGACATAGTTTCAAATCTTGGAGCATTGCCCCCAAAACAAACCACCATGAATGAGCCATAGTTCCTGCCAAACATGATCATCGTGTAACTCAATAAAGTAGGAAATGGAAGGAGTTTCCCTCTTGCAGATCAAAACATCTCTGTTAGTTTGGTCGCCTTAATGAACATTCCCACTTGAGAACTTCATTAATTCCAGACGGGGGTTTCTGCTTGGCTGGAACTATGATCAGTAGCCTTGTAGGACTGTTATATTGCTCTCGGATGCTCCCGGGCAGGTCTTCAAGGTCTACTGGCGCTGGGGCGACATATCTGAAAATGATTAAGTTACTCCGGTAATTATTAAATTGGATAGCACTCAGATCTCTTCTGCTCTTTATTATATACAATGATTCACCATTTATAGGGTCATAAATCCATTTGGAAGAGGTGTTGCGACTCCTGGCAGGGGAGAGGCTGCGACTCTGTGAAATGAAGCCAAGCCATCGATGTGTCATGCATCTTGTGCTTCAGGGGAGGAAGAGGGGGCAAGGAAAGGTTGGCTCCGGACCAGTTGATCCTGTCTGGTTATTCCTAATGAAGCACTCCAGGGTGGGAGAGGAGGATGGCAATCTGGAAGAAAAGCACTAAGCAGAGAATAAAGAATGCCTTCGTGTCAAGCCTGGTCTATCATGTGGCGCCGAGCGTCGCTTAGCGTCGTAGTAGCATAGTAAAGGAGGACTCCAGTGGGGCTCAGCTAAAACATGCTCCCCATTTCAGCACTTTTGTTAGTAAACAGCAAACTCTGGAACATAGGCTTCCGTAGGTTTGAAAGATATGGCCATTGACTTCTAGGACAGAATCAATCATGATGAGTGTAGGCTAAATATTATCACAGTCCCAATTGTGCAAGATTCTCTTAAAACCTTGTTAGTCAACACTACTGTAAGCTCCATTGATTTCCATGGGCCCATTATACGTAAGAGCAAAAATGGATTCCGGGTTCCCAGATGGTGGCGAGGGTTATATTTCTCTCTCACACACACACACACCATTGTTTATTGCACTTTCATGACACCCTTCTCCCACCAAATTGACTCAAGGCATATCCGAGATCGGTGGCTCCCAACCTTGAGTCTCCAGATGTTCTCGGACTGAAATCCTGGCCAGCACAGAGAGTGATGAAGGGTTCTGGGAGCTTCAGTCCAAGAACATCTGGGGACCCACAGCTGGGAATCCTTGTCCTGGATAATTAAACAAAAGGGAAGGGATTGAAGTAAGAATGGGAAGTATTACAGAGCGAGGGCATGAATGTCATGAGTGCATCCGAAGACCTGGACCCAGAAGGGTTAACTGAGGCTGAAGAGAATGCTGTGAGATCAGAAACACCTGAACCGCCTCCAGATTCTCCTTCCACAGCAGACAAGCTTCGTGCCAGGCTTCGGAAAAAACTTAGAACAAAAAGATCAGAGGATCACTCAAAGGCTGTCCACAGAAACCTACGTTCATCTAGTCCTGAATATTAGCAGGATAGAAAGCTTTCCAGCAGCTCAAGGAGCTGTTTTACTATAAAACAGTTCCCAGTGAAGCAAGAAATTCTGTGGAAGCAAAGAGTCGAAACCTTGGCTTGCATCCACGTTTCTTGTACCATGTTCCTGACCCTGAACTCCGGACTCTGCCCTTGGACTACGCTGGTATTGGACTTTGGACTCTGACCCTGGACTACTCTGTGTATTGGACTCTGGACTTTGATGCTGGACTTCCTTCTGTGAGATGATTTATGGACATTGGCTTTGCATTCTTGGTATTCTTGACCCTGGACTGGTTTATCGGACTTCGGCTGTTGTAACTCCCGGGAACGTGACAATGAAGTAGGCTGAGGTTGCATTGCCACAAAGCCCGGCAATGTTGCCTTCTCTCATTCTGGAGCTGCTGTATCTCAAGGATGCAGATCTCACAGAAGGCATAATGTACCGTAAGCAGCCCTAAGCAGATGAGTTGAGTTGTCATGACAGAGATGGCCCAATTCATTAGATTTCACAAGAGGTTGCAGGGCATGGACTATACATCGTCCATAAACCTTGTGTATGCAGAGAGTCAGTTTTACAGCCTCATTTTTAACCAGTAAATCTCACGGTTTCTGTGTTTCCAAGAGCTGTACATTATTCAGAATGCTGTTGCAACCTCATACAAAGCCACCCCTCTCGAAAAAAAATCTAAAATGAAAAGCAACTTTCAAAAAAAGAGAGGCAATTTACCTTTCACAGCTAGCATCTAGATTAGTAGCTCTTTATTATGCCCGTATTTTAAATCGCTCTTCCTATGCCTGGGTCAGCCCCACTGAAATGGATGTGGTTCCAGTTCTTGAGAGTCACGCTTTCAAAGCAGTCCTTCCCCCCGTTTCCTCTCCACCTGTTACTTGCCCACCAACTCCATCCTGCCTTTAATTGAACAAAGTGGACTTAATTTGAATTAAACTGTCAAGAAATCTTCCACTTAAATTGATTTATCTGCTTCTTCGGCTGAAATGGATTCGTTTCTGCACAATGTAGAAGAAGCATGCGTTGATGGATTGAGTCTCAAGGAATGGAAATATTTTTTTTAATGCAACTCCATTAAATTCTACTCAGGTATGAAAGGGAAGAGAAGCAAAAAGGAAAAAGCGAGAAGATGAAAATGTTAGGAGTAGAATGTTGGAGGGTGGCGGCCAAGAAACAGAAACAGACAAAGTGCCTTCAGATACAGATTCCGGCTGTCAAAAAATCATAAGTTTTAGATAGCAAATCCAAGATGTACAGTCTTTCCAACAGGTTTCTTCATCATCATCATCATCTCTAGGTAAAGGTAAAAGTTTCCCTTGACATTTAGTCCAGTTGTGTCCAACTCTAGGATGCGGTGCTCATCCCCGTCTCCAAGCCATAGAGCCAGCATTGTCCGTAGACCATTTCCATGTCCACGTGGCCAGCGCGACTAGACATGGAATGCCATTACCTTCCCACCGAGGTGGTGCCTATTTATCTACTTGCATTTTTACATGCTTTCAAACTGCTAGGTTGGCAGGAGCCGGGACAAGTGACGGGAGCTCACTGCATCGCGTGGATTCGATCTTACAACTGCTGGTCTTCTGACCCTGCAGTACAGAGGCGTCTGCAGTTTAACCTGCAGCGCCACCACGTCCTATTTCATCATCTCTAGTATGACTCATTTTGTTGCTCAAGGTGCTGCTGCTTTTGATATTGTTTTTTCTCGAGTCCTTCTAAACCTCCCCACCCGACTCTTTCTGTGCTCGTTAGGAACATAGGACACTATCTTATTCTTAGCCAGATCCTTAGCTCATCCAGCTTAATATGGCTACTTCTGACTGGGAGGAACCTCAATAACTAACACACAGAATAAAAGGAACAACTAGTGCTGACATCACAATATTCCTGAATCCCACTGTTATTCGTAGAGATGGGATTTGGATGGAGTTTGGCTATCACTTCCATAATTCCCCACTCTGAGCAGTTCCACCTGACCTAGAGAGACTTAAATGTGGCTTGCCTGGGATAAATGCTTTTTAAAGGCTTAGCTAGGTCTATCTCTGCCTAGCTTCCTGTTCAGAAAGCTCCCAGCTAGCACCAGGGCAGGAATAGGAAGCTTGGTCAGATATAGGCTTAGCTATCATAGAATCATTGAATTAGAAGGGCCTGCTCCATGCAGGAATCTAAATCAAAGCAGAGACGACAGATGGTGGTCCAATTTCCTCTTGAAAGCCTCCAGTGTTGGAGTGCTCACCACCTCCTAAGGTCATGGGTCCCATTGTCATACTGCTCTAACAGTTAAGAAGTTTTTTTCCTGATATTCATCCAAAATCTGGTTCCCTGTAGCTCAAGTCCTTTACTACAGTGGTCCCCAACCTTGGGCCTCCAGATGTTCTTGGACTTCAACTCCCAGAAATCCTGGGTGGTGGTGAAGGATTCTGGGAGGTGTAGTCCAAGAACATCTGGAGGCCCAAGGCTGGAGACCACTGCTTTACTACATGTCCTGCATTCTGGGATGACCAAGAACAGATCCTGCCCCTCCTCTGTAGGACAGCCTTTCAAGTCTTTGAAAAGTGCTCTCCTCTCTCCATTCTTTTCTCAAGGCTAAACGTGCCCACTTTTTTTCAGTCTTTCCTCACAGGGCTTGGTTTCCAGCCCCTTGACCATCCTTGTTGCCCTCCTCTAAACTTGCTCCAATTTGTCAGCATCTTTCTTCAGCTGTGGCATCCAGAACTGGACACAGTATTCTAGATGAGGCCTAACTGGTACCTCACTTGATTCAAAACTTTCCACCTCAGGCCTTTCCCCCCAGGTAAGCCATATTTACATGTAGATAAATGGTGCCTAGGTTCTGTAGAACTCCGAGAATTTGGAATCATGCTGCCCAAGAAATCTGAAAATCTCATTCCCCAGACGAACATACAGCACTGATGTTACCTGTCTGTCATGGGTTTGGAGGGAAAGTTCCATCCTATGGGGAGTGGAAGGCGGGACATCAGGAGGAGGGGCTGTACTGTATAAATATGTGATGCGTGTGTGGAGAAGCTAAGCAGACGAAGCAGCAGCTGGGAAGAAGGAGTTGTTGTGGGAGTCTGTGTGTCAGACAGGGTACTTCTGTGTGTCAGAGTACCAACCTGATAGGTTCAGGTGTCTGTTGGTTAGCCAGAACTGATAGGTTCAGGGTCTGTGCTTTAAGTTAAGGGTTCTGTGTGAACCAAACTGTATGCTTGTATGAGTGAAACTAAGCCACGTTACTTTATGTTATTCACCTAATTGTTTTATTTACCCTGTTTGTATTTAAAATAAACCTTATTCTTTTATTGTTTGAAAATCCATCCCTGGTCTGTGTGACTTATTATAGGGAATGGTTGGTGGCAGCTTAGTGTAACTGTGTGACAGGTCCCAGTAGGTCTGGGTTTGTCACATTGATTGGTGTCCAGCGTGTGGGATACGACTGGTCCAGTTGTCCAGTGGTCCAGAAAAGCCTTGGCAAGTGTGCCCAGAGCAAGGGGGGTCTAGTCAGGGACAGTCTGAGGCGCGTAGGTAATCTTCTAGGTGTACCTCACGGGGAGGTGCACTAGTGGAAGAACGTGCCAACTGGGGAGACTTAGATTAAGGTGCTCTGAGGCAGCCTAGTTTTGGCGGGAAAACGCTGAGGCAAAACTGCGTAGCAACAGTGATCTAGCTTGCCAGCTGAGAGGCCCAGCAGAGGGGGGTAGGCTCTGACTCGATACTGTTGCAACTTTAGTGCTGAAGAACAGCAGCAGTCTCTAGGGCAAGCTGGTTCTGAGGCAAGAAGGAAAAAAGTGGTCGTTTTATTTTGAGGCTTGACTTTTTAAAGCAGCCTGTTCTGAGGGGGGATTATGCCCTTGACTCGAAGCCAGATAGCAGACATGAGTGAAGTGAAAGACCCCCAGATTGACCAAGGTTCTGAGGATGAATTTGGCTCAGTGCAAGGTGACAGCACAGGAGAGCAGAACCCAGAACTCAGAAAATTGATCCTAGTCCAACAGCATGAACTGAGGATGAGGCAATTTGAAATGGAGGAAAGGGAGAGGCAGGAAAGATTGGAGAGAGAGAGAATGGCGTTTGAATTAAAGAGATTGGAACTGATGAACCAGAACAATAATAATAATAGGGATTCTGAGGGAGGCCAATTGTCTAAGGCTGACCTGAAGAAATTCCCTGTGTACCACAAGGGAGATTGTCCTGAGGTGTTCTTTTCCTTAGTGGAAAGAGCGTTTGTGGACTTCTCAGTGAGGGAAACTGAGAAGATGACCATCATGCGATCTTTAATCAGTGGTAGCCTGGCTGAGGTTTATGCCGAGATGCCTGAGGAACTGATGAAAGATTTTGCAGAGTTTAAAAAACTGGTGTTTGCAAGACATGGGATAAATGCGGAACAGCTGAGACAAAGATTCAGGTCCCTCACAAAAAAACCAGAACAGACTTTTACCCAAGTGGGGGCCCAATTGGTGAGGCTGCTTGAGAAATGGCTATCGCAGGAAGGGACAGAGACCTATGAGCAGCTTAAAGACTTGATAGCACTGGAACAGTTCTATTCAGTCCTGCAAGGGGAATTGAAATTCCAGGTGAGGGAAAGGAAACCGAGGTCTGTGGCAGAAGCCGCAGAGATCGCAGATTTTATTTCCCAAATAAGAAAGCCCTTGGGTGAGGGGAAATCTGTAGGTAAACCCAAAGAAACCTACAGCAAGTACTCTCAGGGACCAGGGAAAAGCCAGCAAGGGGGAGGGGCCCATGGTGAAGGGAAGCCCTCAGACATGAAACTAAGACCTCAGATTTTGGAGGGAAAACCAAAACAAGAGGAGAGAGAATCAAAATACACCAGAAAATGTTATTTCTGTCAGGGAAAGGGTCATCTAATCTCAGAGTGTGAGAAATTGAAGCAGCTAAAAGGAATGGTGCCTCAGAATTCTAGTGGGACCAAGCCAAAAGCTGTGTTCTGTGTCCAGAAAGAGCAAAGCTCATTGTCACTGAGGGAGCCTGTTGCCATGACTACTCAGTCTGGAACAGCTACCTCTGCTGATCAGGCTGAGGAAAATGGTCCTCTTATAGAGGTGAAGCGCTGCTTGCTGGTAAAAACAGATTCTCAGTTGTTTGAGACAGCCGGGGTGGACGTAGGAATACTTGACCGTCAGTATAGGGGGCTGCGGGACACTTGTTCCCAGGTAACCCTGTGCCATCCAGATATTATTCCTCGGGAGTTTATAATCCCAAATGAGAGCATGAAGGTGGCAGGTATTGAGGGGCAGGTAATCTCTCTGCCAGTAGCAGAGGTACCTGTCAACTTTCAAGGCTGGAGGGGAGATTGGCGGATAGCAATTTCATCGACTCTGCCAGCAGACGTGCTCGTGGGAAATGACCTGGCTGAACATGTGAAACGGGTGCTAGAGATTACACGCTCACAAGCCACCACAGGGACAGTTCAGGGGGGTAATGATGAGCCAGAGACGGAAGCAGAGGGGAGTTCAGAAGCTGTGGTGGAAACCTTAACCACAGACAGCAGATTTGGACAGGAGCAAAAGGCAGACGCCACTCTCCAAAAGTGTTTTGAACAGGTGACTGACGCCCAGCTAACACCTGAAACCCCAGTGAGATTTCTGGAGAAAAAGGGGATTTTATATAGAGAAACCCTGAGGAATATCTCAAAAGGGGGAGATGGGATCAGAAGTCAGCTGGTGGTACCTGAAAAGTATCGCCCCATGATCTTACAAAGGGGTCACTCTGACATGTTTGCTGCACACTTAGGGGTGAAAGGGCCCCTTGATTTGATCAAACAAAATTGGGAGCAGATCACCCAGGATGACCCACAAGACGTTGTGACATACATAGACCCCTTGATGAATGACCTAAGGAGAAATCTAGAGCTGGCAGCAGAAAACCTGCAAGCTCAGAAGGTCAGACAGAAAACATGGTATGACCACAAAGCTAGAGAGAGGCACTTTGACCCAGGGGAGGAAGTGCTTTGGCTTAGGCCCTGCAGAGAGAATAAACTGCAGCTCAAATGGGCAGGACCATATAGGGTCATTTCCAAGATGTCAGACCTGAACTACCTAATAGAGCAGGAGGAGAACCAGGCAAGGAGGGTGGTTCATGTGAATGCCCTAAAACCCTACTACAGAGGGGAACAGAGGGTTTTATTCGCGATAAAAGCAGCTGAGAGCGAGGAAGCTGAGTTACCCTTCTGGGAGGGTAGAGGGGAAGTAAAATACAACCCAGAGGAGGTAAAGATCAGTCCTGCACTCACCCAAGACCAGCAGCAAGAACTAAAAATGCTGCTTAGTGAATATCAACAGGTGTTTTCCAACAAGCCGGGGATAGTGAAGGGAGTGATGCATCGGATCCACACAGGGGATGCACCCCCGCAAGCAGTATCCCCATACCGAGTAACGGGACCCTATAGGGACAAGGTGCGGAAGGAGCTGGACGAGATGCTGAGGGAGAACATAATCGTCCCCTCTTCTAGCCCTTGGTCCTCTCCGATAGTCCTTGTGGACAAGCCTGATGGGAGCATTAGGTTTTGTGTCGATTACAGGAAATTAAACCGTGTAACCACTCCTGATGCCTACCCAATGCCCAGGCTAGACAACCTGATTGAAACCATAGGGGGTTGTCGGTTCATCTCATCATTGGACCTGGTAAAGGGATATTGGCAATTAAGAATTGATCCCAGGGATCAAGAAAAGACTGCCTTTTGCAGCCCTTTTGGTCTCTATGAGTTTCGAGTCCTGAGCTTTGGTCTCAGAAATGCACCAGCCACATTCCAAAGGCTGATGGACCAGACCTTAGCAGGGCTCAGTGACTTTACAGTGGCCTACATTGACGATATAGGGATCTTCAGTAATACCTGGGAAGATCACCTGATACACCTGGAGTTGGTGCTGCAGAGGTTAAGTGCAGCAGGGCTAACAGTAAAGGCCAGCAAGTGTCAGCTGGGTAGCCCAGAAATAAAATACTTGGGTCACATGGTAGGGGGAGGAATGATAAAACCCCTGGAGGCCAAAATAGAAGCAGTTCGTGATTGGCCTAGACCCAACACCAAGAAAAAAGTCAAATCATTTCTTGGGTTGGTGGGCTACTACAGAAAGTTCATCCCGAGGTTTAGCGAGATTGCGGCTCCGCTGACCGATCTGACGAGGAAGACGGCTGATGACCGCATCCCGTGGACCAGCGACTGTGAGGCGGCGTTCCAGAGATTGAAGCAGGCGCTCATCAACTATCCTGTGCTGCGCGCTCCAGACTTCGACCGGGAGTTCATCATCTACACCGATGCGTCTAACAGCGGGGTAGGAGCAGTTCTGTGCCAGGAGGATGAGAATGGTGACCAACATCCAGTGTCCTACCTGAGTAGGAAACTTCAAAAAGGTGAGAGACATTTGGCAACCGTGGAGAAGGAGTGTTTGGCCATAGTCTACGCGATCCAGAAGGCCAAGCCTTACATCTGGGGAAGACATTTTATTCTGTGTACTGACCATTCACCATTGCAATGGTTAAAGACAATGAAAACCCACAATAGCAAACTTATGAGGTGGGCTTTAAACCTACAGGACTATGACTTTGAAGTGAAGGTGGTCAGAGGGTCAGTGAACTGTGTTGCTGACGCCTTATCAAGAAGACCTGAAGAATGAAGACGGCGAAAGAACATGGACTATGTGTATATAATGCTGATAAAAAGTAAAATGTACCTGGTTTTGAATTTGGTTTGTATTAATAAAGGTAAATTGATGTACTGTATATGGTAAATGTTTAAATGCCTATTTGCTATGGTTTAACTTAGAATGTAAGTATGAGTAAGTGTAATATGGCATGTATAACTGTTGTTGTGTTTTATACAGGTTGTTTTTTGGTGAAAAGCACCTTAGCTTTCCCCCTACAAAACAACTTATAAAGAGGGGAGGTGTTACATACAGCACTGATGTTACCTGTCTGTCATGGGTTTGGAGGGAAAGTTCCATCCTATGGGGAGTGGAAGGCGGGACATCAGGAGGAGGGGCTGTACTGTATAAATATGTGATGCGTGTGTGGAGAAGCTAAGCAGACGAAGCAGCAGCTGGGAAGAAGGAGTTGTTGTGGGAGTCTGTGTGTCAGACAGGGTACTTCTGTGTGTCAGAGTACCAACCTGATAGGTTCAGGTGTCTGTTGGTTAGCCAGAACTGATAGGTTCAGGGTCTGTGCTTTAAGTTAAGGGTTCTGTGTGAACCAAACTGTATGCTTGTATGAGTGAAACTAAGCCACGTTACTTTATGTTATTCACCTAATTGTTTTATTTACCCTGTTTGTATTTAAAATAAACCTTATTCTTTTATTGTTTGAAAATCCATCCCTGGTCTGTGTGACTTATTATAGGGAATGGTTGGTGGCAGCTTAGTGTAACTGTGTGACAGGTCCCAGTAGGTCTGGGTTTGTCACACCTAGGTTCTGTAGAACTCCGAGAATTTGGAATCATGCTGCCCAAGAAATCTGAAAATCTCATTCCCCAGACGAATCTCATTCCTTTCCAACGATGGGCTTAATTTCTGGAACTTTTTCCCCCAAAGGGTCACCTACCTTCTGCAGCACACTTGGCTCCATTATTCACTTTCTAGTCACCATTTTAAAAGCCCTCAGAGTTCAACATTTCATAGCTTCCTGACAGAAAACTGTTCTCAGAGGAAGTTATATTTGGCAATTGGTTATCTGCCATTGTCTTTTTTTAATTTTTTCCCCCTAAATCTGGCACATCTTGGAATGTACAGCATGACATTAGAGGTAACATGGCCGAAGACTGTAAATCTGCCTCCATTCTGATTTTGTCACATTTCTCTCAATCCCACATCCATCTTCTTTCACATCAAGTTGTGAAGCTGGGGGCGTTGCATGGAAATAGGTGTGCATTTAGACTTCGTTCTCCACCATGCGCTTCTTATTTATGCATTTTATCTTGTTCACTGTGTTCCCTGTCAGGCAAGTTTGCACAGATTTCCCCCTCAGGCATGATACTATGTGTGTGTATGCTCTCCAAATTCTGCACCCTCTAGTTGTTAACATTTTAAAATATATGCATAGTTTGAGTGATAGGCCCTGCTACTCTGAGACTTCTTAAAGCAAAGTTGTGGGTTTTTTCCCCGGCAACAAATCTCTCGAGGTGTCAAGAAACGGTACTTTTGTAGAGCCTGTCACCTCCAATGAAATTATTTTCCATTCCTGACATGGATGAAAAAAAAAACTCAATGACTGTTGGAACAAGGAGAAAGTGGGATAAGACATGGGTTTTCCCCCATTTATCTCCCTCGCATTACATCAAGAATCTGACAAGACTTGGAACATAGTGGCTTCAGGGCTGGGTTCATGTGACGTTAGTGAACTTGGCTTCTACTCCTTACTAAAAAACAAAACAGAAGGCATGCTCTCTTCTGTCCTTTCCAAGTCAATTTCAGAGGGTATTATTTAAGTACACAAAACCCACAATACTAAGATGAAGGTCAACCAAGGAACGAGTAAACCTCATTCTCCATCTCTGGGATTGTTCAAACGCAATCTATCTAACATCTTCCTTAATAGCATCATAGAATCGTCGTAGGGTTGGAAGGGACCTTGGAGGTCTTCTATTCCAAACCCCTGCCCAAGGCAGGAGACCTCAGACCATCCGGGACAGATGGCTGTCCAACCTTTTCTTGAAAACCTCCAGCAATGGGGCACCCACATCGGGAGGCAAGCTATTCCACTGCTTCACACCATCAGGAAATTCCTCTTTATTTCCAGGTTTGATCTCCCACTGGCAAGGTTCCACTCATTGGTGGACACTTGTCCTACCCTCAGGCACAATGGGGAATAAATTGATGCCCTCTTCCCTGTGACATCCCTTCAGATATTGGAAGACTGCTAGGACCCCAGGCTCAGACCTTTCTCTTCAGGTGAACCACAGCGATGCGACTTTTGCATTTTCTGGACTGCAAACATGAGAATTCTCCATTCTAAGATTTCTGTGTCTCTTACAGACACCAAAGTGTGGCTCACCTTGGAGGCAAGGCCTAGAGTGAAAGGCTCAGAGGCCTAAATAGGCCTCCCTCCCACAGGAGGCCCGACTGGACCCATCTTTGCTATCCTTCTGCAAGCAGAACCTTTCTGTTCAGGCAGGCTTTTCCTCAATGACTGGTGGTCTTAGAGGTTTTTCTTATGGATTATTATGTTCTGTTGTTTTAAATGTGCTTTATTTACAATTTTTAATATAATAATTGTTTAATTCTTTTAAAATTATTTGTATATTTACTGTTTTTAGCTTTTAAATATTTTTTAATTATGTAAGTTGCTTTGGGTTGCTTTGAAGGAGAAAGGCAGAATAAAAAAATTAAATGAAATAAAAAGCTTCCTCTTCCTGCTCCAGTACTAGCTGGGAGCTTTCTTTTCTCTGCAGGAAACTTTGGCAGAGCTAGGCCTAGGACCATAAAGAAGGCTAACCGCCAAAGAATGATGCTTTTGAATTGTGGTGCTGGAGGAGACTCTTGAGAGTCCCCTGGATTGCAAAGAGAACAAACCTATCCATTTTGAAAGAAATCAACCTTGAGTGCTCACTGGAAGGATAGATCCTGAAGCTGAGGCTCCAATATTTTGGCCATCTCATGAGAAGAGAAGACTCCCCGGAAAAGACCCTGATGTTGGGAAAGTGCAAAGGCAAGAGGAGAAGTGGACGACAGAGGACAAGATGGGTGGACAGGGTCATCGAAGTGACCAACATGAATTTGACCCAACTCCAGGAGGCAGTAGAAGACAGAAGGGCCTGGCGTGCTCTGGTCCATGGGGTCACCAAGAGTCGAACACGACTTAATGACTAAACAACAACAAAAGGCCTAGGAGAGTCACAAAGCCTTCCAAATTAGATCTTCTCCCCGCTGCATCACACTTAGGTGTCAGCAAGGTAGCTAACACTCCCAGAATGGAGAGAATGACCCCACAACTCCATCAATTTTGGGGTGGGGAGGCGGAGAGCTGGAGTGAGTGGCTTCTTTTTGGAGAGATGTGACCCCAGAAGCTTTAGTTTTTAAAAAGCCAGCTTCTTCTTGCAGGCACCTGGGTTTGCTTTGCTGGAACGATGTTGTACTTTGCATGCCTTCATAGTGAAATCATTTGTGCCAGTTGAAGGGGAAACAGATAAAAAGATTAAACAACCCTATTTATGCTGTCTGACATAGACTGGTTGGCAAGGCACTGAAAAACTGAACAGGAAGATCAGAGCAGGCTTTGAACGTTTTTACAACCACAAGCAAAGTTATTATAAGAACCCACGAATTCACACCTTGAATGCTAACGTCAACTAACTAGGACTCAAATCAGATCCTCGAAGATTATAGGGAAAGGTGTCTCGGTCCCAAATAATTTTTGAAGGATGCTCTCCATTGAAAGGCATTGGGAGTCATTTCTTTGAGTGTGCCGGACACTAATAAATAAACAGATTTGGCTAATTTCTCCCCTATGATGGACCATGATAGATGATGACTTGGGAAATCCAGGATTTTAAAATGATGTTGAGCTCTTGAACTCACTAGGTGAGCTTGGGATGGTCCCTCTCTCAGTCTGAATTGTTGTGAAGCTGGGAAGAAAAGAAAGTGATGCATGCCCATCTTCAGTTGGTTGCAAGGAAGGATTAAAACGTAACTTATGAATAAGGGGATTTAAAAATATACACTTCTTTAAAAAGAAGAAAATCCCATGCAAAAAAATGCTATCCGCTCCAGTGTAGGTGGTCAGTCCCAATGTCAGTGGGACCCCGAATCCATTCCAGGTTTTCCTCTGGAATTTGCAGGAGTTAGCCAAGTCTCTGAACCCTATCCACCTAAACAGGTTCAGCACCTTGGATAGCTTCACCAACTTTCAGACTAAAACCTGGAATAGATGCGCACACCCACACCCCGAAATCTGTGTCCCCCAGCCATGGCTGCCTACGCACATTTATTTAGGAGTAAGTTTTCTTGCAATCAGTGGGGCACACTCCTGCATTGATAAGTATAAAAAGGAACTGCTATTAACCATCAGGTTGCATTTTCTTGATCCCACCTTCACTTGCTTTCTGCTTTGTGCAGCTGTCGTTTTTTATAATTGCAGACAGAGCCCTGGATGGTGGGTTGTTCTCGCTGGAACGCGGGCCTCGCCGATGCGTTCCGGCTCTCTCTGTTCTGTCAGTCAGCATGAAAGCTTTGCTTGAGCCGCCTATGCAAATATTTTCTCAAATCCCAAATATTCAAAATGTCAGAAAACGCACGAAGGCCTTTTGTTCCCACACCCTGTTTTATGGGATTAACAACAGCGGTGTTGTTGACATGTTATTTGTACAAGGCGAAGGAGAGGGGTGGCGAGGAGCAGAACAAGGGGTTGGAAATTGCAATAATAATGCAAAGAGTCGGCGGTACATGAGCCATAAACAGAACTGAAAGCCCTTTAAAGGTCTGGATGTAGATAGTCAAGTCCAGCTGTGGACAGGAACAGATAGCCGTGCTTCATAACGGGGGTAGTGTACGTCTTCTTGAGTCGTCTTCTGAACAGGTAGGTGGGAAGAAGTGAAATTAATTCAGAGGCGCAGGGACATTTGGAAACAAAATGTACTTCTGTATCAAGAAATCGGAGCACCATGAATATTTAATTGGGGGAGAGAGGGAAAAAGAAAGATTTTGGTCACTTGGTTAAAAAAAGGCTTTACCACCTATCTCTTCCTTCCTTCCTTGCATAAGAACCTGGCTTGGGGTCCTCTGACAGGCAGATGTTCACCAGGTGGTGCAGAAATACACAGCAGCCAAAACTGGAATCTTCTGAATATAAAGCAAGGACTAAATGACTGAACTAAACTAAGATGCTGGTCCTTGGGGGGGGGGGTGGAGGTTGTGGGGTGGTGATGGACTGGTTGAGTCCAGTAGAAACAAGAGAAACTTTTAGAGAAATCAGGCCCTTGTTCCATCTATCCTGTCCCCCAGGGTTTAAGGCAGGACCCTTTCTGAGCCCTCCTAGCTGGTGATTTCCTATCCATGTCCTAATCAAGCCTAATCTTGCTAAGCTTCAGAAACCAGATGAAATTGGGTATGTTCAAAGTCTTAATGGTGGTAATAAGTCATGGAGAAGAAATTCAACCTTGCAGAGAAGAGAAGATTTCTGCCAATCTTTTCTTTCGTGGTTGTACAGGTTGACTCCCATCCAGGCTCCACTTTTTCCAAATTTTGTTTAAAATCAGGAGAAACTGAACAAGATCCATTTGCCCCCGTGTAAGACAAATCCATTATGTGCAATGTGTGTTTCACTCTCTGGCCTCTCTCATATCAATAAAGGAAGAACTAACTGCCCCCCTATTTTGACCTAAATATTCTGAGATGACCCTGTCCTTTACCTTCTGCAAACAAATTTGAGTTTGAACGAGCACACAATTGATTATTTCTATAGTTCTTCCTTGTCTTGAAGCTGCTAAGACAATTCCTCCTTTCCTTCCTTGATATCCAGATAGGAATCTATGAATTCCCAGGAGGAAATTCCATTTTTCAAAGCTATGACCTTGCTGGGAGAGCCACAGATATTCGGGGAATACTTGATAGGATTTCTCAAGCAAACGTTGGACCATCAAGAGTCAACTTGTGATCTGCTGATCTGAGCATCTTGTACGGCACGGGCGAATATTCGTTGCTCGCAGTTAACGCTGCATTTTGGGTTTAGGGGTTTAGAGACTTGCTTAACTAAAGGCTGTCTAAAATCTCTTATCTTGTTGATCCTTGGACATCATGCCTTTCCCACTTTTGTCAAGATAAACAGGATTCCTGTCCCTTTCCGAACTTGACTTTGTTCCAGTTGTTGTTGACACGGACACTCAAAATGTGTTGAGTGGCACCTTTGTTTATTCTGGCAAAATTGATGTCTTGTTGGGTTTTCTTTCCTGCATGTTTTTTTTCCTAGAGAAGAATGTGGGCAATGCTCCAACGGACTGGTTCAATGCTGAAAAGGGAGACGAGCGCTTCAGCCGGCAGAAAGTAAAACAAAAGGAGTGCCAGCCATCTAAGCAGCTGCATATGGAGAGAGGTATTATTCGGGAGAATGTGGAATCTTTTCTCATAGTTAATTAACCTCTTTCACCTTTGTGCTGTTGCAGGCACAAGCAGTCCTTGGTCCTATGTCAAGGGTACAATTAGCGCAGGCTGAACAAGCCTCACAAGTCTCAGTGTGCTTTCCAGATGGGTCTGAACAGGAGCCAGGAGGAGAGAAAAAAACCACGAAACACTCACAGCATTGGGCCCACTGAACCACGGGGCTCACCAAAAACAAGAGTAAACAGACCCTCGGCATCCATATGTTGGATGTTCAGCGAGTCAGACTAGCATCCTACTCAGTAGAGAATATTCAGCTCCACTGTGTGAAGCCTAGCCAAGATTTTAGCAAGAGCTCTCCAAGGTGCTGAAGTTTGGGTACGGCAATGTTCAGGCTAAAACCTAGTGTGGATTTTCCGGCCCACCAGCATCTACTGGTCCAACTCCCTCAAGAACTGGCCAGCTTCTCAAGACTGACAAATGCCCAAGATAAGTGGACTCTTCATCCATTGAAGTGGATTCAAAAGTAACCTGGGCTCCTTTCTTTTGAAAGACTGGAGAGAGATTATATTCTGTGGAAAATTTACTTGTAGAGAAAGAGCCCCAATGATCTTGCAGCTGGACTTTTTGATGGATCCAGCCATTAGGCACAGAGTTTTCAGATTCTTTGGACTACAAATCCCATAATTCTCCATTCTGGGAGTGCCACTAAAGAGAGCCACATCTACAGAACCTAAATGTGGCTTACCAGGAGAAAAGGCCTAGGTGGGAAGGCCCTGTGGTCTAACCTAGGCCTAGCTCCACCCTCACTTCCTGTTCAGGAAGGAAGCAGAACAAAATTCACCCCTCTTCTCCCTTCCATTTTCAATTGAGAAACATTCCAGTGCCCTCTAGTGGCAATAAAAATATTAAAACTTCTGAGACAATCAATAGTGACTCCCAACCTCAGTTCCCCAGCTCTGCTTGGACTGCAACTCCCAGAAACCTTCACCACTAGCTGTGCTGGTCACAATTTCTGGGAGTTGTAGTCCAAGAACATCTGGGGGTCCAAGACTGGGAAACCCAACTGCTTCCCACACTCCTTTCATGCCACAGGGGGGTATTTATGAACCCCCTTTTCCACTTGTTTAACTTCTTGTGAGGGACTGGAGATGCTGGAGGACCAGAAACATAGCTTTGGGTTCCTGGAAATATTTAGCACCCAAGGAACACGTCTTCTCAACGGTTGTGTAGCCTTCATGATCACACCTGACAAAACTGTTGGCTGTCCCCAACAGGCAGTGTGTGCTTGTGCGAGTCGGTGGGTGTGCTCTTTTCAAAAAAAGCCACAACCCATTTTGGAAGAGGGTACAGGGGTAAGGGCAGGGGAAAAAAAGAGAATAATTATGAATGTTCTCAGCCTTAACAGAAAATGGGTGTAGCCTCGGGGAGCAAGAATGGTCAACTGTAGGGTGATTTTTTATTTTTATTTATTTGCATCTGCATGAGAGGAAAAATAAAGAGCATGAGTGTGCTTTTTATTGTTGTTCAGTATCTATTCTGCAGTTAACATGAGCAAGCTGAAATTTCTAGGCATTTTTCAATGGTAGCTTCCCACAGAGTACATCAATTCCTCTGGGGATCGGAAACATCAATTAGCGATTCCAGTCTATTAGCCAGCCCTGTCTAAGAAAAGCATGGCTGGCTCGCTGTGCAAAAAAATGACTCTTCATCCTTCCATGCTCTACTTGGAGGTGAAGAAAATTAGGATCTGGGATGAGGAAGGACCTTGCTCACTCTTACCCAATTTCTTTCTTTCTCCTGGTGGTGCCACCATTGCATACACACATAAATGGTTGTTCACAGCAGTTGGTTGACCCAAATGGTGAACGCTGGCCACAAAACAACAGTGGGGATTATCAGGGGGAAATTCTACAAGAAGAGTTCTTCTTTGAGAGAGGATGAAAATCTCAGTTTTTTAAAGACCGAAATAAGGGGAGAGAAAATAGTTAAATCAATAAAGAACAACATGTGTTGTTGGTTTCTAATCCCCTACCAGCATCTGCCTGTAACCCCATCAGCTTCTGGAAATGTATTTGTCAGAGAGAGATTGAGAGAGACCTAGAAGAACTGGAATCATGGAGTTGGAAGGGGCCTACGAGGTCATCAAGCCCAACCCCCTGCTCATTGCAAGGATCCAAATCAAAGCAGGTCTGAGAGATGGTGGCCCCATTTCTCTTGTATACTTCCAACCACCTGAGATCATGGTTTCCATTGTCATACTGCTTTAACATTTAAGAAGTTTTCCCTCATATCCAGCCTAAATCTAGCTTCCTGCAGCTCAAGCCCCTTATTGTATGTCCTGCACTCAGGGATGATTGAGAGCCTACCTTTCGGTGTCCTTCAGAAACTATCTGTAAGGATATGAAATTGCTCCAGGTTTTACTCTGAACTATAAAGGAGAGTGCAAAAAAAAAAATCTAAACTCAAGATCAAAGAAACTAAGATCATGGCCGCTGGTCGCATCACCTCCTTGCAAATAGAAGAGGAAGATATGGAGGCAGTGACAGGTTTTACTTTCTTGGGCTCCATGATCACTGCAGATGGGGACAGCAGCCACGAAATTAAAAGACGACTGCTTCTTGGGAAGAAAGCGATGACAAACCTCAATAGCATCTTAAAAAGCAGAGACATCAGCTTGCCAACAAACGTCCGAATAGTCAAAGCTGTGGTTTTTCCAGTAGCGATGTATGGAAGTGAAAGCTGGACCATAAAGGTAGCTGACTGGCGAAGAATTGATGCTTTTGAATTGTGGTGCTGGAGGAGGTTCTTGAGAGTCCCCTGGACTGCAAGGAGAACAAACCTATCCATTCTGAAGGAAATCAACCCTGAGTGCTCACTGGAAGGACAGATCCTGAAGCTGAGGCTCCAGTACTTTGGACATCTCATGAGAAGAAAAGACTCCCTGGAAAAGATGCTGATGTTGAGAAAGTGTGAGGGCAAGAGGAGAAGGGGACGACCGAGGATGAGATGGCTGGACAGGGTCATTGGAGCTACCAACATGACTTTGACCCAACTCTGGGAGGCAGTGGAAGACAGGAGGGCCTGGTGTGCTCTGGTCCATGGGGTCACAAAGAGCCAGACACGACTAAATAACTAAACAACAACATAAAGGAGATATCCATGATGCAGAACTGATTCCAAGGAATAAGGGTAGATGCATTGCATAGCTCTTGCAAAGTGGTAAACTCAAGACAACTTCACAACCTCCCAAGCTACCAGCCAGTGGCTCCAGACGCTTGGTACTATAGCACCCATCATCCGTGATTTGGTGGTTATTCTGGCTGGTGAGCTTTGTGGCTCCATAGAGCTGAAGGTCACCAGGTTGGGAAAGACTGCTTGCTGAACTCACACACACACACACATAGAGAGAGATATGCACACACCATGTCTTTTAAATGCTTGCGTTTCAGAGCAAACGATGCACCCATTCCAGCTGCAGGCTGTAAATCATCCGGCCCCTTCTCCAGGACATGTGCTGAAGAAGGAAAGCTGGTGATGAATGGGGCTGTCCAATCTATACCGCCAGTGGAACAGCTGTGAGAATCTCCCAGCACCGCAAGGACCCTTTGCAAACTCCACTCTTTCTCTCTCCTTTTCCGCTCTTGCGGGCTGACAGTGATGGATCGCCTACACTTGCACACCACTACCCAGCCGCCGCCAACGGCTTCCATCGTTTGGCATGATTTGGATGAAATCCCATTCCCTCTGGCAGAGTTCGGAGCGCCTTGAAGAGATCAGGTCTGGCAAACCTGTTGGAAGTCCTACAGGGCATATCTGTAATAAAATTGCATCCATTTGATCCCACTTAAACTGTCATGCCTGCTTTGTATTGGGATCCCAAGATCTGTCGTTCGGAGCCGTCCTTAGAATTCTCCGCTGTAGTTCGTGGGAGGGTGCTAGAAGAAGAGGACTCAAATGAACAGCTGCAGCTAGAGTTAGGATATCCAAGAGGCCCCCAAGAGCTGAGATGCTTCATAGGATCATGGAGTTGGAAGGGGCCTCTAAGGCCATCCAGTACCACCCTCTTCTCTCTGTGAAAGATTTTTTTCTTTCTCCAGCACAGTTGTCGTGCTGCCTGCTTTACGAGTAGATAATTCTCTGTTGTCTTGACCATTATTTTCTGGCGGGTCCTGTAAGGCTTCACTCAATCCATGGCCAGAGATCTAAATGAGGGAAACCAGATTTAGAGCCTATGGAAGATTTGGCCCCTTTCAGGTTTCCCTAAAGAGCAGGTGCCGGAAAGGACCTGAAAACAAAAGAGTGCCCCCCCCTTGAAAAAACTCAAAATCAAAGCAAACTCATTGTTGACCCTGGGCACATCCCAACTCTTTAAGCTTTCTGTCCTATCCTGTCTTTAAAAATGTTTTCTACCTTTCCTCTGTTGCTAAGTTTATTATCTCTAAATCTGAATGAGCCCTTTATCAGCCTCAACAAGACACACATGATCCAAGCTTAGCCAAGAGAATATCTAAGTTCTTGGGTGGCGCTGATGGCCAACCAACCCAACTGTGATTGTCGTCAATGGGCAAGGCAGCAAAACAAGCAAGCAAACAAAAACACCGGTGGGGCAAAGACAGAAGATCACTGTTTAGAATCATGGAATCCCAGAATCATAGCGTTGGAAGGGGCCTCTTAAAGCAGAGTCTAACCCCCTTCTCAATGCAGGAATCCAAATCAAAGCAGATGCCACAGAGGGTGGGCCAATTTTCCTTGAAGGCCTTCAGTGTTGAAGATCTCAGCACCTTCCAAAGTCATAGGTTCCATTGTCGTACTGCTCTAACAGTTAGGAAGTTTTTCCTCATATTCGGCAGACATCTGGCTTGCTGTAACTTAAGCCCATTACTGGGTGTCCTGCACTGTGGGATGATTGAGAACAGATCCTGCCCCTCTATAGGGCTGTCTTTCAAGGATTTGAAAAGTGCAATCATATTATCTCCCTTCAAGCCTTCTTTTCTCAAAGCTAAACATGCCCAGTTTTTTCTAAGGCTTGGTTTCCAGTCCCCTGATCATCTTCCTCGCCTTCTTCTGGACTTGTTTCAATTTGTCATCATTCTTCTTGGACACTGAGGCCCAACCAGTGCTGAATTGAGGGGAACTACTACCTCATAGGATTTGGAGACTATACCGCTGTTAATACAGCCTAAAATAGCATTGGCCTTTTTTGCAGTCACCTCACACGGTTGGCTCATATGCAGCTTTTGATCTACGACAATTCCTAGAACCTTTTCACTCATAGCATTACTGAGCCAAGCATTCCCCCCCTCCCATCTTATAAATGAGCATTTGGTATTCTTCCCCCACTCCAGGTGTAGAACTTTGCACTTTTCCCTGTGACTTTTCATTTTGTTATTTTTCAGCTGAAGCTTGCCCTGGATCATTGTTAATTTTTGTTCTTATCTTCCAAAGCATTAGCCAATTCCACTTAAGGTCATTGGTCTCCTGTCCAAGAAATGAGAAGAGAAATTCTGTGACTGAGAAGTTTCTCCAACTTCTGTTGCTCACATACAGAGCGGAAAATACAAAGCCATCACGTCCACATCCCACAAACAGAAGCAGATTTCCTCCCTGATCGATGCAGCAGGCAAGATCTCCTCTAAACTTTTCCCGAAGATGCACACTGAAGTAATCAAGAAATGGGTACAGCAGTCTGGAATTTATGCTTAAGAAAAGGAGGTGCAGTGACTTTGAACTTCCTTTTTGTCTCGACTTTGTTGTCGTTCTTTCAGCCGACTGCCGCCTTTGAAGCCTCTTGCCTTGTCTTTTTTCCCCTCCGCGTGTTGACAGCGGAAGAAAATACACATCAGAAATGAAATTTCTTTATTTCGACATCAGGAGTAAACAAGATGTCATGGGCTTCCTAGGAGACAAAGGAAGCACGGAGATGAGAAAGAGAACAATGCGAGGGGAGCAGGAAGAAAAGGAACCGGCTGGATTGTGTTTTCAAGTCAAAGCGATGGTAGGAGTCGGAGAGGTTGAAATTTAG
The DNA here is from genome assembly GCF_051106095.1 of Pogona vitticeps. Classification (NCBI taxonomy): domain Eukaryota; kingdom Metazoa; phylum Chordata; class Lepidosauria; order Squamata; family Agamidae; genus Pogona; species Pogona vitticeps. The sequence goes on from NC_135800.1 coordinate 9,134,543, forward strand.
CAAGGGTAACATCCCTGCAAGAAGGGGGTCCCAAAATCTGAGCCCGTTGACTCAATTTGAAATGTTTTGCCTTTTTTTCTGGAAAAAACAGGAAGAAAATGGAACTGCTGAGCTGCAGGAACACATCGGATCCAAGATGTGATGGCTTTACTTAATATAGGTTGTCAAAAACTCGCTTTCGTCTTCTGATGTTCTACTCCTTTGACCCTAACGACTGTCTACACCATCTGTCCATTAATTATCTTGCAGAGGTGCCTTTTTCTTTGGTCTTCTTGCCTTGGCCTCACGTGGTGCTCCAATACTGTGAGCCGAAGTAAGACAAAGACATGATCTCTGTGCCCATCCTGTCTCACGTCCTAGAACTCAAATATTGTCCAATGTATTAAGTTCTCCTTATGATCGCTTAAACCAGTGGTTCTTAACCTTTGTTACTTGGATGCTTTTGAACTGCAACTCCCAGAAACCCCAGTCAGGACAGCTGGTGGTGAAGGCTTCTGGGAGTTGCAGTCCAAAACTCCTGAGTAACCCAAGGTTAAGAACCAGTGGCTTAAACAGACAATAGACCATCATAGGCTCCATTCTCAAAGCATTGGCCTATGTCTGGTAATGTGCCCCAGACTGTCCCCCACAAAAAGGGGGACAAAACAAGCCTAGGTGGTTTATGAAACATAAGACGACAAGAGTATCTGATAGCTAAACAGGCTTTCCTTCAAGGGAAAATTAGACATATTTCCTCAGTAACTATTCCTTCCTGAAGGAGGAAGTGCTCCTTTCTAAATGATGGTTGATATTAAAAATTTATGGGAATGAGAGTTAGAGATGTGCCCTTCTTTTTTCTTTTGTAAAAAAATCACAGAATTCTCCATTTTGGGAGGTCCGCCTGTCACACAGATACCTAAATGTGACTCGCCTTAGAAAAAGGCCTAAGCTGAGAGGCTCTATGGCCCAGCTTTCTACTTTCCTGTTCAAAAAGGAAGCTGGCCCTGGTGCCTACTGGGAGCTTCTTTTTTTGAACAGGAAATAAGGCACAGCTATTCCTGTGCTAGGCCATACAGCCTTCCCAGTATAGATTTTTTTCCCAAGTGATCCACACTTCTGTCTCCACACTTCTTTATTTATTTTATTTATTTATTGTATTTATACCCTGCCTATCTAGTCATTTCGACCACTCTAGGCAGCTAGATGGCTGTAGGCATCCGTCTGTCAGGTGGGACTCCCAGAAAATTCTGGATATTGTAGCCCAAAACACCACACACATGGCAGGTCCCTCATGAGTACTCTCTAGATAAAACAATTTTTCTTCCCACAATGGTTTTTCCTTAGACATACATGGCATAGGAATCAGACTTGCCAATTAAGCCCCTGTTTACCTCCCAATGGCCAATCAGATCACACAGCTAAAACAAAGCACACCAAGTAAAGGATTCGTGCGTGATGAACCAAAGTGATGGCTTTCCCATAGGAGGTGTCAGCCCTCCACAAAATATGTTCAGTGTATCAAGAAAGTTTGGGAACATCAAAGTGAACCCTGTAAAAGGAGTGACATTTCTTCTTCTGGAAGTTTCCTCTCGCATTTTTACTCCTATTTTTCTTTGCTGCTCAAGAAAACTAAGTTGCCTGCTTGCTTCTTTTCAGCTCCATGCACACAGTCCCTTCCTTAATTCCTTCGAGAGATGGGAGATTAGATAGCGCCAGGATTTATAGCTAGTGAAAAAAAACACACAAACACACAACTCTGCTCCTATCAAGGATTCAAATGATTAAATATCCCACCTTTAGAAATACTTTTAACTTCACTTATGGTACAATTTCACTTGCGTGCCAAGACAAGCAACAGGGTTTAGTAAAATCAACCTGAATAATGAACATCGGAAAAGGGAAGGAAGGCTGGGTGGGAAGCAGAAACGGAACAGAGGAGATCCGGAGAAAAGATGACAGGAGAGACAAGGAAGCAAAGTAAACAAAGAAAAATACTGAGAAATAAAAGTTTGTGTGTGCAGGTTTAAGAGCTGCAGTGATGGGAATTTAAATCTCTTGGGATTTAAACGTTTTGGGGCTGTTCTTGAAGGGATAATTTCTGGAGGGGCCTGAGCAAGAGATTGTTTCCATTGCATACAAGAGCCATCACAGACCAAGGGGACTGGATTACAAGATCTCCAGTGTCCACTCCTTCATCCCATACTTCCATTACCTCCTTCACAGATGCTTAAGAAAAGGACAAAACTGGGCAAGTCCTGTACTGCCCTTAAGAAAGGTGTGTCTTATAGATCAGTGGTTCCCAACCTTGGGTCTCCAGATGTTCTTGGACTACAACTCCCAGAAGCCGTCACCACAAATTACGCTCGCCAAGTGTTGCAGTCCAAGTCTACCTGGGGACCCAAGGTTGGGCGCCATTTATCTAGACTGTCAACACAGCAGGCACGCTTGCTAACAGGGATTCTGGGTTGTCTTGGCAGCTGTCGTTCTGAAGTTGGATGCTGCATAAAATCACCATTGGATAAGAGGGATGGGGAAGAATCCACTCAGCCTGATAAATAATTCACAGAACCAAGGTCTAGGGTATAACAGAGGTCCCATTTCAACTTCTCCAGCCTCTCTCTGCATCCTACTCATTAACAGTGGGGTGAATTACAAGGGAAAGGTAGGCGAAGACCTTATGGCAGCATATGCCACAATTAAGGTGCAGGGCTGACGGCTGGCTGGTTTCCGCTCCACCAAGGCGTCTTGATGGGTGAGAGAGGGGAGAACAGAATGTCCCCGACAGAAGGAAGACCCTCACTTTTCACCTTCTGCACAGCACCCTGCAGAGGCCTTGCCCATTCTCCAACAAATTGGCCATGAATTATTAACCGCTCGTTTGCATACTGTCATTAGCAGCCGTCTCTTGCTCCGTGGAAACAGACACAGAACGAAAGGTGGCTCACGTCTTCCTAACCTTTGAGACTTCAGGGCCAGGACCAAAGAAACAGGAAGTGGACCTTAGTGAAGTCACAGGAAGTGGGGACTGATGTCACAAGGGAGGCAGTATCCTGGGATACAATTAAGAAATAATTTCTCTCTGTGTTCTCGAAGACTTTCACGGCCGGGATCTGATGGTTGTTGTGGGTTTTTCAGGCTCTTTGGCCATGTTCTGAAGGTTGTTCTTCCTAATGTTTTGCCAGTTTCTGTGGCTGCCATCTTCAGAGGATAGGAGTCAGAGAACAGGAGTCAGAGCACAGAGTTCTGATCTTCTCCGATGCCCAGCAGCTTCACCTCACCATCATAACAAGGTGCTTTGCACAGAAATTCGACAATATCTTTATGCTCCAAGATCACAGCTTGCTACTAATTATAGGAATAAATAACTGGTGACTTCGGCCATCTGTTTGTGATTTGGCAGCATTATTTGCTTCGCTGCAGAGTTTGCACCACCTGAAAGCTGCACAAGGCCTTCTGAGATATGCCCTGAAAATGCACAGACAGAGAGGATAAGAGCCACCTGCAAGGGGGGGGGCAACAGTGAAGGCTCAGGGTTCCAATGTCATTGGGGTCAGGACTGAGGAATCCTCTGTATGTTGATCTGAACTTTAGAGGAGCTGTCCAAGGTGGCAAACTAGTCCCTCATGAGATTCAGCACCATAGATAGCTCCTTTAATGGTCTCAGTTAACCGCAGAGCCACCAACCAGCTCTAAATGTGTAGCCTCTAACCTAGTAGTTCTCAGCCTTGGGTTCCCAGATGTTCCTGGACTCAAACTCCCAGAAGCCATCACCACCAGCTGTGCTGGACAAGATTCCTGGGAGTCTGAGAATATCTGAGAACTATTTCTCTAGCTATGGGGCTGAATATTCTTAAACTCTTTGGATGCTCGCTTGAACTGTTGGCCAACCCTTTGTTTCCATTCTTGTAGGACAGGAAGGGTGACATCGGGGTCAAGAAGAGGTGAAAATGGAGCATAGCTAGCTTCAACTGAGGCTTGCAAGTGCCCCGATCGGCCGAATCCTGTCATGTGAGTGGGTTCTAGAGAGGAGTAAGGTAGGCAAGCAAAGCTGGAAAGTTTCAGATTAGTTATCCACGTAGAGAGAAGGGTTGGATGGGATGGTTAGTGAGTGGATGAGTTGTACAGTTGTTCTCTCTGCCTGCCCACCTTTATCCTGTCTGTTGCCTATTTAAATCCAGAAGAACAATTTTCACTGACCACCCTTCTGCAGGCCTGCATCCACCCAAGTGCCGAGAAATGTTTCCCTTTTTGATCTATTTGTATGTTTAAGATGTTTTTTTCCCAGCCAATATCTGCCCACCTTCCCGAGCTCCTCTCCCCCATGCCAGAGGACATGCTGGTGAATTTAAAGAAGGCGATTAATCCCACCGCTTTGATGCCAACGTGCTTGGCTTGTTCATTTCAGCTCCAAAATATCTGGGGTCTTTAGAGCCCTAATGAGACTATTTTCTTTAGCCACATGTTAAGACAGTTCGTACGCTCTCAAAACAAATCTCTCCCCAGAAAGGTAGGCAAATATTGAAATGCATAATGAAGGGGGATAACGGCACCCTAGTAGGCAGGCACACAGTTACACACCCCTATGTCAAATCTTGGAAATTAGTTACCCTCTTTCCGTTTCTCATTAGTAAATATTTTAGTTAGTTTTCTTGAGCAAACCTCCTGTGTTTAAGAGTCTTCCCTTCTCCCTCTCTCTGGATGGCCCTCATTAGAATTCTTTTCTTCTGCCTTTAAATAGCCAAAACTCCAACTCCACCCTCTTTTCAGTTAAAAACTAATGTTGGATGGAAGCTAATGAAAAAAAGGCTACAAAATAGGTCACGGTCACACACTATCTCCACCAATTTTTGGAATTCATTCGAGCCAGCGTGAGTGGCCTTGGGCAAGCTTCACAATCCAAGGACACCCCCAGAAAAGGGGAAACCACTTCTGAGCACTCTCTGCCTTGAAAACCCTGGAAAGGGTCTGCGTAAGTCAGAATTGACCTGATGACACAGGATTAAATTAGTTACCAAGAAGGCAGAATTTGGAGAAGAAGCTGAAACCTCCTGTTTACAGCAGAACAAATCCCATGCATACAGTGCCAGCTTGAGTGAAACCACTCTATCCTTAAGGTTGAACCACTGTTTCCTGAAATTACCTGATCATAAGGTGGTAGGATTCCCCATATATATACACATATATACAACATACACACACACACACACTATATATATATATATATATATATATATATATATATATATATATATATATATATATATATATATATATATATATATATATATATATATATATATATGTGTGTGTGTGTGTGTGTGTGTGTGTGTGTGTGTGTGTGTGTGTGTGTGTGTGTGTGTATAACCTACTCTCTCATTTCTGTAATGTTGGGGACAACAAAGTCTTTTCCTTGTTCAATGTGATCAGTGTCTCATTCACACAAAAATGGAAAATCTCATAATATCACAAGAAGGTTCTTGAGATGCTTCTGGGGTATTTTGAAAGTTCTGGTGCAAATACATTTTTTTCCTCGGACACAGAAAATCCAGGTGATTATTATTGTAAGGACTGAAACGTCATGCTACTGAAAGAACTGGGCATGTTTAGCCTTGAGAAAGGAAGGCTGAGGGGAAATATGATTGAAAAGTACAAAGTCTGGAAATTAGTCCTACAGAGGAGGGGCAGGATCTGTTCTTGATCATCCCAGAGTGCAGGACACGCAATAATGGGCTCAAGCGACAGGAAACCAAATTTCTGCTGAAAAACCTCTTTACTGCTAGAACAATAAGACAATGGAATCAATGACCTCATGAGGTGGCAAGTGTCTCAATGGTGGAGGCCTTCAAGAGAACATTGGATGACCATCAGTCAGACCTGCTTTGACTTTGATTCCTGAATTAAGCAGGGGGGTTAGATTCGATGGCTTCCAACGCAATCAGCTAATGATTGTCCATGCTAGCTGGGGGATTTGGGAGCTTGTTCTCTGCTAAACCCAGTTCCTTCACACTCATTTAGGCATCCTTCAGTCTTGAAAGACTATGGTAGCGTGCTCTGTATGGAGGGCTTGTTCACACTCATACCACCTAAGAAATAGTGTCTAAATATCTCAGGATGGAGTTCCAGAAGGTCTCTGTAAGGACATCAAGGAGGATACCTTGTTGGATTTGACCAAAGGTTGGCTTAACCTAGTGCCTTGTTTCCAATGGTGTGCATGCCGTTCTTCCTGTTCTCCGAGAGCCGTCATGAAAAATCACAAGCAGAACAGCAGAGCATTTAAAGCTTACTTGCAGTTGTGTGTCGATTCTTCCACTTTATCGGAAGAAGCTTGGGGGGGGGGGGAGAGAAGAACGGTGGAATAATTCCCCATGCAATAATTTCCTCATGACAGAGTTAATCGGAGAATTTACCAATTTTATTTTTATTTCATTTTTGACACCGTAATTGACAACTCGTTGAGGCTTCCTCCTCTTATAAATGGAAAAGACACTTGTCATTCCACTGTATGCAGATAAGGGAAATGCCAGGAGTTATTTGAAATGTAAAATATCTTTTTTAGTGTCATGAAAGTAACAGGTCCTGTGAATCTGGATGGGAGGAGGGGTGTATAATAAATAATCAACAACAACAACCCTTCTGTGGGTTAGGCCTTGTTGAGGCAGAGGAGCTTCCATGCTTCAGTGAGGAAGAGAGCTATTTTGTCATTATTATCACTACCTGAAGGGTTTCTCAAGTTAGGCAGATCTCAGCAGAAAAACCATCAATTATGATGAGGAGGAATTAACAGAAGTCCACACCAAATTGGTCACAATTCCATTCTGAATTGGCCCAGTCAACAAGGACCACATCATATACTATCACCCCTGGGCATCTGGTGACAAAATGGGCTCCAGGGCTCAGCAGACCCTGTTGAGAGACCACGAAAGGCTGCTGCAAAGTGACTGGAACAACCTTAACTTGTACTTCTGCCAAATATCAGGAAATAATAAAATGCTGCTAGAAGGCAAACCGAGCAGCCTGTGGTTTTCAAAAAAAAAAAAAAAAGAATTATGGAAATCTGAAAGAGAAAACACTTGAATAGTTACATAACTGAACAGTTAATGGATCAATGAAGACTTATCATCCAGAATAAAGTGCTTTCAGAATTGGAATTGCAGGAATGAGAAAAGCTAGCAAAAGAAAAAAACAGAGAACAATGATTATAGCATGAAAGGAAAAGGGAGGGTAGAGGTAGACACAACAGCAGAAGAGAATGTAACAGTAGAGGAACAACTTATGGAACAGCCCAGAAATTATGAGTAGATAGAATGGCAGCCCTCACCAAGGGGAAATTGTAAACCAGATTAACCAAATCTCAGAAAGACAAAGACATTCTGCACCAATTACAAAGTAAACCAGCAACAGATTTACTAACAGATGCAAATGAAGTAATAACAGTTCTAACCAACATGCTAAAGGAAATAAATCAGCCTATGTATAGCACAGCTACCATAATAACCATGGAACTTTGCTTGCAAATTGCAAAAAACCCAGAAAACCCATGGTACAACAAAATGAAAGATTCATTTAGGGGGAAAAAACCCCAAAAATTTACATGCAGACATCAGCAACGTAAAACCACTTTAAAGATTTAAAACTTGAAAGAGAAAAATTAAAAGCCAAACTATGCAAAAGATACAACCTAGAAATGAAGCAGTTGTTGAAATCCCAAAAGAATTAAATCAACAGCTACAGCAAAGAAAACTGAAAAAATATGATGGATGCTAAACAATATAGGGAAAGCACATAATTTTGAAATAACCAACAATTATTCTATAAATCACTAGGAGAAAATACAGAACAAAAAAAAACTAGGCCCGCAGAAAGATGATGCTTTAAAATTTTGGAAAATTTTTTTTAAAAAAACCCACCAGACATAACAAAAACATCTCATGGAGTAAAGGCATTTGTAAAAAAACAAAAGACAAAAAAATCCCTCAAGTAAAATATATGGATGATGTTGTAATAGCAACTGCAATAATTACAAGGCAAGTAAAGACTGTGAAAAACAGGACTGCACCTGGATCAGATGATCTGCAATGATTTTGGTTAAAGCTTTTAAGAAGTCTCCATCAACACATAGCAGTGCCATTGAATCACTTATTTCAAAATTCTACAACCAAAGATTGGATGACAAGAGGCTACACATTTCTGACAATAAAAGATAATCAAAAGGACAATGAACCCAGTGTCAAAGTCCAAGATATCTCAGGCCACCTCCCCCCCCCCAGGAGCAAGACCAGTCCTCCACAGAAGGTATAAAGTCCCCAGGAACTTACTGTGTAGCCAGTCAAGACCAAACAAAGGCAGGAGCCCAGAACTGGGAGAACAGAGCTGGAACAAGACACAGAGATCCAGGAACTCCAGAACAGCAAAGTACTTGAAACAGTAAGCACAGACAAAGACCTTTGTTGCTGAGAAAAGTTCTACAAGGGAGAATCACTCCTTAAATAGGCCTTCCCTCCAGGTTTCCAGGTGAGCCTCCTGAATGGTCCAGCAGCTGCTGCACCGGCCAGGGCCTGAGTCTGCAAACACCCAGCCATCACTGGGTCAGGGTGGCCCTGATCCTGCGGCTGTCAAGGTGGTATGAGCCAGATCCAGTAATTATCAACCTATTACAATGTTCAAGCTTCTCTCAGGAGGACTTGCAAGATCAAAATAAAATGGCTTAACTGGAAACTCCCTCCAGTGCATACCCAACTGAACAGAAAGAAAACTTCAAAAAGTCAAGAGGCAGAAAAGACCAGCGGCTTCTTGATAAAAGGATCCTGAAGAACGCAACAAGATGAAAAACAAATCTTAACATGGCCTGGAGAGACTATAAACAGGCATTTGACACATTGCCACACAGCTGGATTAACACCTACTTAAAACTGTTTGGGATTAATAAAAATATTCAGAGGTTCCTCAAGAAAAACATGGAAAAATGGAAAACCATCTTAATGGCCCGTGGTAATGAAACTGGGGAAGTTAACATCAAAAGAGGAATATTTCAGGGTGACTCTTTGTCACCACTGCTGTTTAACATCTCACTAATTCCTGTGTCAATAATTTTAGATAAAACTGGATTGGGCTACCAGGTTTCAGAACAAGCTGGAAAAATCAATCATCTCTTATACATGGATGACTTAAAACTATATGCAAAAAGTTCCAAAGAGATAGAATCGCTGCTGAACACAGTGCAAATATTTAGCAAAGATATCCAAATGAAATTCGGAAAGGGAAAAAATCGAAGCATTGACAGATTTTACCTTCTTGGACTCCATGATCACTGCAGATGGGGACAGCAGCCATGAAATTAAAAGACGCCTGCTTGTTGGGAGGAAAGCGATGACAAACCTCGACAGCATGTTTTTTCCAGTAGTGATGTATGGAAGTGAGAGCTGGACCATAAAGAAGGCTGACCACCCAAGAATTGATGCTTTTGAATTGTGGTGCTGGAGGAGACTCTTGAGAGTCCCCTCGACTGCAAGGAGAACAAACCTATCCATTCTGAAGGAAATCAACCCTGAGTGCTCAGTGGAAGGACAAATCCTGAAGCTGAGGCTCCAATCCTTGGGCCATCTCATGAGAAGACTCCCTGGAAAAGACCCTGATGTTGGGAAAGTGTGAAGGCAAGAGGAGAAGGGGACAACAGAGGACAAGATGGCTGGACAGTGTCATCGAAGCGACCAACATGCATTTGACATAACTCCGGGAGGCCGTGGAAGACAGGAGGGCCTGGCGTGCTCTGGTCCATGGGGTCACAAAGAGTCGGACATGACTTAACGACTAAGCAACAAAAACTTTTGGAAAGTCACAGAAATCTTGCTCTGTAACTGTGCAAAGCTTCTACAAATCTACTCAAAAGTAAGTTCACTCAAGTCCGAGAGAGCTTACTCATAAGGAGGTAACAGCACTGCCTTCCCATCTTCATTTCCAGCCGCAGGAAGCAGAAATTTTCCACAAGCTTCCAGTTAGGAGAACCGACAGATCCTTCCGTGCACTCAAGATACAGCTTCATTCTACAATATTTATTTATTGTTCCTCACGCCCTGACCTTTTCGAAATAATCCTTCTGTCAAAAGAAAAAAAAGATCCAGAAATTCTTTCTCTGCCTGCCAAAGATATTCTGCGGCTCTGCTTTTAAGGTTTATTGGAGACAGGGATAATCATACTGCGCTTTATATTCTGCACCATATCTCTGGCGGACTATCTCCCTGCCTCTGCATTGAGTATCTACTAATAGGGTACAGGCAGACTTTCCAGTATATTCAGATAAAGCAGTAGGACCAGTCCAGGGAGAACGGCAGGAAAAAACTCCTCCAGGGGGGAAAAATTGTCTACTAAGAGTATATCAAGCTACTTTCCTACCACTGCCCTGTGGCCTCAAGTTTTGCTTTCCAATCCTCTCTTGAAAACAGCATTTCCCAGAGAGATCAAGGAACTGCTGGATAGCTCAGTGGTTTAAGGTGGGCTGTGAGTTCGATTCCCCACTCTGCCTCCTTGACAGAGGATGATGATCCAGACGGTCCCTTCCAGCAGTGTTGTTCTAAAATTATTATTACTAAGACCAGGTTGTATCTGCTTTTGTCAAATGATTTGATTCAATCTGCAGAGTAATTGGTGGCGCATCCAGTTCTTTCGGCCATGAAATGCCGGACCCCAATGATTCTATAGGGTCCCTTCTGGCTTTGCAGTTCTGATGATGCCGTTGTTGACGATGATGATGATGATGTGAAACATTCAAATTGGGGTTCAGTAATTCAACTGGCTGGATAGTTCAGTGGGTACAATAATCTTAGACCATCTCTGTGGTTCTAAGATGATTGTGTTATCTTCTTTGCTACAGCTTCACAACTGTGGGTGCAGCCCTCCCCATCACACTGTTGCCCTGCTAGCAAAGCCTGGAGATATGGGATCATGTTGTGTTCTCCTTCTGCTGGACCTCCAACCTTCCGAGGAGGGGAGACATGTCAGAGATCTGGGGCAAGAGAGATGAAGGAAGTAGAGCAGGCTGCCCCCCCTTGGCCTCACCCATCTTTTGGCTGCTGTGCCTTCTCTCCCATCATCCACAAGGGGCCAAGCTGTTGTTGTTGGGCAAGATGTAGGCAGGGGTCTAACTCCAACCCAAGAGTTAGCTAAGGTAGCAACTTTTAGATATTCAGTTCTACTATATATTGAATGCTGGAAGTTATAGCGTGACCTAAGGCAGTGGTTCTCAATGTTAGGTCATCTAGGTGTTCTTGGACTGCACCTCCCAGAAGCCTTCGCCGCTAGTTGTGCTGGCTGTGGTTTCTGGGAGTTGCAGTCCAACAACACCTGGTTGACCCCAGGTTGGGCGAATCTAAGGGGAGGAAGAATGGAACACAGTTGGAACAGCTGAGCTTCACCTATTGTGGGGGTCCAGGTTGAGCATCTTGGAGACCTCTTGTAAACTTCAGGCTAAAGTCCAGAATGGATTAACTACACCTATGGAATCAGAGTCCCCATCTCTCAACTATTTGATTTCTGTCTCCTTTTTTTCCTATGAATGGGGCTCACAGTTGCTTCCAGTTAAATCAATGGAGGTAGGTGGAATATTTAAAAAGTGTTTTACTAGTGCCAGGGTCTCCTTGGCTGAGCCAGGGATTTGAACCCAGGGCTTCTGAGGCCTACACCAAGATTCTGCCATTATGCTACATGGGCTGTCCACAGGCTTGAGAGTTGCATACATATTCATTTTATTTATTCATTTATTCACTTTGAATCCCACTCCTATTTGCATCGCAGCACTTGCTCTGGGTGAGCTCCAACACGTAAAATAGAAAACAAAAATAAGAATAGAGACATTAAACAACAGCAATAACACTTTAAAAAACCAGATGGCGCCAACTAACCCCAGAGCAGAGGGAGGAAAAGAAGGGAGGGAAGAAGAGGAGGGGAAAGAAAAAATGCAGGGAGGGAAGAGAGGCGGTCAGCTGGGGTAGGTGTAGAAAGCCTCCCTGAAAAGCAATGTCTTTAATTGCTTCCTAAATGCCCACAGGAAGGGGCCTAGATGGAACTCCTTCAGAAGCTGGTTCCATAAAATTGGAGCCACCCCAAAAAAGGCCCTGCCTCTTGTAAAAGATTTATGGGCCTCCCTCAGGGTGGAGTCCATATTTACTTCCTACAGGAGTGGTTCCCAACCTAGGGTCCCCAGATGTTCTTGGACTAAAACTCCTGTGCTGGCTAGAGTTTCTTGGAGTTGCAGTCCAAGAACATCTGGACAACCAATGTCCTAAAGCAGTGGTCCCCAACCTTGGGCTGCCAGATGTTCTTGGACTTCAACTCCCAGAAATCCTAGCCAGCACAAGTGGTGGTGAAGGCTTCTGGGAGTTGTAGGCCAAGAATATCTGGAGGCCCAAGGTTGGGGACTACTGTCCTAAAGGATCAATACAAGACTTTTTGAACATCTTTGATCGGCAAAGCAAGAAGCAAGAAGATGATGCATCCTCCAGCAGTTGCTCGCCGTTTGAGTCTTCCATGTGATGCTCTGATGCATGTCACCCCCTCCCAAACACACACACCACCAAAGTGACCCAAGCCCCACAGCCTTGCTCCAATGCCCCCCACGGGGAACAAAGCCAACCTCCTTCTGAAGCCACATCAAACGTTGGCTTGGAAACATTTTAGCGGCCCCACCAGCCTCTTCCCATTTTCCCAGCCTATGTTTGGTTATAAAAAGGAAGTAATCAACAAGTCATTGAACTGCCGAGGGACCAAAATCTACCCTGCCAGCATCTGTGTTTTTGGGAGTGTGTTTCCGTGTGTGCGGGTATACACATGCTTAAAATTAGCTTTTCCCTTAAATACATTTTTTTTCTCCGGCAAGCCACATAATTGGATTTTCTTTTGTTAAAAGAAGGGAACATAAATTACTCCTGTTGGGTGCAGATTAGGTTACAGGATTTCTTTTCTTCTGTCATCGGCGATGCCCCGGTGTCAGAAAGCTTTAATATTTAATGCATTCCTAATTAGTCTCTCTTGGTTTAAGGCACTTAGAAAAACCTGACACCAGCCGTAGAGTCAAGTTCATTTAGGAAAGCAAAATTACCCAGACATCATTTCCATATCACAGCCGGCAACACCCCTCGGAAGCCCTGGGTGGACAACGCATGCGCACTCCTGCCACAACTTTGTGTTTGTCTGAAAATGCAAAGAGCGATGGGGGAAGGAATTCTTTCTAGTTCTCGGCTGGGTGATGCCTTGATTGGGTTGCTAAACAGTTGTAGTATGTGGCTGAATTTTTCCGTGGTTTAGGCATCTGGCTGCATAGCCAGAGTTTGGGAGTTTGATTCCCTTGAGAGGGACTGGAATAGATGATCCATTGGGTCCCTTCCAGTTCTGCAGTTCTAAGATGAAGGTGGTGATGATGGTTTCAAACCAATTCAGATGGTTTCAAACCAGTTCATATGGAGCCAGAGGTTGGCTTTTCGATTCCCCACATCCGGTCCACTGGGCTGTTTAAGGTGGCCCTCGCAGTGTTGCCTGCCACTCTGCAGCATACAATACACAAGCTCTTACTTGGTCACCCATAACGCTCCACAAGGACGCTGGGAATCCACCCAGCGGGACTTCTAATCCCAGCATTCCAAGCAGCAAAGAGTCAGGAAGTGGAGCTGCTTGGGCAGCATACAGCACCTTGGGAAATGTAGTCTGCGCTATCATCCACTCCCATTCTTATGGCTCCCAGCAAGGAATGCTTGATTGTGTTGCCTAGCAGCGGCCATCTCTGCCTCCTTTGGTTCGCGCCCATCTCTAGTTCTGGAATTACTGACCCTTATTATTAACCTTTTTTCAAGGTCCAATGGAGCTTCCATCAGGGTCTGAGGCCATTCACTATGGCACCAAACCCACTTGGCGGGGGTCACTCACCCCATTTTAAGCTCAAATGCGATCCAAAAACATTTCTTAGCCTAGCATTACTTCCAGAATTTGCCAAGAGTCTCACTAGGCTGGGACTGAGATTTGGCATGCCTTCACATGTATGAGCATGTGCTCCCTTTGCATCTAAATTTAGGCGCAAGAAACTTCTATTTCCAGCTCTTCTCTCAGGTGCTAAAAATGTGGGCCAGGGAAGACAAATAGACCCATGGAAAAAAAAATACCTGTTCAGGAGAATCTCTCTCTCTCTTTTCCCCTTTACGTTTTCCTATTTCCACCACATCTATAAAACATTCATAACGCTTGCACGGCGCTGTACGCTCATAGCTAGGGTTGATAACAGGGCATGAATGTTTAATGCAACATTTATAAATGGTTATTAAAGCTACCCTTAATGCAAAGTGTCAGTTTATTTTTAATTAACAGTTGGGGGTTTCAGCTACCGGATGGGCCTCCGATCCGAGCACAGGGTTGGCGTTCGTGCACACACACACCCCCGGAGAGGCCCTTGTGTGAAGGGCGACACCGCACCCAGAACGGATGGATGGCTCAAGGATGGGTCTAACGGCGGAACTCAATGGGGTGTCTCAATGGAGATGGAAAGTTGGGGGTTGCTTTCCGAGGAGAAGGTTTGTATTCCTGTCGCGTTCCGATCGGAACAACACGACCACAGATGGTTACATGGCAACAGACAAGCTTCCCCTTCTTGTTACACACGTATAGAGAGGCTGGGTCACACAACTGGCAGACTGGGGGAGGCGATTTAGAGCCAGCTGGTCTTTTGCTTTACGAATCCTGCTTTGTGTGAATTAATCTGAGATTAATTAGCTACCCAGATGAAACGCTTGCCACGCGGTCAGGCCCGCCAAAGGCAGCAGTGGACAGATTCCCTCCTCTTTCGTTAAGCTGCCCTGTCGAGGGGTTCCCCAGATCACAAAAGTTACACTTGAGGTCCCAAAAATGTAACTTATTGAGGTTCAGCCGGGATGCCTCGGAGCCAGGCCCAAACGGGACGCTCTACAGCAGACTTGGGGGGGGACCCCCAATGTGCATGGGCAATACTGGCATGGAGACGTTGCAGTAAAAAAAAAAGTAAATTCCTCTGCTTCCCCCCACCCAAATACTCCGTTGAATTCAAGCTGCAGGACACAAACGTCCCACTGTCTTTCTGCCAGGCTCCTTCACCCAGTACATTCCTGCTTCTCAAGTTCTCTGTTATAACCCATGGCAAATGCTTTCTGGAACAGCATCAGCGTATCTGCCTAGTGGTGGGAATTTTGGGCACCCAACGATGATCAGACAGTAGGGAATTGCCATCCAAAAATGCGACTTCCTCATAGAAAAGGCAACTGGGTTGACTTAGAAAGCAATGTTAAGATTGAACAGGCAGCTACAAGTTAGATCTGTCAACAGGTCTACGCCAATAGTGCCCATCCTTGGCTAACCTTGGACTACAACTCTGAGACAGCCCGGACAGCACTGGCAGTGGTGAAGATTTCGGAGAGTTGCAGTCCAGGAACATTTGGGTTACCCAAAGTTAGGAACCGCTGGTCTACCCAACACAGTTGTGACGATCAAGCGAGAAGAAGCCAGATTTAAGCTGAATATCAAGAAAAAAAGTCTTAACTGTTAGAGCAGTACGAAAACGGAACCAATAAGGTGGCAAGCGCTCCAACACTGGAGGCTTTCAAGAGAAATTTAGACAACCACCTGGCAGGTCTGCTTTGATTTGCATTCCTGCCTTGAGCAAGGGGTTGGACTTGATGGCCTTGTATTCCCCTTCTAACTCAATTGTTCTATGATTCTATGATTTGATACCACCCTTAACTTGGGGTGGGTAGGTGCTGCTCCTGGCTTATGACTATTTCCCAGGGGTCCCTGACCTTGACGGCATGCGTGAGCAGTTTCCTATGCACCCAACTTGAGAACAAAGGCTTCCAAGACATGGTGCTACCCATGACCCCCTTACTCTTTCTGTTTACTCAAGAGTGGCCTATTGCTCTCAGTCTGGACTCGGGTCTTCTCATGGGTATGTTCCTTGGCTCCTTTCCCTAATGAAGGAAGGGAGCATCTCATCGTTTTCATTTCCTTGTTTTCCTACAAACCCAACCTGCATCTTCCTCCGTCCTAGTTTCATGCCAGCTCATAAGACTCAGTGTTTCTCTTCCTGCCCTTAAATCCGTGCACTTTTTCAGCACCTTTCCCAGACAGTAAATATATATATATTTGTGTCCTTGTGCTAATTCACTCAACTTTCTCCTTTGGATCAAGACCTTTCTGGTTATTTACTTATTTTTCCAGTTGCATTCGTGTGAACCATTCATGTTTGTAGACCCGTACATGGTTTCATGTACCTCTGAAACACCCCGCAACCTTTGAAAAAAAAAATATGAAGACCATTACTTCTCTCAGTGCATCTGGAGAGGCAGAAGAAGGTTGCTTGGGTTGGTCTGGTCAAATCCAACAACACCCACGGATTCAACAATATCCCATCTTGCCCCATGGCAGGTGAACTACTGGATAGATCAATGTTTAAGTCTCTGGCTGGGGAGGCAGAAGTTGGGAGTTTGATTCCCCTCCTTGACAGGGGCTGGACATGATCCGTAGAGTCCCTTCCGGCTCTGCATTTCTAAGATGGTAATGATGGTGTGGAGGATGATGATAATGACGACAACGCTTCTGACAACAGCCATCTCAGACTGTGCATTATTTATCTTACTGTTCTGCACCTGTGGGAAGTACTTGTTCATATCCAAGCTTTCTCAGCTCTAGATGTACCCAAAATTTAGAAGAAGCTGTGTGTAAATATAGCCTCCCCACAAACACAGGCAGGGACGCCGATGTCCCAGTTTTCATTGTTTTCCCTCTCCTCTGTAAGTGGATTGCACGTTCGTCCAAACCTCCCCGAAGCATTTTTAATCTAATCTTCTCTGTAGCTAGCAGGTGAGGGTCACCTACGAACACATCGCTTCATAACAAAGCAAAAAAAAAAGTAGGGAAGGAAGAAAGAAAACTAATAATGCAAACAAAAACCCAGGGAAAGAACCAGCTGTAAATGAATAAAAAAGGGGGGGAAGGCAAGGAGGAAGAAAAAAACGAGCCTTGAGAGGCCACAAGATCGAGGAGCTGCCTCCCCCTGCTGGAGACAGGTGGGTGGGTTTCATACCAGTCCCAGTCTCCCAGGTGCGGCTGGAGAAGGAAAGGACTGGCAGTACAGGATGCATCCCCGGGCGTTCTTCCTTACCTGCCCAAGCTCCAGTCCCTGAAGGAAGGCAGGCGAGGAGACCAAGTGGGGAAATCTTGGAGGCAAGGAGAGAGATGAAAGATGCCGCCGGGGATGTTCTGGAGTCTGCAACACCTCTGAGCTAAAATGAAAGGAGTGGGGGTAATAATAATAATAATAATAATAATAATAATAATAATAATAATAATAATAATAATAATAATAATAATAATAATAATAATAATAATAATAATAATAATAATAATAATAATAATAAAAGGTGATGTGAATCTTTCTCACTTTCGTTCTCTCTATCATTCATGTCATCACTATTTTCAGAGGTGCAAAATGAGATCACAATGGTGATAGAAGCTTTTCCTTCCTTCCTTCCTTCCTTCCTTCCTTCCTTCCTTCCTTCCTTCCTTCCTTCCTTCCTTCCTTCCTTCCTTTTATCCATCATCAGCTCCTTCCTTCCTTCCTTCCTTTTATCCATCATCAGCTCCTTCCTTCCTTCCTTCCTTTTATCCATCATCAGCTCCTTCCTTCCTTCCTTCCTTTTATCCATCATCAGCTCCTTCCTTCCTTCTATCCATCATCAGCTCCTTCCTTCCTTCCTTTTATCCATCATCAGCTCGCTCCTTCCTTCCTTCCTTCCTTCCTTCCTTCCTTCCTTCCTTCCTTCCTTCCTTCCTTCCTTCCTTCCTTTTATCCATCATCAGCTCCTTCCTTCCTTCCTTCCTTTTATCCATCATCAGCTCCTTCCTTCCTTCCTTCCTTTTATCCATCATCAGCTCCTTCCTTCCTTCCTTCCTTTTATCCATCATCAGCTCCTTCCTTCCTTCTATCCATCATCAGCTCCTTCCTTCCTTCCTTTTATCCATCATCAGCTCGCTCCTTCCTTCCTTCCTTCCTTCCTTCCTCCCTCCCTCCCTCCCTTCCTTCCTTGTCCTCTCCCCCCTCTCTTTTTCCTTCCTTCCTTCCTTCCTTCCTTCCTTCCTTCCTCCCTCCCTCCCTCCCTCCCTCCCTCCCTCCCTTCCTTGTCCTCTCCCCCTCTCTTTTTCCTTCCTTCCTTCCTTCCTTCCTTCCTTCCTTCCTTCCTTCCTTCCTTCCTTCCTTCCTTCCTTCCTTCCTTCCTTCCTTCCTTCCTGGCTCTAGTTCTTTCCTCCCTCCCTCCCTCCCTTCCTTCCAAGATTTGCCACATATTTCTAAAAGGTCGCCTGCACCCGTTACATCAGTCCGATACCACTCCAGCCATCATGACAGCAGTCAAATCTCGGAATGTGTGCTCTTGTGCTCAGAACGTTCTACTAGAATGCAATCATACATATTATTTATTTATTTCATTAATTATCTTAAAAAATTACTCCGCCTTTCTCCTTGAAAAGGACCCAAGACAGTTTACAACATTAAAAGGCAATATTTAAAGTTGAAAACAAGGAGTATAGAATGGTGGTTAATAATATCATTAAAAGACGATATTTAAGGCTAAGAGCAAGGAGTATAAAGAGCTACAGTTCCCAAGCCACTTTTCAATCAGGATTAAATCAGACACAGTTCTGTCGTATATACAAGGGTGGGGTGAAGTGGGAGGTGGGGGAGCCATCCATGGCAATAACTCAGTGTCTATACAGCCTAGGTTTTCCAAACGGCCCTTCCGGATCATTCAGATGCAGTTTGTTCAGCAAACAAAACATCATCCCCCCTTTTTGCACCACATTGCTCCCTAAGGCACTTCATATCCTATTAACTTCTTCCAGAGAAGTGATGGATCCGCTCCGGGTTTAGTCTGAAGTTTCCAGGCACTGCCCAAAGGGTTAAACCCTTCCCTCAGGCAAAAAAAAAGTTTTCTGAACATTACAGAGCTGCTCTCAGGTTCTGTCCAAAACCCGGAGCGCATTCAGAGAAAATCAAAGTGGCCAGCCTCGGCTCGGTTAAGGACTGCCTCTCCTGTCGGAAATGAAATCCAGCTGATTTCCCTCAAGGGACCTTCCATCTCGGTGTTAATCTTGCCCAGTGTAGCTTGTAAGAAATGCGAGGAAGTGATAGCCGGAGGGCAGGAGAAGCAGCTAGAGGCTATTAACACTCCATCGCCCTCCTTCACTTACAACACCCAGTCTTTTTCTTACCCATAATTCTTCCTCTCTTTACCTCTCAAACTTTTTCCCCCATTTTTTTTCTATTTAATTTTTTGGCTAATCATGACACATCGGCAGGAAGCTTAAGTGTCAGGGTTGATTTTAACATTTCCTGGCACTCGGAGGTCTGCGTGGCTCCCGATCCGTGCCTGATTTTGGAGACAATTTGTGTATTTATAATTAATATGGATTAGATATTATTATCCAAGCAATATGGCAGGCAGGCAGTTAGAGAGGATAACAGCTGCTCGATAATGCAAATGACGAAGGCATAAATTACATTTTAGCAACGGGATATTATTACCCAGACGGACAAAAGTTCAACACCCTGGGGCGGCCGAATTAAAAATCGCCACGGCGTGCATGGACCTTCACCAGAAAGTCCAAGGGTGTTGGCCAAGCTGGAAGACGAAAAGGACTAATGTCATCCTTCTGCAGTGAGGTGATTAACGTCAGGGGTTCAATGTTAACATGGATAGTGCAACTTCAGAGAGCAATGCATTGGGAAAGAATCCCGTGTAGGTATTTTGGTGTTTCAAATCATGCTGTGGCTAGACGTAATGTGTGTCTCCACTGCTCTGAACTAGCAGCTCAATATCACATAGAGAATGATGGGCTTTGTGGTCTGATGAGAATGCCAGAGTGCTCCCTTGGACAATTGCAGAGAACACGGATAAGATTTTGTGGCTATTCTGGACTAGAAATACTCCATGCTAGGAGTTCTACCTACTTTATAGGCACCTTACAAATACTTAAAGGTGGCTCAGCTGATGGAAAGGCCTAAATTAGGAGGCTTTGAGGCTTAACCAGGCCTAGCTCCACCCAAACCCTATTCAGAAAGAAAGCTCCCAGCTTGCACTGGGGCAGGAACAGGAAGCTTGAGTGGAGCTTAGGCCTAGCTAGGCCTTAAGGCCTGCCAATCTAGGCCATTCTCCCAGGCGAACCACATCGAAAATTTCTAAGGGGCCTCCAAGGCAGGTAGAACTCCAAGAATGGGGAATTGTGGTATTTGTAAATGCCCACCCTGTATGGAGAATGAGTGCAGGGAAATCGCCCCAGAGGGAGACCACAGCTGTGATACAAGGATATCTGCAAGCGGGATCTGAAGGCCTTAGGAATAGACCTCAACAGATGGGAAAACCTGACATCTGACCGTTCAGCCTGGAGGCAGGCAGTACAGGATGGCATCTCCCAATTTGAAGAGACCCTTGTCCAGCAGGCCGAGGCAAAGAGGCAGTCGCGAAACCAGCCAAATCAGGGAGCTGGACAGGGGGCAGATTGGATTTGTCTTCAATGTGGAAGGGATTCTCACTCTCGAATTGGCCTTCTCAGCCACACTAGATGCTGTTCCAAGTCCTCCATACAGAGCACATGACCATAGTCTCTCGAGACTGAAGGATGCCTTATCTAATCTAATCTAAATGCCCACATACAAATCAAACGGTATCTTCCCATCCTCCAAGGCTGTTCTGCCTGCTATGATATCTAGAGAAGCGTTATCAGCTCCCTGAGATTTACAGCTTGCATCCTAAGACCCAGACACCTGGGCCACCGTTCTTCCTACTCTTGCCCCATCTGAGTCGCTCGCTGAGGGTCAACTACGAATCGGTCTCACCCTTAGGCACCTTTAAAAAAAAACCTCCCTAGGCCTATTGATCTGGCCCTCCCACTATTACCATTTCACAGGCAGGAAAAGATCGTTGTTTCCTGCCAGGATTTTAACTTCTTTGTTTAACTCGTCTGTGTTGTTTTCATAATTGATGCCTTGGCCTTTGCTTCAGGATGGCATTTCCCTTCACTGTTGTGTCTTTGTCTGAAAGGCTGGAACTGCCTGGAAGATGTGCTGAAAGCCAGCGTAGAGATTGTTTAATAAACAATATATATGGCATGCCTGGAGCACAGAAGCCACCTTAGAGATGGCAAGACCATTAGTGGTTTGGTCCAATATTTTCTCCTCTGACTCCCAGCAGGTCTGCGTGGTTTCAGGCAGAAAAGGCCCTCCTTATTAGCTACTTAATTAGAAATGACAGGAAGGGAAACCTCACCCTTTATGCCTTCTGCACACCAAATGTACGTTTTGATACCAAGGTGTGCTCAAGTGCTATTGGTTCAGCCAATGCCATGGCTAAGGCATGGGTGATTAGAGCAGTGACCCGAGATATTAAAGGAGGAAACAGCTTTCTCTGGCTCAAATGATCTTCAACAATGTCTCAGGGCTGGCCCTATCGTAACACAGAAAGAGACAGTGGTCTCAGTTGCAGATTAAGAGTAACATGAAAGGACAGAATGTACTGTATTTTTCCATGTATAAGACTATATTTTGTCTAAAATCTTTAGCATAAAAATTGAGGGTCGTTTTATACATGGATATAAGCTGAGGAGAGAACAAAAATAAGTGGAAGGGAAAGCAGGGATCAAAGTGATCCTGCAGTGCTTTGATCCCTTTCCCCTTACACTTGCAAAGTCCCACTTAGATTTCTTACTTTTGAGTTAGAAAAGTGGGGGGTGTCTTATACATGGGGGCATTGTATACACAGAAAATATGGTAGTCTTTCACTTTTATTCTGTCCTCATAGAATCATAGAACAATGGAGACGGAAGAGGCCTCTAAGGCCATCGGGTCCAACCCCCTGCTCAAGGCAGGAATCCAAATCAAACCAGATCTGATGGATGGTGGTCCAATTTTCTCTTGAATGCCTCCAGCGTTGGAGTACTCACCACCTCCCAAGGTCATTAGTTCCATTGTCATACTGCTCTAACAGCTAAGGCTTTTTCCTGATATCCAGCCTAAATCTAGCTTCCTATAGCTTGAATCCATTATTATGTGCCCTGCACTCTGGGATGATCAAGAACAGCTCCTGCGCCCTCCTCTTTATGACTACCTTTCAAGGATTTGAAAAGTGCTTTCCTATCTCCCCTCGTTGACAGGGAGGGTGAATGATGGCTTACAGGGTTTTTTGCCTTGCGAGTCGAAATGTCTTTCCTGGATTTCAGTGCCACACACTTTGATTTAAGTGGCACAGAAGGCAAGAAAAACACCATGGGAGAGGTCTCAGCCAGCAAAATCCCTTAGGATGTCTGTGCCTTGCAAGATGGCACTGTATGGACTGTGATTTTTTTTCTTGTCCAATGGACTCAAGAGATTCTAAACGGTCCTGCCCTCCCAAGACAAGAGTTTCATGAAATTAGAAGAAGCTGGTGGCTCCAAAGTCAGTGGGATAGAGAATCCATTCCAGATTTCAGTCCAGTCTTTAAAAGTAACTGTCCAAGGTCCTGAATCTTTGAGGTAGGTTTCAGCACAATGGATAGCTCCTTCAAAGCAGATTCACTGCCCTAAGCCTCTTGGGGCCATCAGGCTCCATTACAGATCATTTCCTAAACACTCCATGATCTGCAAGACTCTCTCCCTTCCAGTGGCTTAAGATCCATTCGAAAGACACTTTTCTCCATCCCCCTCTTCATGTGCCAGAGCTGTATTTCTGCCCAGGCTGACACACTGAGCGCTTGAGGAGAAGACACAGCTTCTCACGCATGCAGTAAATAAGGCTGAGATTACCGGCGTTGTGTACCGGGACTGACTATTGCAATATTTAATCTGCTGGGTGGGCGATTCATTAAAACAGATATCCAGGGCTTTAATCATGATGCCAAGCTGCCATCTGCCTCCTCCACGCTCCCTCTTGGCGTAGGTCGGGGCTCAATATACGAGGGGACAGCTTGTGAGAGACGCGCCGGTGTCGGCATCGTAATTCATCTTCTGAGCACGATGGTGCAAGCTGTTTTGCTACGATGAATCCTTGCCACCCGAACATGCACTTCCCATTAATGTGGCACGAGCAGGCAATTAGAGTTTGGAGGAGGTTAGGGGCAGGGTACCAAGGCAGGGCTTGCCCTCTGCTGCTGGGAGGAGGGAAGGGGGTGGACTCCCCCTCCCCTGAGGTGCTTCCAGCAGCACCTTGGCTAATTTTTTCAGGCACGCCACTCGTTAATGAAATGATGTGATTTAACTCTCTCTCTCTGTCTCTCTGCTCTTCCCCAAAGCTATCACATCCAGCAACATCCCATATTGGAAAAAATTATCGATGGGTAGAGGTCTTTCTTAACCTTCTTGAGATGTTCATTCTGGAGGTGAGGGGTCTCTTTGGTCAGTCCCTGTTTTTCCAATCTGGAAAAACATAATATTGCTGGAAAATGCTAAGGATCTGAATAAGAACCTTTTAAGAGATAACTAAAGCCAAAAGGATATTAGCTAGTGGTTATAGTTCTGCTGTGCTGATGTTGAGAGTCCACGTGTCATCTTGTTGGTACGGCCATTTCTTGATATCCTCATAGTTCCAATGAAATAAAGGGCCGCCATTTCAGAGATGGGAAAATTTACTTTTTTTTTTCAAACTGGGGTGGCCTGCTACTCATTGGGAGGAGAAACACAACATGCCTCAGGGATCCTCCAATTTAAATCTGCGTAGGTGTAGAAGATGCACATGCTTCAATATCTAACATTAACATTTTAAATGTAATGGGTATTGGATTATTTAAAAATATTCAAATAATTTACTCACTTTGGCTTTTAATATTGTGTTTTGAATGATGCAGACCACCTCGGGTCCTTTTTTAGAGGAAAGGTGGGGTAAAAAATACATACATTTTAAATGTATGTATTTAAAAGAAATACATGCATTTAAAATATCATGGCTCCCGCACAGACGACTGGGGGAAAGAACCCATATAGCTTAGTCTATGGGCAAAGCCACATCAAAATGACCACAGAGATGTAAATCTTAGGAGAAATTATTTTTTTAAAAAATCTGAAAAATTCTAAACGTTCTTTAAAAACAGGAAAATACACAGAGATAAGTCTATGTGAGAAGAAGACACCAAAGCCAGAATCTTACAGGATGTTTAATCCAGCATTTAGTGAAATTCTGTTAAGTCTATGCAGTAAATTGCAGTTCGTGAACCCCTGGTCACAGGGTGAGTGACCAGAAATGCCAACAGCAGCTTGTTTAGAAGTGTCCGTGTGTTGCCATGATTTACTCAATTTTGCTTCCTCCAGAAGGAAATCCCAGTAAAATTTTGGCCCAAAGTATCACAACCCAATCCAAAACAAAGCAAACAGGGATGGGGTTTTGGAGAGACTGAACAAAATTGAAATGGAAGGATTTTCACATCCTTGGTGTTTAAAACCCTTCTAAAAACAGGCAGCTATGTTTCAAAGGCGTTTCCAGACTGAAAATAGTAAGGACAGCCATGAAGGAACTAGAAAATAAATCACTAAGTGTGAGGATGAGTCACTGGAGAAAAAGGCCAAGATCATCCGTACTCTTGTATTCCCGATCATCATGTATGGGTGTGAAAGCTGGACAATTAAGCAATCTGGTGGAGGGGAAATGATTCCTTCAGAATCTGGTGCTGGAGGAAACTTTTGCAGATACCATGGACTGCTGGAAAGATAAACAAGTGAGTCCTCGATCAAATCAAGCCTGAACTATCTCTGGAGATAAAGAAAAATGAGACTGAGACTGTCCTACTTTGGCACATCATGAGGAGGCAGGATTCTCTGGACAAGACAATAATGCTAGCAAAAGTGGAAGGCAGCAGGAAAAGAGGAAGACCCAATATGAGATGGACTGAGTCTCTAAAGGAACCCACCGGCTTGAGTCTCCAAGGGCTGAGAAGGGCTGTTGAGGGCAGGATATTTTCAAGACTGCTATTCACAGAGTCACTGGAAGTTGGAGGTGACTTGACAGCGGATAATAACAGCAACAGCAACAACAAATCATGACTATTCTGGAAGCCTAGAAATAGGTTTGCTCTCCCCTGCTTTCCTGTTTATTTGATTTGCATTTTGGTCTCACATCTCTCCAGACATACTTTTTTCAAGTGCAAAGCAAATGCGTCTGCATTCGTTTTAAAGGGCAAAGAACAACGGGGTGGGCAGGACCGGCCCATGTACCTGGTTCCCTCTGATGCTGGCATGCAGGACTGTATGTTGCAGAACACGGAGGGGATAAATAGCACATAATGAGACCCACGCACTTGAGTTCCAGGAATATAAGCTGAATGAGGGGGAGAGGGAGGCGGCGATGCTGGTGGAGGGGAAGAGGAAGCTTAAGTGGTGCTGCTGGCAGAACTAAAACCGGTGTGTGGCAAGGAAGCGGGGATGAGAAAGACCGTCCTTTTAAAAAGCCACCCTGTTCAATAAAGGTCACCGATAATTTCCTAGGTGGTCTTCTTTCAGAAAGCAAGAAAGAGAGTACGTGGGTAGAAAAAGCAGGGCACTGAAATGCATTTCCACTCATTTTTTTTCCTCCTCCGTTCAATGCTGCTCCAGGTTGAAAGCTATTTTGGGGGGGCAGGAGGTAGAGGGCAAGCCCGGAAGCCAGGGAATCCAAGCTAGAGTCCTCCTTGAGCTGCAAAAAGTGTTCAGATCGAGCCATCCTGCAAGGGAGGGAGGGGAAAAAACATGTCGTGGTTTACTTCTCCGTTATCTCCTGTGTTTGAGCAGTTAGGACCTGAGGGTTGCTCAAAAAGGACCGATCAGTTGTTACACCCCTCTGCACTGTCCAAAGAGAGGCTTCATTTGGGATTTAGGACGTAGCACCTTCTGGACCAGGAGGGTCAAAACCAGGGGAAGTTAAATAACCCTGATTTTCATGGGGATGATAATCCGCATCGGGTTTCAGCCTGAACTTTACGCATGCTTTACAAAATTTGTGCAGGAAAACTACCCAGTTATAGCACAAGGTGTGACATTTGTGCTGTTAAGAAGTCAGCATAAGCATAAAGTGGCACAGTTAAGAGTTGTGGAGTTTTCATAGGTGTCATGAAACATAGGCTACCTTCTCCCTGCCCAGTGGAAGCCTGAGATTCAGTATTTGTGGACTCTGGAAATTCCCTCTGGCTTTTAACCATAGAATCATGGAATCATTAAAAAATGGAAGTAGAAAGGGCTTATAAGGCCATCGAGTCCAACCCCCTGCTCAAGACAGGAATCCAGATCAAAGCAGATCTGACAAATGGCTGTTCAACTGAACACCTCCACTGCGGGAGTCCTCACCACCTCCCGTGGTCATGGTTCCATTGTCGTACTGCTCTAACAGTTGAGAAGTTTTTCCTGATATTCAACCTAAATCTGGTTTCTTGCAACTCGAGGTCATTATTACTGAAGAGCTATCCAAGGTCCTGAACTTATTTAAGCGCTCAGTACCTTGGTCGGTAGAGGCAACTTATGGAGTTTAAGGAATTACTGCAGAGAAAGTAAAGATGTTAATATGTACAAACTAAGAGGGTCACCTTTGAAGTTACTGATTTTTTCATTTTCCCACATTAGCAGTCTTACGTGTTTTGCAGTCTTAATGCTTTGAAGTTAGAAGTGTGGTTTTCAGGAAGCTTTCCCCTGGTTTTAGCTAAGAAGTGAGCATAGGGTGGGGAGATAATGTTTGTTATTGCTGCTAACTTGCCTCCCACTTATGGACACCCGATGAATGAGTGATTTCCAAAATGCCCTGTCCTCAACAGCCCTGCTCGGTTCTTGTGGCTTCCTTGAGGGAGTCTGTCCGTGTCGCACTTGGTCTTCCTCATTTCCTGTTGCCTTCGACCTTTCCTAGCATGATTGTCCTTCTCAGAGAACTTTGCCTTCTCAATAAGTGCCCAAAGAAGGACAGCCTCGGTAACTCCACAGGGAAGTTCAGAATCTAGCCCAGCATTGATTTATCTCCCCCACAAAATCAGGATCCCTCCCCCCGCCCTCATCCCAATCACTAACACAAAGAAAAGGCACAAGGGTGTTAGTCTGCGGTGTTTTGCCTCGCACCTACGCTGAGTGACAGCATCTGAACACCGCAGAGTCGAAGATGAAAAGACACATTCGGTGACCCAGCCAGGATGGTTGCCTCAGCAAGAATCCTACCTTGAAACAGCTGGGGGTTTCGAAACTAATTTGTGCGAGACACACAGGCCTTCGCAACAGTAAGTGAGTCTTGCTAAATGGAGGTCACAGCAGGGCCCCGTCGCCTTTTTCTTACTCCCGACAGGAGTCAGGCTCCGGGGGGGGGGGGTTCATGCTCTGCTCTGAGTTTCCCACCCATTGCCGCTTGTTAACGAGCCCTTAATTGAAACCGATGGGTTTTCCAGGATGGGAGCAGGAGCTGAAGGCAGGGAGGGCTTCTGAGGAAACGAGAGGCCATCTCCACGCCAGGTGGAGTGACAAGAAGGTTCATGGGGGCTTCCTCTTGAAACAGCTCCCCGCAAAGTGCTCTGGACGTCGCTGCATGATGTGCAGAGCCGGCTCAGTTACAAGGTGAACGAGTTCCTAATTAATGCCTCTGTTTATTTGCTCCTGAGAAAGGAGATGGGAGAAGGGAGCGGGATTCTGGCTGGGCTTTTACCAGCTTCTGCATGCCCCTCAGGAACACAACGCTGTGCTCTTTTGTCGTCGTTGTTTTGTTTCCCCGAGCATTAGCTGTTTGCTTCTTGGGTTCCTCATCACTTGGGGGAGGAACTGAACAAATGATCCAGAAACCTAGGGCATACAGCTGTTGTGATGAGAAAGATTGCCATTGTTGTGTTTTTCCCAATGGACAATATCTGTTGTTGTTGTTGTTGTTGTTGTTGTTGTTGTTGTTGTTGTTGTTGTTGTTGTTGTTGTTGTTGTTGAGTTGTGTGCCATCAAGTCAATTCTGCCTTATGGTGACCCTATGAATGACTGACCTCAACTGCTCTGCAGAGCTTTTGCAAACTGAGAGATACTGTGGTTTCATATATTGCATCAAGCAATCTCACATTTGGTCTTCTTCATTTCCTGTTGCCTTCCATTTTCCCCAGGTTTCTTATTTTTTCCAGGGAGTTTCGTCTGCTCGTGGTGGGCTCAAGTTAATCACATTTACTTCTAGGTTAAGTTCCAGCTTGGTTTGATCTAGGTCGGTGGTTTCCCACCTTGGTCCCCAGATGTTTTTGGACTACAATTCCCAGAAATCCTGACCAGGACAGCTGGTAGTCAAGACTTTTGGGAGTTTTAGTCCAAGAACATCTGAGGACCAAAGGTGGGGAATCATTGTTCTAGAACACACATCTGCAGGGTCTACCAAACCCCACCTCCCAAAAAAAGACCTCACATCTCCTGGTCAAGGTATTTTAGCACCTCATATGGGGGGGGGAGATATATGTACCTCCTTTTCCCATGACTAGTATGTAAGTAACCAACATTTTCATGTATTTTGTGATGCCTGAAACTCATGTTTCCTGAGTTTTCTGCCCAACGGCAGGGCCGGCCCTTGAAGGCTGCTGCTAATGAGGAGTAAAGTCTGTCTCCGGAGTTTTGTACGGTGGGTATTCTTTTCCTCCTCATTTTTCCCCTCCAAATCACCTTTTGCAAAGTTAGCAGGGGTGTAATGAAGGAGGGGAGAAACGGAGATGCAGGAGGAAAGAGATGCAGCTTAGCTGAGCTGCAGGGGGTGGGGGGGTGACTAGGTGGACAATTACAGAAGAATTAATTGACAATCCTTTCGATAAAGTCAAGAGCTGTTTCTATTCTCAGCTGAAGTGCGGATGAAGTGGCAAAGAAACTAAATCTAGAAATTAAAGGAATAGCCATTCAAAGCATTAACACACAGAGAGAGAGAGAGAAATCTCTCTCACCTATTTTTTTCCCCTGCAGAAAATCAAGCCAGTGTATGGAGAGAGAGCCAGCAGGGGGAATGCGCAAGACAAGTTTACACCAGGGGCAGTCAGGAAATAATTAACTCGCTTCCTGAGGGATGTGTGTCTATGTATAGAAAAAAAGGACTCAGATGGAGGATTGGGGCGGGAGAGAAAAAAAAGATAAGATACTAAGAGGAGTCTGGGGTGGGCTTGCTGAGGGGTGATTCATTTCCCCATCATGCAAAGCCCCGACTTGTTTAATTTTTTATTTTAAAGAAGCACAAAGAAGCATCTTTCACAGCTATCCCTCACCTTGAATCCAGCTGAAATTCTGTTTTAGCTGGCTGGGTAGCTCAGCAGCGTAGGTCTCTGGATTCGGAGCCAGAGGATTCAAATCCCCCCACGGGGCCTCCTGAGAGAATATCCAGCCTGGGGAGCCTTGGGCAAGCTGCAGAGTCCCAGAAGAAGGGAAGGGGAAAACACTTCTGAGGACTCTCGACCTGGAAAAGGCTCACCAGGAGTCAGAATGGACTTGACAGTACATTATGATGATAAGATCGCAACAGGAATCTTGGAATATGACGCTGATCGTTCATCTGGTCCGGGCTGGCCTGCTTGAAGCTATCCAGAGGATTTTGAGACTACATGTCCCACCATTCCTCACCATGGCTTTAGGCTCCTGGGGACTGTCGTCGAAAAATATTTCGGGAGCTCCAATGACTCTGGGAAGCCATGAAGGTCATAGCTCTCCTCTGCTTTCACAACCCGCACTGCTGGTCCTCAAAGACAGACTTAGATCTGAAACTAGAGGTTCCATTTAGCTATCTTGGCTAAGGACCTCCATGAACCTTAGCTTTCCTTGCAGCTCTTAAGTCATCATAACATTCAGATCGTATCCGGTGAATTCTGCATCAACGCCACTTCTTACCAACTAGCTCATGGGGTTGAGTTCAATGTGATGGTTTTGACCCACAATGGTTCAGGTCCAAGCTGCTTCAAGAGTAACCAGCATCCATACAAACCTTCCAAAATGTTTAGATCAGTTGTAAAGAAAGACCCAGCACAGACATCCATTCCTGACCATGAGGAAAGGAAGTTCGGATGGATCTTCTGATGGTGGTCCCACATCTGTAGAACCCCCCGCTCACCCTTCTTCCAGACTGTCAACAGCCTGCTCAAAAGTAGAACAGAAAGATCAGTACATTTCCTTTTGTACCTGTTTCCCATGTCTTCTTTCAGAAGCCTTTTTCGTTGTTTTCCTGTCTCGGTAGACGGGAAAACAATAAAAAATCATGAGGATTCGCATTGGGTTTGAGCATTATGTATATGTTATTCATCTCAACATTTCCATGGATTTTGATCTAAGAACTCTACGACAGTATTCAGAGAAGAGCAAAACTGAAGGATGTTGGCTTTTATGTCCGTGTGTCAGCCCAGGAAGTGCAAATTGTGTCTGTTTAAAATAAAAACAGAAAGGAAGAGAGGGAAAGAGTGAAGTAAATTCCATTAGGCTCTCTACTCAGAATGTGAGGAAAGAATTCCACGACTCGTATTTGGTCCTAGTGGAGCAAATGGCATATCCAGCAATGAGCAACCTAGTGTTTCCATATATTGCACACTACAAGGCCCATAAACCCCACCCAACATTCCAGATCCATATGTAAGTGGACAATATCCCTTTCCTGTGGCCTTTGACCAGCCCTGAGCTTCATGATGGAGTCATGTTCTCTTCGTCCCTTCTTTATGAAAAACAGCAGTGTGGCTCCTTAAAAAACTAAGAATTTCCAAGAATCTTACTGAGCATTAACACCAGGCCAGTCTTCCCATGGAGACTATTAATTGATATTATTCTGTTCTTGCCATTTCTGAGGACCTTTGGGGAGACCTCCCTGTCTTGCTCACCACCTTAATATTGTAGTGGCTATTAAACTCTGTTGAGACAAAGGAAAGGACCACAGAGGGCCAGTTTCATTTAAAAATAATTTCAGACGTGTCTACTGATTTGTCACTTGGAGAACCTCATGCCCTAATATAAATCATCATCTATGGCTCGGGCTCAGAATGGAATATGTAACTGCCTGGCTTACATGCATGGACACACACAGACATATACACACTCAGATGAAAGACCTCAAAGGTCTAGCTCAGGGAATACTTTCCGTATGATGGTCACAACCAAGAGCTTGCTCTAAGGCAGTGCTTCTCAATCTTTGGTCCCCAGATATTCTTGGACCACAACTCCCAGAAAGTCTGGCCAGCATGTTGAGTGGTGAAGGCTTCTCTCTTTTCGCAGGTGGTTTGGACTAGAAGGTGGGTTTTGCGGGTTGGGGTTCCTGCCATGTGAAGTCCAAAATATTCAGAAGGTCCTCACTTGGGTTGGCATTGATCTCTTTCTATCCATATGTGCTCCCCATATCAGATGTCTGAATGCACTAAAAGTCCCCAAGTGGGCACCTCCACACAGGCCCTTGCACCCTTTCCAACTGGCAAACCAGGAGTCCTTGAATACACACCCAGGCTTTGGAAATTCAGTTGCCCCTCTGTTTTAGAGGAGAAGAACCAAGCTGTCTAGTGGTGGGCAAGCTGCAGAGTCCCACCATGGCCTCACTTGGAAGAAGAAGGGACCGGTGAGCTCCCCCTGAGTAAATCTCAACCCAGGAAGCCCAAGGAAGAGATCCTGTAAGTTGAAATCCATTGGACAACCCATAATTAATTCTACTCTGGAATGTATTCAATAAGAGGAGAGTAAGGGGCTTCTACCAACCGTTCTCACCTGGGCAAATGAAAGCATGGGAGTCCACCCGCTACTCTTAATCCAGAGCCTGGAAGCTCTTTTCTGTATCCTCAACCCCAAACAGTTCAAATGGGCATTGTTACTCTTTCTAGGACCTGCTTGCATTCAGCTGGTTTTGTTGTGCAATATTTTTTGAGCAACGTTTCCTGGGTCATTCCACTCTGTTTTTGTCACACACTAAACTTAGGTTTGCCATCACCACCACCCAGAAGAAAGAACGGATGAACCACTTTTGAGTCTTCTATACTCAGGAAGCCCTGGCAAAGGTCTCTGTAAGTCAGAATCCATTTGACAATATGCCATTGGTTATATGTAATGCCCGGTTGATCCTCATCCTTGGTGAAAGCTGATGATGACCCAGGTTTCCTCTCTTGCCTGTCTTGGATGGTCACTGTTGGCCAGCCAAGATTTACACCTGGAACTTCGGAAGGGAAGTCTCTTAGGAGGCTCAATCTCTTCTCCGCAGCCCGTTTTTGAAAAACATGTCAACATCCTTTGAATCATTGATATTCCAGATGGGAAGGAAGGAGTTCAGGTTTTAAAAAATCTGAGTTTAGGGGAAAGGAGTCTAGTGCACATCCTATGGACATCACACAGACACTCTCTCTGATCAGCAAAGCCAAGGGGAAAATGGTAGTGTCAAGGCTCTGATCTACCCACCAATTTGCAGTCTTTGTGGTTGACCATGTGGGGGCCAAAACATCACTTGGACCCAAACAGAGCAAGCCAAAGGGTCACTGAGATTCCCCCCCCCCCAGGAAGAGGGTACAACTGGAAGGTATTGTTGACCCGTCAGTGAGTAATAAAAGGCTAGGAAGCTATGCCTCCCCACAGCTCTCACCCTTCCCACTTTGAAACTCCTGACATGAGGGCAAATTAATGAGAAATTGGAAACATTATTGCTGGAAAGTGACTGTGTTGGAAATAGGCGGTAGACGAGTCAACAGGGCAAGGGCGTCAGGGCTGGTGTTTTTTTTTTAAGAAAAGCTTTAATCTAGCCGATGCATGTTGTCAAGATAGCTTGTTCCAACCTGCTCCCTGACACGGCCGATCATGTTAGACTTGGTGCTGGTTTAATTGGAGCTCTGCAGCGGCTCTTGGTCACAGCTAATTGTCTTAATTGAAATAGCAGGCTGGCGGGTGTCTCAAGACTGGGACCGGCTTCTCTCCTCGCCTTCCCCCACCCCCTTTGCTTCCTATTCCTTTCACATCTGGCAGGGCGGTTTGGGAACGGCGGACAATGACTCTGGCTTGCTGTGATTTTTTGGGAAGGTGGTTTGGGAGGACCACCACCACAAAGGAGCAACAGGTCTTGCAGACTCAGTTGGACACTGTTTGCAGGGCGAGGTGTCAAAAGTTTTGTTTGCTTGTTTGTTTTTTGGTTTAATAGATTTTTTTGATAGCTCAGTGGGTTAGGCATTGGTCTACAGAGGCTGAGGTTGGGAGTTTGATTCCCTACAGTGCCTCCTTGGCGGGGGCTGGACTCAGAGATCCATGGAGACCCTTCCAGCAATGCAATTCTAAGATGATGATGACGGCGACAATTACGATGATGACAATGGCGATTTTGTGAAAATTCTCTCCCTCTTTCAGTAAGTCAGGGTTTAATCATTTAGTTGGTGTTTTCTTCCTAGTCTGTCTGCCCATCTTCCTTCCTCCCTCCCTCCCTCCCTCCCTCCCTCCTTCCTTCCTTCCTTCCTTCCTTCCTTCCTTCCTTCCTTCCTTCCTTCCTTCCTCCCTCCCTCCCTCCCTCCCTCCTTCCTTCCTTCCTTCCTCCCTCCCTCCCTCCCTCCCTCCCTCCTTCCTTCCTTCCTTCCTTCCTTCCTTCCTTCCATCCGTCCGTCCATCCATCCATCCATCTGTCCTGCCTGCCTGCCTGCCTTTCTTTTATATCTTTCCGCTAACACAGGACTCATTGTGGCTCACAATATGAGTTGAAAAACACACAAAAAAAGCTCAAAACATCGTAAGCCGGGAGATGGAAATGCAATTGAGTAAATGATATTGAAAGCAAGCGCTGAGGTGAAACCATCCCAAAGTCATCTAAATGCACTATGGGGGTGGAAGGAAATAAAAAATAAATTCAACCACCAGTCCCTTCATGAGTAGGCTTGCCTCTAATAGACGGCAAGGATCTGGGAGCAACTCAATGGGAGGAAACCATACCAGCGAGGGAGGCATTTGCAGTGAGCCATTGTGGTGTGGCGGTTAGGAGTCATGGGTTCAAATCCTTGCTCAGCCATGAAATCCACTGGCTGAGCCTGGACTGAACACAAAAGATGGAAAGATCCATGTCTGCCACCGTGAGCTTACTGGACGGATATGAATGTGACTAATATAAAAATAATAAATAAATATTCACAATAGAGGAAATAGCATAATTCATGAAATAGTTAAAAGGAGATGCTTCTTCCAAGCAATACAAACTGGAGGGCTAAGAATGTTCCACATGGCTTGATATATATATATGTATTATTTTCCTTATATTATTTTATTTTCCTCTGTTTTGCCAGGTTCTTGGATGGTGTCTCCGAGCCCCTGAATCAATCTGCCCACTAGGCTTTGCTGCTCTTCCTTGAAGAAGCTGCCAGCCTGCCATTTCCCAGCTTGCCGAAGCCTCGGCAGCCTCCAGGAGACGTATAGCTCCGAGTTAATTTATAAGATCCCGGACAGCGAGAGAGTTCATTTAATTGAAAGATGTAATTATCAGGTGTCGGAGGCGAAGGGCCTCATTAATTTTGCAGACATTCCGTTGACTGAACTGTTCACGTTTCAGCTTTTCGTGCCGTATGGAGGCTGGAGCTGTGCCTTACGGACAGGCCAAGGTGGGGAGGGGAAAAAGGCTCTCCTCAGGTTGCCACCACCCCTTGTGACGAGATGGCAGCCGTCAGGAATCCAGCACAAAAGCCCCAGGGAAGATCAGCTTCCCAGGAGAACTGAGCTCAGAGAGGAAATCCCAAAACTATAAAACAGCAGCTTCCGCAGGGAGATAGAAATACAGTGGTGCCTCGCAAGACGGTTGCCTCTCGGGGCAAAAAAACGGCAAGACGATTGGTTCTCGCAGTTTCTTCTTGTGGAGTATATTCATCGTCGTTTAGTCGTGTCTGACTCTTTGTGACCCCATGGACCAGAGCACGCCAGGCCGTCCTGTCTTCCACTGCCTCCCAGAGTTGGGTCAAATTCATGTTGGTCGCTTCGATGACACTGTCCAACCATCTCATCCTCTGTCATCCTCTTCTCCTCTTGCCTTCACACTTCCCAACATCAGAGTCTTTTCCAGGGAGTCTTCTCATGAGATGGCCAAAGTATTGGAGCCTCAGCTTCAGGATCTGTCCTTCCAGGGAGCACTCAGCAGGGATGGTGACGGATTAGTGAGAGTTGATTTCCTTTAGAATGGATAGGCTTGTTCTCCTTGCAGTCCAGGGGACTCTCAAGAGTCTCCTCCAGCACCACAATTCAAAAGCATCCATTCTTCGGTAGTCAGCCTTCTTTATGGTCCACCTCTCATTTCCATACATCACTACAGGAATATTAAGCAACCCTAAATGGTGTACGTAAATTAACCTCTGAAACTCTTGCGCAAGAATGCTTTTATCTTCGTCTTTGGTGCTAACAAGAATGGAGTAATGAGTCACAATGAGTGTAGTGTCCATACTTGACAGAACTTATTTATTTATTTATTTATTTATTTACAATATTTTTTAGCCGCACCATTGCCAGGACGGCCTGGCGTGCTCCGGTCCATGGGGTCACAAAGAGTCAGACACGACTAAACGACGATGAATATACTCCACAAGAAGAAACTGTGTCTGTGAAGAATACAGTTGGCCTTCCTTTAAGCTTCCTAAGTTGCCCAGAATGGATCCTTTCCTCCAGAGTGATTTTCTGAAACCTGAAGCCGAGCCAGGTTTGTACTTGAATGGGAGACCATCAAAGAACACCAGGGACCTCCAGGTAGGGTTAGGAAAGAATTCTTCCAGCCCTTGGAGTTTTGACGGACATTCAGAATGGCCAGCTTTGGAATAGATACCCCAATAATCTGGTTCAGCGTAAGCCAGTTTTCTTTACATTCTTCCCCTATCCTTCAAGTTTCAATCACTGCTATAGGATCTTCCGGAGCCAGAGTCCCGGAGGCAGTTCGTGTCATTCTGTCAACTCCTGCGACATCGCTGAAACCAGTTGTATTGGCTCTTGCCTTTCCATTGGACTATTTCAGGGACGTGGAGAGGGGAGATTTGCTAGTTGGGTAACAGCCTATCCTCCATATTATTTTACCCAGGCTTCGTGCCCTGGAGAGGACACCCCAGCTTCGCATACAGTGTCAAAACACTAGACGCTGTTCCAAGTCCTCCAAACAGGGCACGTTATCATAGTCTCTTGAGACTGAAGGATGCCTATGATAGGATCTTTGTTTGTGAACCCTCAGGGTTAAATGGTCTCACTCTGGTTCTCCCTTGCCTCTCTCCTCCTCCTCCTCCTCCTCCTCCTCCTTTATCCCTAGCAGATATATATTTCCCACCCACCGGCTTCGGAAACCTCCACCTTGGCATCGGTATGCTTTGGGGCGAGCCAGCCCTCGATTTATGATTTATTTAGGGCCGAATTGCATTGCTTCTCAAGGCCAACTCTCACTAATCCGTCACCATCCCTGCCTCGGTCGTACACAAACATTTGTTTTCGCTGCATCAGCATGTTTGGCTGCTGAAGAACGATGCCCGTTGTTAATCACTCTAGCAGCTGCAATTTGGAGCTTGATAGGGTTGTGTGTGCTGGCCTTTTTTTCCCCCTTTCTTTCCCGTGCGCCGGTTGCTGGGTCCTTTCTCCCCTCCCTCCCTCCTTTTAATATTAACACTCCCTTGTTGACTAGAAAGCTCTCGCTTTCATCAAGCAAAAATATTTATAATTTAATAGGATTCGAGTCAGCCTACTACAGCTTGGGGCCTGAGATCCATTGCGGCTGGAGTCCCTCTTATACGTTGTGCAGGCCTCTCTGTGTGGGGTGTGGGTGTGGGGTGGCAGGGAGTGTCTCGCATAACCGACTAGCGCTTTGGAGCCATTCTGCCCAAAGTGCTGGGGGATCGGGCATTGTGTTCGCATACTGCCAATGATTCAAGGGCAGACAAAGTAAGGACCCACGTCTGCTGGGGCTGAGCAGGTCTGGATTGGATCAAATCCTGGGTGCAAGACTACGTCGGCCCTTCTGGATTCAATGGTAGAAAAGGCGGAAGTAAACAACTGTAGCAAAGGGATAGCTATGCCATCTGGCTCACACTTTCCCTTGCTGTTATGCATAGATCAAGGCAGGGACAACTCAATGGGAGAGTTATTGTAGGTCAGCGTCTCTCCATCAATTGCAATCAATATGCAAGGGATCCTCAATCATTTAACAAAACAGATCAGTTTCCCCAAAAGGTGCACAAATGTAGTCTATGAAGGCTTTTTTGGGGAGGGTGTTTTGGGGTCCCTCATCCTATCTTCGTAGGTCATCATCTCCACTCACCGGGCCATTAGTGCGGAGCCATTCCTGCTGTAAAGACAGCATATGCCTCTCCGTTCCAACTCACCTTGCTAACCCTTTCTCGCCTTTGTCAAGCGTGACCTCAAGCCCACGTTGCAGATCCTCCCTTGTCTAAGTCTTTATTGCTAGCCTTGCCTGAGCGTTTCTTGAGATCCCTTCACACAATCCGTTCTACAAGCTTTCTCTTCCTACTGCAGAGGTGGGAGGTGGACCAGCTTTGTTGAGTGAGCGGGTGACAAGCCATGATGGGGAGGCATCATCTCCAGGCTTTGAAGGAAGGGACCTCCAAATGCCAGAGGCAGGAGAGGGGGAATCAGGAGACAGGGATCTAGTTGTCTCGTGTGCTCCCAGAGGCATCTGGTAGAGTGACTGTGAAATACAGGGAGCTGGACTAGATGGGCCCTTGGCCTGATCCAGCAGGGCTCTTCTTAGGTTCTTAGGTTCCACGCAGGCCTGGTGCCTCTCTGGAGCTCCACATTTTGCAGCTGCACTCTCCACCAGAAGCTAATGTGAAACTCACTCAACAAGCATGACCTAGAACACTCACCATTTTTCAAGTCCAAAAGCTACATAGTGACTTCTTCCATAGAGGTTCAGCGCCTCAGTGGAGCACAACCTTCCAATAACTGCTCTGAATTACCACCATCATTATCCCTGCTCTCTGTTAATAGATTGTATGGAGACGGGAAAATAGTTTAGGAGCTTGTTTAGAGAAGGCACCCAGTTCCTTTTCCCACCTCTCTCTCTCTCTCTCTCTCTCCCTCATGCTTCCTCTCACACATTTAGAAATTAGAGGGGACAGTGAAGTCCATGTTTAAGCATGAAGGTGAAAAGTCACTTTTCACATGCACAGAGGATACACCTCAAAACCAAGAAATAGACCAGTCAACCTCACCAGTGTAAGGCAAAAAAATCTCACCTTTTCTGATCATAGGCTTGTTCTTGTCTTTAATTCAAAGTAGAGTGGACCTCAACCTGTGAGGTGGAGTGGATTGAAGGAGAAGGAAGAGAAGGAGATGGAGAAGAAGTTTTGAATGGCCCTCATAGAGTCTTCAAATCCTCCACCATATGGAGGAGCCTTATGGCCTCAGGAGATGATCCAGTTAGATGGGAAAAAACTCTTTAGCTTCTTTTCTCCACGGAAACAGTGAAAACAATAGCCAAACCTTTGAGGCCAAGTTCTAATGGATTGTGATGAGTTGGTTACATCACAGGGACCCTGTTGAGCTAGGATGACACTAATAGGTTGGGATGACCTATCAGGATCTCAAACTCATCCCAACACCTCAGGGAGAA
Source organism: Pogona vitticeps (assembly GCF_051106095.1). Lineage (NCBI taxonomy): Eukaryota > Metazoa > Chordata > Lepidosauria > Squamata > Agamidae > Pogona > Pogona vitticeps. The sequence goes on from NC_135800.1 coordinate 9,173,047, forward strand.
ATCCTTCTTCTCCTTGAGAACTTGATAAGCCAGGATGACCTATAAGGGTCTCAATGGGGAGTGTGAAGAGTTCATACTTGATGAGTTGGAATGAGTTTCTAACATAACTAAATTCAGAAATAATAAAAAAAAATCAGGACAAGGCCATATGGTCCTCAAAACAATACAAATGCAGGGATAGGTGATACCTTTATGGGGCTGTTAAGAAAATAAAGCAAAAAGGTAGAAAATAACACAAAAAAAATAGAAAATGAAAGAAACAAATAGAGGAAAAACAAAAAAACAAAGTGAGTGAATTCTATTTGGGGGGCTTTTTTGTTTGCATTATTATTTTCTCAATGGTCCAATAAAAGTATCACATATTTTTTGTATTTCTAACATTATTAGGCCTTGATGAGCTAGGATGGGCCGCACAATCGAGATCCGGCTTCCAGGGACTGGGTCAATTAAGGAACAGAATAAAGTACACCATATTGATCTCTCTTGTACAATAGCGGATCGCGAGTAGCAGAAGCGGGAATCCTGGGCACGGGGATGCCTCCATACCCCACTCCAGATCCACCTCCCGTCGTGCCCAACCCCACCACTGCCTATAGCTCAGCTGGCCCACCAGCGCCAGCTGCTCAGGATCCTGGCCCGCCGCCTGGCGAGGTGCTAGCACTGCAGCTTCAACCGCCTCCTCAGGTTTCGCTGCCGGGGGAAGTGATCCAGCGACTTTGCTTGTGTGCCCACAGAGAGGGATCTACGTGCTGGCTTTGGCACGCGTGCCCTAGGTTCGCCATCACTGAACTAGACGGACCCCACTCCGCCTGATCCGCCACATGAGGATGGTAATTTGAAGGAAACTGGTAATTCAGACACTGGATCCATCAACACAGGACTTTAAAAGGAGGGAGTGGAAGCTCCTGTTAGTGTCATGTGCAAAAGGGATTCCCCCAGGATGGCAGTTTTCACTTATGAGATCTTTTAAAAAAAGTGAAGCATTTTGGCAGTGACAAGAGTCCCCATCCACAAGATCATTAAGTCTAGAGCAGAAGTGGGCAACCTCCAGATATCTGGGGGCCACATACACCCATGCCTGGATCTCAGAGGGCAGCTTCCATTCCCATACCTAACCCCTCCCCAAAAAAGCTTTTTTTAAAAAAAACGGCTCTCTTGCTCCCTCTAGTGGCCAATTTTAAAAAATTACGGAATATTACCAAAAAAAAAAAAAATCCCTGGATTTGTGAGGAGCTTCAGGGTGCAGAAGGGGCCTCTAAAATATTGTTCCCATGCCCACAGATGGCCTAAGGGGATTTTTAAAAATTCATGTGGTTGGGCGCTGGCTGCCACAGGCTCCCCTCCCCAATCTATAGTCAAGTAATGCCCAGCTGCAACCCTAAATTTTTTATACCTCTGTGGATTGCCCAAAGGACTCACAGTCACACCTACACACACACACAGAGAGAGAGAGAGAGAGAGAGTGTTCTTGCTGTCAAGCTTCTCTGACAGTTTTTTTTAGTTTTCCAGAACATGGAAAAGGAAGAAAGATGGGTGTGTTTGAGAGCTGTTTCCAGAACAGTCTCCGAAGCTTTATCTTTCACTTTCCTAGACTACGTTCTGACTCAACAAAATGATTGTAAAATATGCACTCAGGAGTTGATACAAAAACAGCAACCCCCCCAAAAAAACAAAATCCCCATGGGCATTCGTTAGACATATATGTATATACATATACTATGCATACACATACATACATACACACACACACATACACACACACACACACATATACCTATATATATAAACATAGATACACACACACACACACAAACACACACAAACATATGGGGAAAAATCACTTTGTGATGATTGGTACCCTGTTTCGCTTACCAATTATCACAAAGCGATTTTTTTAACAGCTGATCAGCGGTTCCAAAATGGCCGCTGGGTTAAAAAAATGGCCGCCTGCTGTTTTCTGGGATGGATTCCTTGCTTACCGGGCAGCGAAAATGGCCGCCTTATGGAGGATTTTCGCTTTAAGGTGAGTCTGAAGCCCATAGAAATGCACTGAAGGGGCTTCAATGCATTCCTATGGGCTTTTTAATATCGCATAGCGATGAAATCGCTTTGCAGCGATTTTTGCTGCACCGATTATCGTCGCTATGTGAGGCACCACTGTATGTGTGTGCGTGTGCGTGTGTGTGCGTGTGTGTGTGTGTGTGTGTGTATCCTCTTTTTTTCTTAAAATATAACAACCCTAAAAACTAACACCAAAAAAAGAAAAACTCAACTACTGCTTAATTATTGTTTGCAAATCTTCGGTATTTAAATTGACTTATTTGCAAATGTCTGTTTAGAAATTGACTTTGTAATTATAAAGTCAGTGCAGGCATTGCGCAGGCCCTGGAGGGGTCTCTAACGAGGAATGATAATGTACCCGGCACAAAACCAACCTCCTGAGCTGCATTCTAATAGCAGAGCGGCAGTGACGAGGCGAGGCGGCAGGGTCGGGAGGAGTCGCCTAATCCTACCGCAGGAAAGAGTGAGAGGAGGATGGAGATCCAGGCTACAAAAGGGACTAAGGGAGGGAGGGGGGATGGTGGAGGTGGGGGGGATCACTTTCCCTTCCAGCTCCAGAGGCTGGACTGAGTTTATAATCACCTGAGTTTGAGCACAGAATAAGAATGAGGAAATCTCCTGACCAGACTCAGCTGCTTGGCCCTTTACCGTGCACAAGCCCTTCTGCTCATCTGTATGTACCCGATGATCTTTTAACATGCACCATGCCATGGCAAGCACAGAGAGAAGACAGACAGACAGACAGATACACACACACACCTGCAGTCACCTAGAGCCTCGAAGCTCCTATCATGCCCAAATACGACCCAAAACTATGGATGTTTTAATGTCGGTGTGGCTCAAACATTCCCCTTGTCCCTTTTCCAGTTTTTCAGGGGGGAAATGTTGGCATGGTTTCGGGGTCCCCAGCACAGGTGCTCCACCACACACCTTTTCCCCTTGCCCCAAGGTGGTGCTAGAGTGTCTTTTTTATTTTAAAAATAATTATGTAAGAAAATAATTATTGGCATAGGATAACGTGCACAGCTATCCAAGATCTGGGTTTGCTCTTGAGGCTGATCACCACTGCGCCTGACGTAGTTCAGCACCGGGGGGGGATCCATTCTTAGCCATCTGTGCACATTTGAATTAGTCACAAAGTAGATATTTGTTAATACAGTGGTGCCTCGCATTATGACGTTAATTCGTTCCAGCGAAATCACTGTAGAATGAAGACGTCGTAATGCGAAAATAAAAAGCCCATTGAAACGCAATGAAACCCCTTCAATGTGTTCCAATGGGCTGAAAACTCACCGTCCAGTGAAGATCCTCCATAGGACGGCTATTTTTGGTGGCTGTCTTGCGAGGAATCCGTCCCAGAAAACAGTGGGGAGCCATTTTATTTACCCGACGGCCATTTTGAAACCACCAATCAGCTGTTGGAAAATCATCATTTTGCGAAGAATCAGTTCCCGAAGTAGCGAACTGATCATCGTAAAGCAAAAAAAACCTATTCAGACCATTGTTTTGCGATTGCAAAAGCGATTGCAAAAACGTCATCGTAATGCATTTTTGTCGTAATGCGGGGCAATCGTAAAGTGGGGCATGACTGTATAGCCTGCATTCGGGGGATGCATTCATGAAGACAAGAAAACATTGCTGATTTCTGTAGCCTACGTAGTTGCCACCACACGGAAGACGATATAACACATGCATGAGGAAGTGGAACAAAGCCCATGGAATCATCCACATATGTCCAGCCTATATTGGCAACTTGATGCATCAGAAACCCATACCCCTAACATCTGGGACAGAAGCATCTGGATCTTCATCTACTGGTGGATCTTTGTGGTAGATTGCCAGTAAATTACCAAGGATGTTTGAGGCCATCCTTTTTACAAGACCAGCGTAAAATTGCAAGTTCATAAACCAATATGTCTTATGGAGTGGATGGCTTTTTTATCACTGCTAACCTTTTTAATATGGTGTGTTCCTCATTTGTATCTTGAAGCATTGTCTTCGAGCAGACGTCCATGTGTCTTCCTGATAGCCAACTTTAGAACGTGGCACTAGAGTTCTTGATCTAAAATAACTGCTATTTTGACATGCCGATCATCCCAATGGGGCATAGTGAATAACTGGCTCCACCTCCTTGAGCTACCACCTTTAGTTAGCTCTTCCCAATAGATGGTGTACTTCAAGACCTCAAGGCGGAGGAGAAGGCCATGAATGACAAGAATGAAGGCAATGAAGATGACCATTGTGAAAATGATGATGACAAAGATGAAAAATCCAACGGAGAAGGTGAAGAACATTCTCAAGTCCGAAAGCTGGTCCACCTTTGGGCCTAGGCTTCACAAAGACCAAGATGAAACCTAGACACAAACAACGCTTTGAATTGCTCCTAGAAACTAACAATGAGCTGGTGAAGTTGGCATTATATTGTCTATCAGAAAAGAAGGAGCCCCAAGCATGCCTAGCTGTTGTATTATGAACCCTCTGAAATTTGAAGGTCCTTCTGGATGGAGGCGCTACACACAAGAGATAAGATATCTTAGAATTAAAGAGCTGGAAGAGATCCTATGGATCCGTGAATCCAAATCCTGTCAGGGAGGCATTGTGGGGAATCAAACTCCCAACTTCTACCTAAACCATGGAGCTATCCGGCAGTTCTGGTCTAATCTGGATATAAGCAGGACAATTTTTCCCAGACCTCTGGGGAATACAGCAGAGTGCGCACCATCCGAAGCCCGTTTGATGCCTCTGGCGGAGAAGATGGCTCTCAAGAGGCCGACAGAGAAGAGGCTCCTTGACACTAACGAAGTTGATGGGGACGAGTCCTTTCTTTTGTTATCTCTGCCTTGGAGAACAAAACCCCTGATGAGATAATGAGATGTACAGATAATAACATGTGAAAGGAGAAATTAAGCATCCTTATTTGGTTCTATTGCCAGGCTTGCTCCTCTGTGGGTGGCTTGTGGACAGAGGTTGGCGGTATCACATTTCTTCCCCTTTTTTTGCAGTCTTTAATTTCAAGCGGTTTGGCTAAGACAATAATTGTTCAGATGAGGGACCATCTCAGACATCTCCCTGCTTTAATTAGAGACGTGAAGGCATCTGCAATGCTTTTTTTATTGATTCAGGGACCCACAGATAATTAATGGCTCTCAGTGGTACTTCTTGGAGTGGGGGGGTGTATTATCTGGCGGCATTTCATGTAACGAAGACAAGCTTCTTCTCTCTTCTTGCGGGCTAACAAAAAAAGCAAATGTGGAACATTCTTGTCTAGTAGTAGGCATCCTTCAGTCTCGAAAGACTATGGTATCGTGCTCTGTATGGAGGACTTGGAACAGCGTCTAGTGTGGCTGAGGAGGCCAATTCGAGAGTGACAATCCCTTCCACACTGGAGACAAATCCAATCTGTCCCCTGTCCAGCTCCCTGGTTTTGCTTCCTTTGTGACTTCCTCTTTGCCTCAGCCTGCTGGACAAGGGTCTCTTCAAATTGGGAGAGGCCGTGATGCACTGCCTGCCTCCAGGCTGAACGATCAGATGTCAGAGTTTCCCATCTGTTGAGGTCTATTCCTAAGGCCTTCAGATCCCGCTTGCAGATCTCCTTGTATCGCAGCTGTGGTCTCCCTCTGGGGCGATTTCCCTGCACTAATTCTCCATATAGGAGATCCTTTGGAATCCGACCATCAGCCATTCTCACAACGTGCCCAAGCCAGCGTAGACGTCGCTGTTTCAGTAATGTATGCATGCTGAAAATTCCAGCTCGTTCTAGGACTACTCTATTTGGAACTCTGTCCTGCCAGGTGATACCAAAAATCCGTCGTAGGCAACGCATATGGAAGGTGTTCAGCTTCCTCTCCTGCCAGGCACAAAGGGTCCAGGACTCGCTGCAGTACAGGAGTGTGCTCAGGACACAGGCTCTATAGACCTGGATCTTGGTATGTGTTGTCAGTTTCTTATTGAGCCATACTCTCTTTGTGAGTCTAGAGAACATGGTGGCTGCTTTCCCAATGCGTTTATCCAGCTCGACATCTAGAGAGAGGGTGTCAGAGATGGTTGAGCCAAGGTACACAAAGTCATGAACAACCTCCAATTCTTGTGTGGAGATGGTAATAGAGGGAGGTGAGTCCACACCCTGGCCCATGACTTGTGTTTTCTTCAGGCTGATTGTTAGTCCAAAGTCTTGGCAGGCCTTGCTGAAACGGTTCATGAGTTGTTGGAGGTCTTCAGCAGAGTGAGCAACAATGGCTGCATCGTCTGCAAAGAGGAAGTCCCTCATGCATTTCAGCTGGACTTTGGTCTTTGCTCTCAATCTAGAGAGATTAAAGAGCTTTCCATCTGATCTAGTCTGGAGATAGACACCTTCTGTTGCAGTTCCAAAGGCATGCTTCAGCATGACAGCAAAAAAGATCCCAAAAAGTGTTGGTGCGAGGACACAGCCCTGTTTCACTCCGCTTCGGATGTCAAAGGGATCTGATGTTGAGCCGTCAAAAACTACAGTGCCTTTCATTCCATCGTGGAAGGACCTGATGATGTTAAGGAGACGAGGTGGACATCCAATCTTGGGAAGTATTTTGAAAAGGCCATCCCTGCTAACCAAGTCAAATGCTTTTGTAAGGTCTATGAAGGCCACTAAGAGTGGCTGTTGTTGTTCCCTGCATTTCTCCTGCAACTGTCGGAGGGAGAATACCATGTCAGTGGTGGATCTATTTGCTCGAAATCCACACTGTGATTCCGGATAGACTCTGTCTGCAAGCACCTGGAGCCTCTTCAGCACAACACGGGCAAGCAGCTTCCCTACAACGCTAAGAAGAGAGATACCACGGTAGTTATTGCAGTCACCCCTGTCACCTTTGTTCTTGTACAACGTGACAATGTTTGCATCCTTCATGTCCTGTGGTACTCCACCTTCCCTCCAGCAGAGACAAAAGATTTCATACAGTTCGGTGATGATGATCTCCTTACCGCATTTCAGCACTTCAACAGGGATGTTGTCCCTTCCAGGTGCCTTGCCAGAGGTGAGGGAATCCAAGGCCGCATTTATTTCTGCTAGGGTTGGTTCGCTGTCCAGCTCTTCCAAGACAGGCAGGCACTCAATGTTATTTAATGCTTCTTCGGTTACTACATTCTTTCTGGAATATAGCTCAGAGTAGTGCTGCACCCAGCGTTCCATCTGCTGTGCTCGGTCCTGGATGATCACACCTGTAGTAGACTTCAAGGGAGCAGATTTCTTCTGTAATGGACCTAAGGCCTGCTTGATACCATCATACATTCCTTTGATGTTACCTGTGTCCGCTGCTATCTGTATCTGAGAGGAAAGCTGAAGCCAGTAGTCATTGGAGCATCTCCTGGCAGCCTGTTGGACTTGGCTACGAGCGGCTCGAAGAGCTTGCAGGTTGTACTCGCTAGGACAGGCTTTGTATGCTGCTAGAGCTCTTCTCTTATCCTCAATGGCTGGCATTAACTCCTCCGAATGGGCTTCGAACCAGTCTAAATATCTTTAAAATCAGAGTCTGGAATGTTCACTTTTTCAAAAGAACTGGTTGTTAGCCGCTACCCCCACAGACATGTTCTTATTCTAATTACCATAGCTCTGGCTGTGTAAGTAAGCATTTCAAGTTATTAACATACAGTGGTGCCTCGCATTACAACGTTAATTCGTTCCAGCGAAATCGCTGTAGAACGAAAACGTCGTAATGCAAAATTTAAAAGCCCACAGAAACACATTAAAACCCGATTAATGCGTTCCTAGGGGCTTGAAACTCACCGTCCAGCAAAGATCCTCCATAGCGCGGTGATTTTCGCTGCCTGTGCAGCGAGGAATCCATCCCAGAAAAAGAGCGGGGAGCCATGTTTTTTACCCAGCGGCCATTTTGAAACCGTCGATCAGCTGGCCCAAAATCATCGCTTTGCGAGAATCGGTTCCCAAAGCAGGGAACTGATCATCGCAAAAGCGAAATTCCCCCATAGGAAACATCATTTTGCGATTGCTTTTGCGATCACAGAACCTTCAACATAAAGCAATTTCATCGTAAAACGGAGCGCTCGTAATGCGAGGCACCTAGTTGCTTTCCAGTTCTGTTAAGAATCCCTCCAAAAAATAACTAGAGAAACTAGAAGCTGATAACTTGTTACACCGAGAAAGTAGTTGAGCCCTGCATTTTAACATTATTTTTAATAACTTCATTGTAACACTTCATTATAATTTCCTTTATTCACCAAAAGTAATTGGCTACATATAACTAAGTTACTTCTAGCACATTACTATCAAGCTCTGGTTTCTACCTGTTCATTTGGGTGCATGCATAGCTGAGAGTGAGTTCCTCTAAGGCAGGCATCTTTCTTTATTCAGTAGACATAGTTTATGAACACATCCAGATTCACTGCAATTCCTGTTTTGATTTTCTTCCCACACTAATTTTAATGACATTCTCCCTTTAATGCGCAAAGTAGGACTACAGGCTGTAATTCATATCTGTGTCCTGATTAGACCTGCTTGTCTCAAGGCAATAAAATATGCCACTCACCCAGCCAACATTCCTTTGCCATGCAACCGATGGAATAATAAAATCAGAAAACACCGGGAAAGTCTTCTCAAAGGCTTTCACGGCCGGGATCTGATGGTTGTTGTGGGCTTTCGGGCTCTTTGGCCGTGTTCTGAAGGTTGTTCTTCCTAACATTTTGCCAGTCTCTGTGGCCGGCACCTTCAGACGACAGGAGTCGGAACAGGTTGATGATGATGCATGAGGTGTCTAGTATAGGTCTCAGCCGGCTTGTTTGGCATTTGTTGAATTTCTGTTTTTGTCTGGCTGTGTGGTTCACCATTTCTTTTTCCATCTTTCTGTAGGAGAGGGTATCAATCTTGTCCCAATCTTGACTTCTCTCCTCTTTTTTTGGCTGATATTGACATGTAGGAATAGTAGTTCTTTGTCTGTGGAGTCCAGTTTTTTGCAGGTTGTATGGATTCTTTCCCATAGGAGGGCATGTTCCAGGCGGTCACAGATGCAGCTAGCCTGTGGGGAAATGAATGCCCTTTTTGTTATCAAAAAACACGCTGATCACCACAATCGCCCATCTTCCGAAAAGGACAAAAGCTGATCCCACAGCTATAAATACTCAACTATCCAACCAAACTGCACCAGAACACAGACAGAGTTCTAGCTCCTGACCTCTGAAGAGGCCGGCCACAGAGACTGGCAAAACATTAAGAAGAACAACCTTCAGAACACTGCCAAAGAGCCTGAAAAACCCACAATAACCACAAGGAAAGTCTCTCTGTTTTGAATGCAGAAGGGGACGGTTTCCTTCAATTTGGTTTTGCCCTTTCCAACCCCAGAGAGAGAGAGATGATTTTCAGCCGGGTGGCCTGATTCTGCTCGCCCTGATCAAATGGATGGCTTGGGCCCAGTCCCTTAGCAATGCAGTTAATCCTTCAATGAAATTAGATAAAAACGCCTACGGATGGAGATCAGGTTGCAGGGCAGCAGGAGACAGGTCGGCACTAAAAAGTTACCACCACGGCTTAGAGGATTTTGAAGCCAAAAGCTGTGCGGATGGTAATTTCCAGCTGTGTTTGTAAAGAGCAAGGGGGTGGGGAAAAAAAAGAAAAACAGTGAATATTCATGCAAAAGATAGACTACATTAATCACACATACTATACCCTGGTTGCAGCTGGCTAGACAGTTGCGTGGGTTCGTTGTCTGACTGTGGAGCCAGAAGTTGGGAGTTCAGTTCCCCCACTGGGCCCCCTACAGAGTAGAGCCAGCCTGGGTGGCCTTGGGCAAGCTGCACTGTCCCAGGGCTACCCCTAGAAGAAGGGAAGAGGAAACCACTTCTGGCTATTCTCTACCTGAAATGCTCAAAGCCATAACTGGCTTGATAAAAAAGGGTAAAGGTTCCTCTTGACAATTTTTGTCCAGTCGTGTTCGACTCTAGGGGGCGGTGCTCATCCCCCGTTTCCAAGCCATAGAGCCAGCGTTTTGTCCAAAGACAATCTTCCGTGGTCACGTGGCCAGTGCGACTTAGACACGGAACGCTGTTACCTTCCCACCGAGGTGGTCCCTATTTATCTACTCGCATTTGCATGCTTTAGAACCGCTAGGTTGGTGGGAGCTGGGACAAGCGATGGTCGCTCACTCCGTCGCGTGGATTTGATCTTACAATTGCTGGTCTTCTGACTCTGCAGCACAGGCTTCTGCGGTTTAGCCCACAGCACCACCACTTATTAATTTTTACACCCTGTTTTCCAACCCTTCTCACCCAAGCAGGCTGAAAAGTGTGGCACAGCATAATCCTCAGTCCTGGCTGGAGATTGGAAAGTTACTTTTGTAAAGTTACTGGGTGGGTGAGGCCTTCTTTCAGCCTGAATTTGGGAGGTGAGGGCGCCCCAAAATGCTAGGGGCAAAGGCTGGCAAGTGACAGGTCCTTCGATCTGTGAAACTATTAAAAATTACCGGTCATATAATATATATGGTGAAACTCTTGTTGGCCTTCCATGAGATCCAACATTTCAGCCAGCCACCTCACTCCGCCTCATGAAAGGGCTGGCCCTGTTCTGATCCACACCTTCCAGGCATGAAGGGCGATTCTGATCCCTTCGGATTGACTGTGAGGAAAACATAGGGAGAGATGTTCCAGTAAAATCCATTTTGCTCGACCAATTTCCACATCTTTCAAACTACAGAGGTGGGTAGAGAATGAGGGGGAGAGAGAGAGGGAGAGAGAGAGAGCAATCCCACAGGAGAGCCCTTGAGAAGAAAATGGAAATGCCAAGAAGTGGGAAATCAGCATAAGAGGAGATGGTTCGAAATAATTATTTTGCAGAAGGATTGCATGAAGGAACTAGCAATATTGCAGGGGAAAAGTCTTATTTTCCCCGGTAATATCTGTCTTCCCCTTCACGGATTGCTGCCTTGTTGTGGCGAAGGGGCTTGAGTAATTCAGAGAAGCTATGGGCTATGCCGTGCAAGGATACCCAAGATGGACAGGTCATAGTGGAGAGTTTGGACTCAACCCAATCCACCTGGAACAGGAACTGGCAGAAAACTCCGTGGACAGAAACAAAAGGCTAAAAGATATGACGCTGGAAGACGAGCCCCTCAGGTCGGAAGGCGTCCAACATGCAACTGAGGAATTGCGGAGGACAAAGACAAAGTAGCTCCAGAACTAATTAAGTGGTTGGGCCAAAGCCGAAAGGACGCTCAGTTGCGGACGTGCCTGGAAGTGAAAGGAAAGTCCGATGCTGCAAAGAAAAACACTGCATAGGAACCTGGAATGTAAGATCTATGAACCTTGGGAAGCTGGAGGTGGTCAGACAGGAGATGGCAAGAATAAACATTGACATCCTGGGCTTCAGTGAACTAAAATGGACAGCAATGGGCAAATACAATTCAGACGATTATCATATCTACTATTGTGGGCAAGAATCCCGTAGAAGAAATGGAGTACCCCTCATAGTCAACAAAAGAATGGGAAAAGCTGTACTGGGATACAGTCTCAAAAATGATAGAATGATTTCAATATGAATCCAAGGCAGACCTTTCAACATGACAGTAATTCAAGTTTATGCACCAACCACCCATGCTGAAGAGGCTAAAGCTGACCAATTCTACAAAGACTTACAATACCTTCTACGACTGACACCAAAGAAAAATGTTCTTCTCATTCTAGGGGACTGGAATGCTAAAGTAGGGAGTCAAGAGATAAAAGGAACAAAAGGTAAATTTGGCCTTGGAGTTCAAAATGAAGCAGGGCAAAGGCTAATAAGAGTTTTGTCAAGAGAACAAGCTGGTCATCACAAACACTCTTTTCCAACAACACAAGAGGCGAATCTACACATGGACATCATCAGATGGGCTAGTCAGATATAATCTAAACCAAATCCCTTATGAATACAAAGTGGAAGTAAAGAACAGATTTCAGGAACTAGAGATTTGGTGGACAGAGTGTCTGAAGAACTCTGGATGGAGACTCGTAGCACTGTACAGGAGGAAGCAAGAAAACCATCCCAAAGAAAAAGAAATGCAAGAAAGTAAAAGTGGCTGTCCAACGAGGCCTTACAAATAGCAGAGAAGAGAAGGGAAACCAAATGCAAAGGAGATAGAGAAAGTTACAGAAAACTGAATACAGACTTCCAAAGAATAGCAAGGAGAGACAAGAGGGCCTTCTTAAATGAACAATGCAAAAAAAAAAAAAATAGAGGAAAATAATAGAAAGGGAAAAGCCAGAGATCTGTTCAAGAAAACTGAAGATGTTAAAGGAACATTTCGCGCAAAGATGGACATGATAAAGGACAAAAATGGGAGGGACCTAACAGAAGCAGAAGACATCAAGAAGAGGTGGCAAGAATACACAGAGGAATTATACCAGAAAGATCTGGATGTCCCGGACAACCCAGATAGTGTAGTTGCTGACCTTGAGCCATACATCCTGGAGAGCGAAGTCAAGTGGGCCTTAGAAAGCATGACTAACAACAAGGCCAGTGGAGGTGATGGCATTCCAGTTGAAATACTTAAAATCTTAAAAGATGACACTGCTAAGGTGCTACACTCCATATGCCAAAAAGTTTGGAAAACTCAGCAGTGGCCAGAGGATTGGAAAAGATCATTCTACATCCCAATCCCAAAGAAGGGCAGTGCCAAAGAATGCTCCAACTACTGTACAATTGCACTCATTTCACACACTAGCAAGGTTATGCTCAAAATCCTGCAAGGTAGACTTCAGCAGTATGTGGACCAAGAACTCCCAGAGGTACAAGCTGGATTTTGAAGGGGCAGAAGAACTAGAGACCAAATTGCTAACATGCACTGGATTATGGAGAAAGCCAGAGAGTTCCAGAAAAACATCTGCTTCATTGACTATGCGAAAGCCTTTGACTGTGAGGACCACAACAAACTATGGCAAATCCTCAAAGAAATAGGAGTGCCTGACCACCTTATCTATCTCCTGAGAAATCAATGTGTGGGACAGGAAGCAACAGTTAGAACTGGCTATAGAACAACTGATTGGTTCAAAACTGAGAAAGGAGTGCAACAAGGCTGTATATTGTCTCCCTGCTTATTTAATTTACATGCAGAATAGATCATGCGAAAGGCTGGACTGGAGGAATCCCAAGCTGGAATTAAGACTGCCGGAAGAAATATCAATAACCTCAGATATGCAGACGATATCACTCTGATGGCAGAAAGTGAGGAGGTATTAAAAAACCTCTTAATGAGGGTGAAAGAGAAGAGTGCAGAAAATGGTGTGAAGCTCAACATCAAAAAAATGAAGATCATGGCCACTGGTCCCATCACCTCTTGGCAAACAGAAGGGGAAGATATGGAGGCAGTGAGAGATATTAGTTTCCTGGGCTCCATGATCACTGCAGATGGTGACAGCAGCCATGAAATTAAAAGATGCCTGCTTCTTGGGTGGAAAGCGATGACAAACCTAGACAGCATCTTAGAAAGCAGAGACATCACCTTGCCGAAAAAAGTCCACATAATCAAAGCTATGGTTTTCCCAGTAGCGATGAATGGAAGTGAGAGCTGGACCATAAAGAAGGCTGAGTGCCGAAGAATTGATGCTTTTGAATTGTGGTGCTGGAAGAGACTCTTGAGAGTCCCCTCGACTGCAAGGAGAACAAACCTATCCATTCTGAAGGAAATCAACCCCAAGTGCTCCCTGGAAGGACAGATCCTGAAGCTGAGGCTCCAATCCTTTGGCCATCTCATGAGAAGAGAAGACTCCCTGGAAAAGACCCTGATGTTGGGAAAGTGTGAAGGCAAGAGGAGAAGGGGATGTCATTTATTTATTTATTTATTTATTTATTTATTTATTTATTTATTTATTTATTTATTTATTTATTTATTTATTTATTCAATTTCTACCCCGCCCCTCTAGACAACGTCTACTCGGGGCGGCTTACAAAAATCAAAACACATTAAAACAATGTAGAAAAATAATTAACATAATGCAATTATTATAATTAATATTATCCAAGATGGCAACATTAAGAACCAGAAAAAAGGGGGAAGGAACTTAGGTGACTGGGGGGAAGGCCTGTCTGAATAACCATGTTTTTAGTTGGTTTTTGAACACACCCAGCGAGGGTGCCAGCCGAATTTCAGTGGGAAGTGTGTTCCACAGCCGAGGGGCAACTGCCGAGAAGGCCCGGTTTCTTGTTTTCTCCTTCCGGGCCTCCCTCGGCGTCAGTCCCCTCAGCCGTCCCTGCTGGCTATGTCGGGTGACTCGGGTAGATCTGGGTGGGAGGAGGCGATCTGCCAAATATTGAGGTCAGAGGACGAGATGGATGGACAGTGTCATCGAAGCTACCAGTATGAATTTGACCCAACTAAAGGAGGCAGTGGAAGACAGGAGGGCCTGGCGTGCTCTGGCCCATGGGGTCACGAGGAGTTGGACATGACTTAATGACTAAACAACAACAAAACAACAATATCTGTCTTGCAGGATGCTAGTGCTATAAGAAAGGAAAGTGTGGCCAGTGGGGAGGAGCATCAGAAGAAAACAGTCTGAAGAGTGAGGTGGCCCCCCATGTCAGTGTGGGCAGGTGGCCTACTCTCCAGGTGCTGCTCAAGGAAGAGGAAGGACAACTTCAGAGTCCCAGATCATGGTTTTTTTTATCAGACCTGTTTTGGACTGTCGTCCCAATGGAGTAGACCTTGAAAAAAATGGTCCTTGTCTATATCCACTTAGAATACACGACCATATTCTAATCTCTTCCTAGCTCAATACCAGAATGCTTCCCAACTTTGAATCCTCAGATGTTCTTGGACTACAATTCCCAGAAATCCCCAGCAGCATGCCTAGTGGTGAAGGCTTCTGGGAGTTTTCATCCAAGAACATCTGGGGAGCGAAGATTGGGCATCACTGCTCTAGGGTGAAGCAGAAGAACCTTCCATCTTCTGTTTTTCCAGTTTCCTCTGTTTTTTCTTGTTTTGAGGTCTACGTCGCAATCCTTCAGCAAACCATGAAACTCTCTGGGTGGTTTTAACCTGGTCATCCATTCTCTGCTAGACCCATCTGACGGGGTAGTTGAGAAGATATGAAAGGGAGATACAAAGTAGAGAACACCTTAAAATTATTGGAGGAAAGCCAGGAGAGAAACGTAATGGATAAATAATATAGACTCATGGCAAAAAATCTGTATTGAACTTCTCTTTGCTCAGGAACGGAGAGGAAAAGAAAACCACACAATCAGAGCTAATAGAGACCATTAAATGTATTGTTATAAAGGTCAAAACTACTCAGTAAAGTACTCTCTTATGTGTGTTCGTTACCCACCTGCCAGGTCCCTCCATCCCAAGCTCCTTATAAATGTCATTGTTCATTCATACAGGACTCTCTTCCATTATCCCATTTTGCATTGATCTCTGAACCATTTCATTTCAATATCAGTCACCCAAAAGGAGGGAATCGACAGCCGGTAGAGGAGGCAAGAGGTCCGTGACGATGGAGGACCCCATTGTTGGAGGTCGCCAATTCTCAAGCCTGTTCATTTACAGAACAGGCAGGAGTTTCTCGACCAACTTGCAAAGGTTAAGAGCCCATCATCATGGATAATTTTCTTTCTTAAGAAGAGCTGTGAGTAAATCACTGTAGCGCTGATGGCACTAGTCTAAATAACTGCACTTTCATGCCTCCCAGTTTCCTCACCCCATGTTGTCTACCATTCGCCGAAGACCACAAGATGAAGTGGTAATTTTAAGTTCAGATATATATTTATCACCTTTTATTTTATTTTGCTTTCTCTTCCTTCCTCCCTCCCTCCCTGGCACCGGTGTGGTGCTAAATAGTGAGAGACATCTATTTGCCCCAACTTCTGGCTTTTGTCATCAACATGTCTTGCAGTTACAATCTTCCACTTTGTGATTGGTGACTGGAAGGTAAACACGGTCTTCTTTCACAAGTCTGATTAATTGCTGAGCCACCCGTCTCTAAAGAAATCAACATTATGTCAAGGAAAACATTTTAATAAGTATTCCCTTTAGTTTTTTCCCCTTCCAGCATCTGAAGACTATTATGGTCTGGACAAGGTCATGATGTGGGTGGATGTTCTGTGCTATCAACTTAGAGCAAACATAATAGGACTTCCAAGGTAAGTGAGATATTTAAGGAGTGTTTTTGCCAGTTCCACTTCCCCATGGCCAAGTGGGGATTGAACCCTGTTCTCCAGAATCCTAATCCATCACTCTGTCCACTACACCACACTGAGGCCATGATAGCTATTTACAAATGTAAAAAAAAAAAAATGAGCTTAGCAAGTTGTGTCTAAGACAATTGAACAAAATGGCATACTGAAACCCTCCATAGGTAAACACAGGGAGGAAGATGCTTGAGACCCAGATCATCATCCTACTACTGTTCAGTGATGGATTCAACCCATTCATCTATCCATGCTTCTTAAAAGTAGCTGCAAGGTGGGCATATCCACCACCTTCTGGAAAACTCGGTTCAATTTTCAAGCAGCCCTTGCTACATCCATCATCCTTCATGCTTTCCTTCACATTGGTCACTCCACCAATCCTGAATTTAATGTATTCACGAAGGCTTTCACGGCCAGGATCTAATGGTTGTTGTGGGGTTTTCGGGCTCTTTGGCCATGTTCTGAAGGTTGTTTTTCCTAACGTTTCGCCAGTCTCTGTGGCTGGCATCTTCAAATCCTGAATTTGCTTCTTTGGAATACTTTCCTGGAGCTGAATAAGAAGCCTGAGTTGAATAATAATTCAAGTCTTAAAAGGCTGCGTTGGGAGTAAAAACAGGATAAGTTGCAACCAAGACTTCATGCTGCCTGAGGCAGAGCTGACCCACCCCCAACCCCAAGTCCGGATGTAGGACATGTGAGGCTGGCCAAGATAGATGGCATGGATGGAAGGCTATCCTACAAGCAAATCTTCGCCTTCCTGAACTAAAGTTGCTATAATAAGAAACGTAAGTAAATATTTGCAGCCCTTTTGTGGTGCTCAAAACTGGCCACCTCAGAGAGCTGCATCCTCTTGCCCTGTAGTAGGGCCGGCCCTGGATAAACCATCTTCTAAGCAGATTGAGACTTAACAGCTGTAAAGCTTAATAGAGAGAGAGAGTCTTGGTAGTATTAAATCAAGCACTAGCCAAGAAAGAGGGAGGGCTTAACGCTGAGTCTCTTCAGAGAGCGTGTGCTACAGGAGGAAGTGAGAAGGAAATAAATAATCCAAAGAAGTAGCTGGCAATGGATAAACGCAGATGTCTGGGGCTAAGAAACATTGCCAAAAGGTCGCCTTCATTAAACACTCCATCAAGCCAAGTTCTCCTCACTGTGGGGGATGCCGTCTTGCCTAACGGCAACCCAGGCGCATGAGCTTCGCAAGGTGCTCCTGTTCTCCCCATTGCTCATTTTTATCTGTGAGGGAGATGTGTTTTATAACCTGACTGTTATTCCTGTCTAGCCGCTCCGGTGATGGACTTTTAATGGTGCTGTCTCGGAGGGGCCAGGGAGATGCAGGCTCTTTCCCGAATGCCAGCCAGCAAATGGTGAGCAACCAGATTGGGTGGGAGGAGAAAAAGAGAAGGTCCCAAGAATCTCAGCGGCAAGCTGGAGTGACGAGGAGGGGACCTGGCAAGGAACGTGGCTGATATACATAATGCCAAACAAAATATCTGTTGGGAAAGGACCTCTTGTTGCATGTTTCATGATAAAAAGAAGTATCTCCACCACTTCGCCTGTGAAGAACACATGAAAAATGTTTGGATATGCCTGTGTAACCCAGGGGTTCCCAAGCTTTGGTCTCCAGCTGGCCTACAACTTCCAGAAATCCTGGCCAGAATAGCTTGTGGTGGAGGCTTCTGGGAGTTTTAGTCCAAGAACATCTGGGGACCCAAGATCCACTGATCTAGCCCCATATCTCAGGGTATATTTTAGCTGTGACTCCAAGTCAGGTCACTGAGTCATCTGGTCTAAAATGGTCACCACTATTTGGGGGCTTGGTGACTCTGTTTTCGCAGACACCATTTTCACTCTGAAATGTAAAGGAGCTCTCCACGGTCCTGAAGGTCTTTGGGCTAAATAGGATTCAGAACCTTAGATATTTCCTGTAAAGTTCAGGCCAACAACCTGAAATAATCCCACATCTCCAGGAAATCCAAGTCACCGACCCTTTCCCTGCAAACCCCCTTCATTTCAGTTTAGAAGTACCCCAATATTTTATAGCTTTCTGAGGAAAAATCTTTTTAACAAATGAAATTGACCTGTGCGGGCTGTGCTTTTGAAAATCACATTCGAATTGGGCCATATTGGGCCACTAAAATATTATTTGGAAGGTTGGCTTCTGCGTTGTTCTTAGAAATTGTCTACGCTAACATCTTCACGCACAACAGCTTCTTAAGTTCTGGTCTTGCCTACATGGCATCAACTATTACAATACTTGGGATGAGGCCAAGACAAACGTCATGAAATTATTATAAACCTCTTTCCAACCATCCCATGTGAATTTGTCTATGCATGACACCCCTTTATTTGTTTGCTTAAAGACCAAGGCAGCTTGAAGCTGGGTTGGGTTGGTTACAGGATGTTATTTCCAAAACTGCACTGAGTTAAATTGATCATTCTGGGTTGTTTAAACCACTGGTTCTTAACCTTAGGTTACTCAGGAGTTTTGGACTGCAACTCCCAGAAGCCTTCACCACCAGCTGTCCTGACTGGGGTTTCTGGGAGCTGCAGTTCGAAAGCATCCGAGTAACAAAGGTTAAGAACCACTAGTTTAAACCACTGATTTCGACTATGGTGGCTGAAGATCTTGAATTTCATTTTATGGCCCAAATAGAAACACAGTGACTGAATTGTCCACATCTGGGGGGGGGGAGTCTTTATTCTATTGCAATGATAGTTCCAAACCAGCTGCCTTGCTATTCTAGTGAAATGACTCCAAACGTCCCATAAATAACAGACAAATGATTGAACTTATATTCTAATAACAGTGGATATAATAATCCCCCGTGCTCCCCCTTGATCTCTCCTTTTTCCAACCACTATTTCTCTTTTGGGGGTGGATGAGATGCCACAAGAAGCAGTGAAATTACTGTGTCTGTTCAGCAAATTCCTCCTGACAAAATCTTTAAGAGTTGACAAGAGTAATATACTGAAAATTAGTTTAGAAGTGTTTCAAGTTTCAAGAAATCAATCAAAAGCAAATTAAGTTCTGAAGATGCTGTCTAGAGAGTTTGAGGACAATAACAATATCTGATGCAGCCATGCAGGAAGGTGGACTCGACCCTGTTCAAACTGGAGATTTCTCTCACCAAAAACAGTTTGTGCTTGTGGAGACTGAACAAGAGGTCACTTGTGAATGGACTTCTGTAGAACCATATATCAGGGCTTGGCAAGATGAGCATAGGTGTATTGGGTATGATGGAATATGAGTACAGCCCAACTGGTATGGGTTTGGACTGGAACAGTGGATTGTATCCATATGTTCCTGGACTAAAACTCCCAGAAGCCTTCACTGCTAACTGTGCAGGCCAGGATTTCTGGGAGCTGTAGTCCAAGAACATCTGGAGACCTGAGTTTCAGAATCACTGGACTAAAATATCCTCGGTTCCCCATTCTGCTTTCAGTGAAATGTCTTTTTCTCCTTTTCTTGCTCTGTTATCTATCCTTTATCCCAGTGGTTCCCAAACTTGGATCCCCTGATATCCTTGGACTACAACTCCCAGAAATGCTGGCCAGCACAGCTAACAGTGAAGGCTTTGGGAAGTTTTAGTCCAAGAACACCTGGGGACCCAAAGTTTGGAACCATTGCTTTAGTCCACTGCTTCAACCTCCTTTATGACATGTACATACTGAAACACGTAGTGGTGGCTTTCCACCATGGCATCAATCCAGCACAGTTGTCAAAACTCTGGATTTGCCTGCCAGCAGAAGGAAAGACGAGGGAGAAAGGGCTGACCCAGACTTCTCTTGGCGGCACATTCTACAGCCTGGGCAGTAGAGCGGGCTCTCATAAGCATCATTCTTTCTATTCAATGTACATAAATATCTGCCCTCTGAGCCTATTCAAGGACAGGTGGAGACATATGGGCATATTTAGCTTCTGATTACTCCAAAATTCTATCAAGCCCTGTTTCGGACTTTCGCTGAGGTGTCTCTCTGCTCACGGACAGAAGTTAAAATGCTGAGTTAGACAGATTACTGTCTGGTCCAGCAGGGAACCTCTGATTCCCCCCCTCCCTCTTTTCTATCCCTTTGTGTGTGCATTCTTTGGCTTTCAGCTGAGCTTTTAATGGAACGGCATGTCCTTGGTTTCTGCATCCCCCATCACCTCCCTCCCCATTTTTTCTCCTGTTCAGCATTCTCCATTCCTCCAGCTCAGCTTTTGTCATCAAAAATCACTTTGGCACCTTCGGTGTCAGCAAACAGCTGTTTATCTGCAGCATCTTTCCAGAGCCCAGCTTTGAAATGGCCTCTTTATATTTGATTCAGGGATCATCTGTAAAGCAGGGAGAAAAAGCAATGAGACTATGTTTTCCTCATGTGGATCGATACGAATTTAACCTTCCTCTGTTCTCATGCCAGGGGCGCCTCTTCTCTTGTTCTTCTATGGTCCAACCCCTCTCTGCATGTTTTCTTTCCGCCGCTCAGGGTGTATTCTGAGTAGGCTTACTCAGAAGTAAATCTCAGTGAACTCTTGACTTATTTGCTATTAGGCTCTGCTCTTTGAGGTGTAGCTAGAAAGGGTCCGTAGCCCAGAGGAAGAAAGCCCTCTGTTCAATCCCAGGCTTCTTCAGCTAGGGCTAGGGCAGGATTCTACCTCAAACACGGAAGACCTGTGGCTGCCAGTTAGTGCTGACCCTACTAAGTTAGAGAGCCTGGGCAGGTTTCTATGCTTCCTACCCTGTGTTTAAAGAATCATAATCTATCATACATAACATTCCTTAAAGAAAGTGCATAGTGCGATTCCTCTCTTCACCTAGAAAGAAATAACATAGTGGTGGTTACATGGCACCCTTGGATGGTGTTGTTGTTGGTGGTGGTGGCTATCTTTGTGAGTTGTTCCCAAGTAAACAGGATCTGATGGGACATGCAACTCCATACTCAGGAAGAGGCCAACCCAGCATGCTTCCTGCTCCCGCCATTTATTTTCAGCACAGAAGGAATGCCATGGAGCAGGAGGAGGAGGAAGAGGAGGTTGTGATGGTGGTTGATGATGGTAGTGCAGCTAGTGTTAGAAGATAAGGAGGCGGTGGTGGTTGAGGAGAAGGTGAAGGAGAAATAGAAAAAGGGGAAGGAAGAAGAACAGGGAGGAGAAGAGGAGATGGAGACAATGATGTGAGTGGTAATAGATAGATAGATAGATAGATAGATAGATAGATAGATAGATAGATAGATAGATAGATAGATAGATAGATAGATAGATAGATAGATAGATAGATAGATAGATAGATAGATAGATAGATAGATAGATAGATAGATAGATAGATAGATAGATAGATAAAAAGAAAGAAAGAAAGAAAGAAAGAATATGGAACAGATAGAAAGAAAGAAAAAAGAAAGAAAGAATGAATACGAGATAGATAGATAGATAGATAGATAGATAGATAGATAGATAGATAGATAGATAGATAGATAGATAGATAGATAGATAGATAGATAGATAGATAGATAGATAGATAGATAAATAAATAAATAAATAAATAAATAAATAAATAAATAAATAAATAAATAAATAAATAAATAAATAAATGATGAAGATAGCTGGGCTGTCATGGCACAGAAGAACAGCATATAAATGGAAATAAGAAATAAATGCATGGAACAATCTTTCTGTGTTTATTCCCTCAAAACTCAGAAATCCTGTTTCCATTTGTTCCCACACAGCTTTCTTTCATGTTACATTCTTTAAATTTCATTTCCAGGTGTTCTGGACCAGTGAATAAACTTCTGAGGCT
Organism: Pogona vitticeps; assembly: GCF_051106095.1. Classification (NCBI taxonomy): domain Eukaryota; kingdom Metazoa; phylum Chordata; class Lepidosauria; order Squamata; family Agamidae; genus Pogona; species Pogona vitticeps. The sequence goes on from NC_135800.1 coordinate 9,195,016, forward strand.
GCAGGGAAGTCTGGAGAGCATGTTTCTTCCCCAACACCAATAAGAGGCCCATTGACATATCTAATCTCATTTCTTCTCCTGACGCCTGCGCTCCTCTCCGTCTCTTTCTTCTTCCTGGTCCACGAAGAAAACAGAAGGGCTCTTCGCTCGAAGCGTCTTTTCCAAATGGCAGATTTACTCCTCTCGAGCTTCCTCGCAGCTGTTGCAGCTGCTGGGGTGAAGAAATGAAAGGAGAATGCCTGGATTCAGTCACGCTGGATTTTGCAACATGTTTGGGTGTTCAACTGTTGGGTCTCCGTGAGAAAGACTAGAAGGTGGAAGAAGGTCAATAGTTCAGAAGGAACACACCTCTTGTTGCCTCTCCAGACTCTCCAGCATAGATAGGATTTTCAGGAAAAACAAAGCAGAGCGTGTTAATATGCAATTGATTTGTCACAGCATACACTTTTGGGAAGGGCGATCTATTTCATTAGATACATCGAGATGCAATGGAGGGAAATCGTAATGCAGTGGTTCCAATGTTGGAACAGGATTCGTGGCTTTTGGGTGATGCCAAGATGGACATGCCCACTTCCTTGGCCCAACCAATCTCCCAAATTAAATGTGTTGTGCAGATAATTTGGGAAGGAGATCCAAGGACCTTGGAAGCATGGAAGGAAAGATAGTAAATCAATGTAACCAGCTAGGGAATTCTCTGGATCTGCCAGGAGCTGGCACGCAGCACAGCCCTGGGGAATACTTTATGTTAATGGAAAGGAAGCTACTGGTAGGTACATCCGGATCCAGTGTTACTTGCAGTGCAGTCCATAGCAGGTAGAGCTGGAACCGATGGTGGGTGGAGTTTGAGCCAAGGGCAGGTGACGTTGTAAACAACAGTTGGCATAGCCAGTGGCAAGGATTGGTAGGGGGAACTGGAGCCATGTGTAAGAGGTTCTGGTCCCTAAGAAGTCATTTTAGTCTGGGTCACAAATCAAATTGGATGGAGTAGAGTTTAGGTAAAGGTTCCCCTTGACATTGAGTCCAGTCGTGTCTGACTCTAGGGGCAGTGCTCATCCTTGTCTCCAAGCCATAGAGCCAGCGTTTGTCCGAAGACAGTATCCGTGGTCATGTGGCCAGCACAACTAGACACGGATCACCGTGACCTTCCCACCGTGGTGGTACCTATTTATCTACTCGCATTTACATGCTTTTGAAAGGCTAGGTTGGCAGGAGCTGGGACGAGCGACGGGAGCTCCCTCCATCGCGTGGATTCGATCTTACGACGGCTGGTCTTCTGACCTTGCAGCACAGAGGCTTCTGCGGTTTAACCCGCAGCGCCACCACATCCCTTGGAGTAGAGTTTGCCCCGGAGAGCAAATTGGGGTCCATGTCAAATCCTCAAGTAGACCTCCAGATTGAATTAGCAGCCTGTGCTCAGCCTTCCTCCAGACATTAGAAAGAGATTGTTCGTGTTTCCATATCTTTTCACGGGGGGGGGGAGGGGGTCCAGGTTCACTCTTTAATTACTCCTTTCCCCGGCAAGTTTTCTTCAAGGTGTGTCGGGCTTCAGCTCCCATGAAACTCACCTTGAAGAGGATCAAAGCCATGAGAAGCTCTTAGCCAATTGCACTGGGTATTTGTGGGTTGTGCGGAACAGGACTCAAAGCAGATTGTGCTAAACAAACTGACCCTAACCATGTTCACACAATAAAATGAATATGTATCTCTGAGTCATTGCAGAAGATGAACAGATAAGGAAATGTGGAACGTTACCAGTGGGAGAGGTTTGCTCTGTGGAAAATCTCTCTACCTCCAAGTTCTGCTTCGACATTATTGTTTAATCGGCCATAAAGTAGCATCTCAGGCTCCTCTTTGGGAGACAGCCAAAGCTTTGACTGGACCAACCTTCCCCCCTCCCACCTTTCACTTCCTTCATTCCTCTCTTCTTTCATCCCTTAAAGTCCTTCTGATCTCCTTTCTTTCTTGTTTTGCAGGCCTGACGCGCTATCTGCAAAAGGTGTAAATAAGGTTAATGGAAAGGAAAAGGTCCCGGGAGTTTATAGTTGTGACTTCGAAATATAGAGCATATTTAAAAAAAAGAAAGAAAGAAAAAGGGGGGAAAAAGATGGGAGCTCACACTGATGTGTTCTATCCATGTTGAATCAAATGCAAGGCGTTGTTAGAGATTAGATGTCCTCAGAAGATCAAAGCAAATAATAGGCCTGTCCAGATAAGGATAATAGTAAGATGAAACTACAAGGGAGAGAAGGTGAAGCAGGGAAAGATGAAGGAAAAAAACCACATTGAAATAATCTTTAGAAATTCAAGGTATCTCCAAATCAATTTAAAAAGGAAGTCACGCAGGGGAGCAGAACACGATGTGGCTTAAATTCTGATTTGCTAATGGAAAAATCTAACTGCTTTTCCCAACCTATAACTGGCTACTTTGATTAGTCAGGAGGAGGTATGAGATCATATGTCCGCTGTTGCTTAGTCCATTCATGACCAGAGCAGAAGATTCTGGAAAACTCAGACATGCAAGGACATGCAAGGCCCACCCTACTGTTTGGCAGAGTCCTTCAGCTTGTGGAAAAAAACAAATGGGAGAGAGAGAGAAGAGAAGAGAAGAGAAGAGAAGAGAAGAGAAGAGAAGAGAAGAGAAGAGAGTGGGGTAGCAGAAAGAGAGGAAAGGTCTCTGAAGGGGAAGAGAGAAGTGGTAGCAGGAGGAGCCAAGGAAGGAAGGAAGGAAGGAAGGAAGGAAGGAAGGAAGGAAGGAAGGAAGGAAGGAAGGAAGGAAGGAAGGAAGGAAGGAAGGAAGGAAGGAAGGAAGGAAGGATGGATGGATGGATGGATGGATGGATGGATGGATGGATGGATGGATGGATGGATGAGTCTGCAACACAGATAGAAAAAGCAGACACTGAAACCAGTTAAGAAATGATCCTGGTGCATCCTCCCAATGTGTGTTTTCATTCATTCATTCATTCATTCATTCATTCATTCATTCATTCATTCATTCATTCATTTGCTAGCATATGTGTTTTTATGCAAACAGAATCTTGTTGGGTCTACTTTTTAATGATTAGTGCCCATCTTAATTGATAGACCATGGCTGACTGTCCCTCTTTGTGGGTACAAAGCCCTGATCCATGGGGGTCCCTGAAGTTGCCTCTCTCGGTGAAGCTAATAATTCATAAACAGTCCTTAGAGGAGGAAAAGAAAAAAAAAGAAAAGCATCATCTCCAGGGTACAATCCAAGATTATTCTCCTCCCTTTCCTCAGCCAACATGAAACAAAGGATAACGTTGAGGACACCAAGAGGGCTGAAGGTGCTGTGGGTTTTTTCCGGATATCAGCAGGCATCTGGGACGCCTTCAGCCCTCCTGCACCATCTCCCCCACCTGTTCCTTGCAGCAAGAAATGCTGAGCAAGTGAGAGGAAGGTGCTGAGAATGGATGGGTTGAGAGGGAGAGGGAGGGAATCGACACATTGCATGCATTCCTGGAGATAAGACGGGCCTGGTTCAGAGGTGACTAATTGGGTTTCTGCATCCCTTTCATATACACCGGGATGCAAAATGAGAAGACACATTTCAGCGGGCGCCTCACATTTTTCCCCATTCTGTCCCCATCACTCAACTGGAGTCGCTGGAAGCAGAGCGATGCTTAACCAGCATCCAGTTGGAAAGAGCATGTACAGACAGAGGGAAGGGACGAGACAGCATCTTTAAAAAGCAGAAAACCATAGAGATCAGTCTCCAAAGCTGTAGGAGAGCCAACCCTAACCCATAAGAACTTCGTGGGTGGGATCCCGTTCACCATGAGTGGAGCAAAAAGCTCTACCTGTAGAATATCTGCCACGGGTGTCACCTGAGGGTCCTCCTTCTGCCATGCCTCTGCCAATGAGGCTAATTTTCATGGAGAGTGCTCCATTTCCCCAGGCTTGTGAAGCAGCATGGTGATGATATTGGAAATCCACTGTGTCTCGGCTCCAAGGACCTCTCAGAGCAAAGAGAGAGGGTGAGATGTCAATGTGCATCCTGCCTCCTTTATTCCTCCTTGTCTTGGAAGCTTTACTTGCACCAGGATTGCCACTTTCTCCTTAGCCCCCAACCTGCCCTCCAATCCAGGGAGAGAGGCTGCAAATAAAAAAAAATCCCACTGTTGTTTCCAATAGGGCTCCAGTTAATAGAAAGAATGATAGTGTATCTCCTTGTCCAAGCTCTGAAAAATCCCCATCACACATAGAATCGTAGAACAACGAAGTTGGAAGGGTCATCGAGTCCAACCCCCAGCTCAAGGCAGGAATCTAAATCAAAGCAGGTCAAACAGATGGCTGTCCAATATTCTCCTAAAGGTCTCCAGCTTTGGAGCACTGACCACCCATTTGTCATACGGCACTGTTAAGAAGTTTTTTCCCCAATATCCAGCCTAAATTTGGCTTCCTGGAGCTTGAACCCATTACGACATGTTCTGCACTCTGGGTTGATGGAGAACAGATCCTGCCCATCCTTGAACAGACCTTTGCTTGAGTGGATCTAGCTAACAAGATTCTGGCTGTCACTCCCTGGGTTTCTTATCTACAAAGGCAACCCTTAAAGGCTAGAATCCTATTAATGCCCATGTATTCTTTGTATAACTTGTCATGGTAGTCTGTGACTAATTAACAAGGTGCTGAGGTGCATCTGAGTCACACCTCCAATTGCACCACCCAAACACTTTGTCAATTAGCCACAATTACCCATGACAAGTGATGCAGACCTTTCGTGAATACCAAGAGGAGTCTGGCCAACATATGGGAAGGAGAGAAAGGTAAGCAACTCCATGGTGGAGGAGCAAGGTCACTACTTGAAAACCGTGACAGTTCTATACAACAGTCCAATACTTTCTGTCTTAATCTTGACTGTGATGGATGATGCTCCCCTTCATCATTTTCATTGCACAGAAATCCTCAGTGTTACATTCATTCTGTTACAGGCCAGTTGGTCCAGTAATGGAGTTTGAGGACAATATGCCTGGGAGGGAACACAGATGAACTTTAAAGCTGGATACTACAAATGGATCTTGGCATGGTCCTAATACAGTGGTGCCTTGCATAGCGATCGCTCTGTTTAGCGATGAAATCCCTTTGCGACGCATTTTTTGCAATAGCAAAAGCGATTGCTTTGCAATGGTCCCTATGAGGTATTTTTGCTTTGCGATGATCGCAGGGAAGCGATCATCGCAAAGCCCCCATTTTCGCACAGCTGATCGGCGGTTTCAAAATGGCCATTGGGTAAACAAAATGGCCGCCTGCTCTTTTTTGGAACAGATTCCTTGCTTTAGAGACACCGAAAATGGTGGCGCTATGGAGGATCTTCGCTTAAAGGTGAGTTTTAAGCCCATAGGAACGCATTAATCGCGTTTTAATGCATTTCTATGGGCTTTTTATTTCGCTTAGTGATGTTTTCGTTTAGCAGCGATTTTTTCAGAACGAATTAACATCGTGAAGCGAGGCACCACTGTACAAGCTGTTTCTCTCTCTTTCTCTCTCCAGTCCAGGTTCCTTGAGATCTTTATATCCAAAACCTGTTGTGCTGTTGTTGTGTGCCATTAGGTTAATTCCAACATAGGGTGACCCTTCTCCCCTTCATCTCCCAGTTTCCACAATGGCCTGGTGCAAACTTTGGAGGCACCTTGTCTCAGCAAATATTGTGGTTGCTATGCCTCAGTCAAGGCGCTTCTGGCTTCTGGTGGCCTTTCGAATTAGGGATGTCCAGAAAATCCTCTTCTTCCACAACCCTGCTCACATCTTGCAAAAGTTACAGCCTTGACATTAACTTCAGAGTCAAATGAATCCACCTCCTTCCAGCTAACTGGTTAATAATGATTAGTACATACTTTCAAGTCAGTTTTTGGTTTTCCAGGACTTTTTAAGGTACAGGATACTCAGAAGTGGTTTTCCCATTCCCTTCTTCTAAGGGAAACCTGGAACTGGGCAGTTTGCCCAAGGCTACCCAGGCTGGCTCTACTCACAGGAAGCACACAGTGGGGAACTCTCTGAGCTATACAACCAGCTCACTATCTAGATACTTGGGATTCATTCCTTTTCCCCAATAATAAAGAGCACACTCCTGTACTGCAATGAGCCCTGGACCCTTTGTGCATGGCAGGAGAGGAAGCTGAACACCTTCCATATGCATTGCCTCCGACGCATTTTTGGTATCCCCTGGCAGGAAAAGTTCCAAATAGAGTAGTCCTAGAAAGAGCTGGAATTTTTAGCATGTATATATTACTGAAACAGCGAGGTCTACTTTGGCTCGGGCATGTTGTGAGAATGGCTGATGGTCGGGTTCCAAAAGATCTCCTGGATGGAGAATTAGTGCAGGGAAATCGCCCCAGAGGGAGACCCCAGCTGAGATACAAGGATATCTGCAAGAGGGATCTGAAGGCCTTAGGAATGGACCTCAAGAGATGGGAAACCTTGACCTCTGAGCATTCAGCCTGGAGGCAGGCATTGCATCATGGCCTCTCCCAATTTGAAGAGACCCTTGTCCAGCAGGCCAAGGCAAAGAGGAAGTCACAAAAGCAGCAAAATCAAGGAGCTGGACAGGCTACAGACTGGATTTGTCTTCAGTGTGGAAGGGATGGTCACTCTCAAATTGGCCTCCTCAGCCCCACTAAATGTTGTTCCAAGACCTCTATTCAGAGTATGTTACCATAGTCTCTCGAGACTGAAGGATGCCTAATGAAAGCTACAACATATATATATCAGTTATATTATGATTATACAATTTGATGAATGGTAACTTTACTCCCTTTTTCAAATTAACTGTTAACTTTTTAGTTACTCTTCTAGTTTTAGGGGTGTGGCCTCACTAACTAGTGAAGAGAAACCGCTCATGACCGAAGGCAGAAATGCTGGTTCTTGTTATACCTCCCGCGGCTGAAAGGAACATATTCAAGTGTTGCTGATTTTCAAACTATGTGAAGTAACGGCTTTCATTACCTCCCAGAAACAAAGAGGGAAAGAGTAACTTTTTGACCAATGAAATCACAAGGGTAACTAAGTTTTTAAGAAATGATTCATGGTCGAAAGCCAGGAACTACTCTCCTGTAATATAGATTGCAAGAAAGCACCGCTGTTTATTTATTGATCGATTTAGTTTAATTTTTTTTAAGCAATCGATGGGGTGTGTTTTCTAAACAGGAAGGTAGACGCTTTCCTTCAAAGCTCTTGTTTTCCTCTGAATTATTTGTGTGGCTTTTATTTTTGTTTTCTAAAAAAAAGTCACTAAAATTCTGTTGGTTGGTCGCTCGATCTCTCCCCTTCTTCTTCTTTTTCTTCTTCCCCACCTTTTTTTCCCCCTACCTGAGCACCCACCCTGAACATAAATCACTGTCGCTCAGGATAAATGGAGGTCCCTAAGTGCCGCAAACACTAATGACAACATTCATCAAAAAGCCGAACGGTTCCATATTGCGGGACTTGGCGAGGGCGCCCGCAGCCGTACGAATGAAGTTCTCTCCTGGGCTGTCATGCTGATACTCCTTGCAGCTTATATATATATATATTTTGCTGGGAGGAAGATCTGCCCAATGTTTCAATCAAGATGACCTCCTCGGACGACCGGATACTCTTTGGTGCTCCGATTCTCTGTCGCCTCTGGGTATTTCTTCCCATTACCCAGGTGGAAATACTGAGGAAAGCAAAGCTGGGATTTTGGGGTGCCTGCCTGGTTCAGCTTCCGACCCAGCTCTCAGTAGATTTGGAGGTTCCTCTCGTTGTTTTGGAAAACCAATACGGCTCTAACTTTTCTTTCTCCACGGATGCTCACAAAATTTGGAGACATGGAAGACACTCAAGTGGAAGTTCAACCTAGGTTGGATAGCCCAGTGGCTTAAGCTTCTGGTTGTGAAGCCGGAGGCTGGGAGTTTGATTCCACACAATGCCTCCATGGAGAAGAGCCAGCCTGGGTGGCCTTGGGCCAGCTGCACCGTGGACCCAGGACACTCCCAGAGGAAGAAAATGGGAAATAATTTCTCAGTTTTCTCTACTTGGAAAGCCCTGAAAAAGGGTCACCAGAAGTCAGAATTGATTGATTGATTGATTGATTGATTGATTGATTGATTGATTGATTGATTGATTGATTGATTGATTGATTGATTGATTGATTGATTGATTGGTTGGGTGGGTGGGTGGGTGGGTGGGTGGTTGATTCATTATTGATTGGTTGGTTGGTTGGTTGGTTGGTTGGTTGATTTATTTTATTTTATTTTATTTTATTAGATTTGTACCCCACCCATCTAGACCAGTGGTCTACTCTTGATGGCACACAATTATTGTTGTTGTTGTTGTTAAACCTCCAAAGTCCATATTGTTAGCTTCAGAGATCTATGTATTGGGTGCCTTTATTTTTATTTCTTTTTTCAAAGAAAAAGGCAGAAGCTATGCATGCGCCACCCAGTCCAGTTCGTGCTCTGCATTCAAATCAAACTGCAAAACCACTTCATTCACTTCCTCCCAAAAGTGAATCTGATCACTCGGTCTCTACCAAGGTTGGTAATTCAGGATTTCTACAATTCCAAAAGTGTTAATCTATAGACAAACGCAGATCTCTCCAAATGTCTCTGTCATTTCTCTGTCCCACTGTTCTGGTTATCAGCATCATCACCCTCTCCCTACCTCTGGCTCTGCAACCAGAGACCTAAATCATGGAGCTATCCAGTGGTGATTATAATAATAATAATCTTAGAATTGTGCAGCTGGGAGGGACCCTACAGATCATCAAGTCCAGCCATTGTCAAGGAGGTCCAGTATGGGAATCGAACTCCCAACAGAGACCTAAACCATTGAGTTTATCCAGCATCCAGCTCCATATGTTGGCGATCATATAGGAATGACCAAAATATGTATTTCAACACATGTAGAGACACTGTCCCTTGAGATCAAGATCAGAACTTCGAAAAGGAACTTCTCTTGACTTGTAACTCATGCAGCCTCCTAGCTGGCTGCTTTCCCCAAATGGTACGGCTGCAGGGCTTGAAAAAGTTATATTTTTGGATTACAATTCCCATCATCCGTCAAACGAGTCAACCTCGGACGCCTCCCCAGATACAGGACCCAAGAATTATTTCTTGAAGGGGAGACAGTAAAAGCTTGCAATGCATATTTTTTTTGGAAATTCATGAAGGCAGTCAAAAAGAAGGGTCAAAATAATGAGTTCCCCAACTCAAGTGACAGCAACTGGAGAACAAATAAATGCAGCCAAAAGTAACATTCTAAAGCCTGATGGATCCCTACATTTGAATTTTAGGAGTCTAGGAAGGTTTGATTTTGAGGAGCAGCTCTGTCATCATAGACATTTTTTTAAAAAAATGAATTAAATTAAAATTAATCCCAGTGTGTTGAACCCGGTCTCTCAAACAGCAATGCCAGCAGAATCCAGCCGAGAGATAAAGTTGTTTCTTCCTATAAAATAAAAACCCAGAAAACGGTGCTTTATTTTTTTTCCCTGCCCCTCATTTCCAGAAGCAGAGAGAGATTCTCTCCTAAATGGAGATAAATAAAAGTTTATTGAAATATGAAAGCTCAAATCGAAATGGCTGTTTGGGACCCATTGTGGCAATTAAGCAGGAGGTTTTCATTTCGGTGTTTTTATAAGCCGCTAAAAAAGATATTTTGGAGTAATGCTAAAATTTATTTGCCCTGGGAAAGCTTGGGCGAAAAAAACACAGCATCTGTTCTCTTGCAGAGGCCTTATCGGGAGGTTCGGTTGCCCTGTTTTTCCCCCCTCCGGAAAAGTGGACGGTTCGTTTACCTGTCATGAACAAAATAAATAAATAAATAAAATTTTAAATGCACATTTCTGGCTGCTTCTCATGAAATTTTACCCAGAGCAAGGCTTCGTTGCCTTAACATCCATGAGAACGTCAGTCATCACAGATTCTCTCTCGATCCATTCCTTGTTTCAATATTTATTTATTTAAAATGTTTCTACTCCACCTTTCTGCGTAAGAAGGTGGCTTACATCACTAAAAGGCAATATTTAAAAGAGTAAGTCTTGCAAATATTAAAACGAACCAAACAAATGCCACAGTAAAAGGTTAGAAACAGAAGAAACATCAAAACACATTCAAAACAGCAGGGTATAAGAATCCCTTTTTTAAAAAAAAGCCTCAGGTAGCCAGTCACTCAGGGAAAGCTTGTCTGAAGAGAAAGGTCTTCTGCTGGTGGAATGAGAGCCAAGAGGGGGCCAGTCTGGCCTCCAGTGGGAGGGAGTTCCAGAGTCTCTGGGACCAGCCACAGAGAAAGGCCCTCTCCCATGTCCCCACCAAATTCACACATGAGGCTGTCAGGACCGAGAAAAAGGCCTCTCGTGATGATCTTAATACCAAGTACAGTGGTGCCTCGCTAGACGATGATAATCTGTTCCACTGAAATCACTGTCTAGCGAAATCATTGTCTAGCGAAAAGCAAATTGTCGTCTAGCAAAAATCAGTTTGCAAAGTAGCGACCAAACATTGTCCAGCGAAATTCCCCCATAGGAATCACTGTTTTGCGAATCACTATAGCGATCGCAAAAAGTCAATGTCTAGCTAAAAAACTGTCATGCGGGGTAACTGTCTAGCGAGGCACCACTGTACTTCATAATGGGAGACACGGTTCTTGAGATAGCTTGGACCCAAAGCCATTTAGGGCTTAATAGCTTAGAAACTGCACTTTGAATTGTGCCCAGAAAGGGATGGGCAGATGGTGGAGCTGCCAGAACAGCGAGGTTGTGTGTATCTATGCATCAAAAGGAAACCCATGACGTCTCCATCTCTTACCTAAGGATGGGGTCAGAGTTAGCATTTTTGGGTGAGCCAAGCTGAATTTGAAATTCCTAGGGTGATCATCTATGGAACAACCATCCCCGTGGCATACAACCACACATTTCTTAACGAAAGCTGCACGCCGAAATGTACACGGTCCAGAAAGTTGGAGAGAAAGAAATAGACACTTCTGGCAAAGTATATCTGTAAAGGGGAAGTATATATGAGAATACACACACATTTGCATGTTGTTTGGTTTCAATACTAGCTGGTGGGGAATTTAGACGGAATCGAATTTTATGACCAACTGCATCTAAAAGTGACATGGAGAAAACATTGAGTTATTTCTCCATTTAAATAATGGGTGGGCTTGCTGGTTGAACTGAGATGGAAAATTACTGTATCATCATCATCATCATCTTAGAACTGCAGAACTGGAAAGGACCCTGTCAATCATTAAGTCCAGGCTTTGTCCAGGCTGCCCAGGGCGGAATCGAACTCCCAACCTCTGGCCAGAGGCTGAAAACACTGAGCTGTCCAGTAGTTCTCATTGTTCTTCTTGTTTTCAACGGTTTCCACTTGCAAAGAAGAATTCCCACAATGGGGCACAAAGTTTCACAAAACTATCACCTGCCAGTATACAGTTCTGGTTACAGTGACAAGCAGGGTCAGTGTGAACACTGAGGAATAAATAATGGATGGATAGAAAACTAGGGATGGGTTTTTCAGATTTTCTGGACTGCAAACACCATCATTCTCCATTCTGGGAGTTCTCCCCAGCTTTCAGATACAGTCGTACCCCGCTTAACGATTACCCTGCATTACGACAAATCTGCTTCATGATGATGTTTTTACGAATGTGATTGCAAAATGATGTTTTAAATGGTATTTTTTTTCACTTTGCAAAGATCGGTTCCCTGCTTCAGGAACGGATTCTTCACATTACAACTATCAAAACAGCTGATCGTCAGGTTTTCAAAATGGCTGCCGGGTGCTCAAAATGGTTCCCTGCTGTGCTTAGGGATGGATTCCTCGCTATACAGGCACCGAAAATGGCCACCGTATGGAGGATCTTCACTTGATGGTGAGTTTTTAGCCCATTGGAATGCATTAACCAGGTTTTAATGCGTTTCGATGGGTTTTTTATTTTCACTTTACAATGTTTTCACTCTACAGCAATTTCACTGGAATGAATTAACGTCGTTAAGTGAGGCACCACTGTACCAGACAAAGACTAAAATGTAATGCACATGGAACAAAGGCCTCAATTAGTCAGGTCTTGTTCTACCCAACCTTCCTGTTTCTGCCCCAATGTTAGCTGGGAGCTTTCTTTTTCAACAGGAAGCTGGGCAAACCTTGGCCTAGATAAGCCTCCAAACCTTCTAACCTAGGCCTTTTTCCCAGGTGAGCCACAAAGAGGAGTTTGTATAGTGCCTGCAAAGTAGATAGAACTCCCAGAATGTCATCACACTGTGACAGTTCAGAGTGAGGGGAGAAAAGTTAACCCTCGCTCTGAATGGGCTTTACTCTGGAAGGGAAAGGAAGTAGGAAATATCCTTTTTTTTCCCTTGCTACCAAATCCACTGTTATGCTTCTGTCATATGGTATGAAAGGCCATAGAAAGGGAGAAGGGTGGCATTCAGAGACTGAACAGTGTTGTTGCCCAGCTCTAAACATCTCAACTGATAAGGAAATATCCATCTCATTGACACCTCCCCCACCCCAGCTTGTCAAGGAAATCCTCACCCCACTCACAGGCACTTCCTGCCCGCCAAGCTGTTACCCGTGCTGCCCCCTGCTGCCAACTCCAAGTCATAGAAACAAAGAATTGTGAAGTTGGAAAGAGTCTATGAGGCCATCAAGTCCAACCGCCTGCTTGATGCAGGAATGCAAAGGATATCTGCCAGGTGGTTGTCTAAGCTTCTCTTGAATGCCTCCAGTGCTGGACCACCCACCGACTCCCGAGATAACTGGTTCCGCTGTCGTACTGCTCTAACAGTTAAGAAGTTTTTCCTGATATTTAACCGAAATCTGTCTTCCTTTAACTTGAGCCCATGGTTGTGTGTCCTGCACTCTGGGATGATCGAGAACAGATCTTGCCCCTCCTCTGTAGGACAGCTCTTCAAGTCTTTGAAAAGTGCTCTCCTCTCTCCCCTCTGTCTTCTTTTCTCAAGGCTAGATATGCCCAGTTCTTTAAGCCTTTCCTCAAAAGGCTTGGTTTACAACCCCCTGATCCTCCTTATCACCCTCCTTTGAACTTGTTCCAGTTTGTCAGCATCCTTCTTGACGTGTGATGTCCAGAACTGGAATCAATACCCAAGATGAAGCCTAACCAGTGCTGAATAGAGAGGGACTAATACTTCACATGTCCTCATACTATGTTCACACTGGGACCCTAAAAGGCACGTGGCAATCCTGATGATGTCATGCTTTCCTTCTTTATTTACTTGCTTAATTTTAATGCCTCTTCTAATTCTAGCTGGCTTACAAGACAATAAAACAGCAGCATAATGCATTCCAAGCCAGGCATCATCATTAAAATACCATAAACAATAATATGCAATCAATAAAACGACCCATCAGACGCAAAGCCTTAAAGATGCAAGGCAAGGAATCCTCCGTGTCAATTTAAAAATCATCCTGAATTAGGACGTTTTATACTATTTTCACCTTTGACAGGAAGTAGGAGGGTAAAACCTCTTTTAGCGTAGAATTCAGCACCATGGATAGTTCCTATAAAGTCAGGATTAAAACATTGAGCGGAGAGACCAGCTCTGTAAAGTCAAAGTCACCCATCTATGCTGTGGCAACCCTTAAATCCCTGTTCAATGACCTCTTTTATTGCTTGGGTTTAAAAAAATCTCCTCTTGTCTTTGTTCTCTTCCTGCCTATAATTTTATTTTATTGTTTCGCAAACTGCTTTGGATGTTTTCAATGGAAAAAGGGAAATTCTCTCTCTCTCTCTCTCTCTCTCTCTCTCTCTCTGTCCGTCCGTCCATGCGTCCGTCCGTCCGTCCGTCCGTCCGTCCGTCCGTCCGTCCGTCCGTCCGTCCGTCCGTCCGTCCGTCCGTCCGTCTATCTATCTATCTATCTATCTATCTATCTATCTATCTATCTATCTATCTATCTATCTATCTATCTATCTATCTATCTATCTATCTATCTATCTATCTGACTGGATAATCCATCTATCCATCCATCCATCCATCCAGGAACTCTGATTGGGCCTCATCCTGTGCCACCTGAAGCCAGATCCCACAGCTTCAAGTCACCATCGTATGTTAGTTTGCTTGTGAGCTTTATTAAGGTGGAGTGTTCTGTGGATGCTCTTGGCTTCCAGAAAGACAAACAAGTGGGTCCTCAATAAAATCAACCAAAAAATATCTCAGGAGGCAAGAAGGATGACCTTGACACTGTTGTACTTTGGGCAAATCATGAGAAGGCAGGGTTATCTGGAAAAGACCACTATGCTAGGAATGGTGGAAGGGAGCAGGAAAAGAGGAAGACGAAATATGAGATAGACTCGCTGAAGGAAGCCACAGGCTTGATTTTACAAGAGCTGATCAAGGCAGTGGAGGAGAGAACATGTGGATGTTTGAACAGTCATTGGGTTGCCAAGAGTCAGAGGTGAATTGATGGCACATAGCAGCTACAACATCAAGTTGCACAGGAGAAGGAAGGAAGGAAGGAAGGAAGGAAGGAAGGAAGGAAGGAAGGAAGGAAGGAAGGAAGGAAGGAAGGAAGGAAGGAAGGAAGGAAGGAAGGAAGGAAGGAAGGAAGGAAGGAAGGAAGGAAGGAAGGAAGGATCTATCCTGCTTTGCAGTTTAATCAGCATGTACATACATATGGATAAACCTCTGATACAAGACCGATCACCTTTCCTGCCTTATTATCTGCTTCATGCAATTATGTTATGAAATGAATGTCAAAATGTGGGATTTTTCTTCTCCCCTCCCTCTCTTTTTTTCTTCCACCTCTTTGCATTTGATGCTCTCATTCTCTCTCTCAGCCTCCCTTTCCCTCCCTCCCCCCTCTCTCTCTCTTGCTATAAATTCCAAACAAACAGCCTTTCAAACTCAATAATATTTCAGGGGCCATTAATCACCAGCAGTGCCTTGTGTGCTGAACCAGGTGACTACAAGTTAATAAAGAAGAGGTTGAGGAAGAAGCTAGGGAGATAAAGGGAGAGCGGAAAGTTCCTCTCTCCGGTGGGAAGGGGCTCAGGGCGCAAGGCGATGGGGAGATATCATCCTTTGCAGAAAAAAGAGTATGCAGACCTATCAGGACGGCCTGACCTTTCCTTGAGCGAAAGTGTAAGCATCTGGTCTCATCGGCGGAAGTGGCTTTTGTTCTCTGCTGTCGTGTTGATTCTGACTTTCGGCCACCCCACGGATGAGAGACCTCCAGAAGGTCCTGCCATTAGCGGACCCTACATTCAGATCTTGCAAACACAAGGTTGTGGCTTCCTTTATGGAGCCAATCTATCTCCTCTTAGGTCTTCCTCTTTTCCTACTGCTCTCCACTTCTCCCAGCCTTATTGTCTTTTTTTCCAGTGAGCCTTGTTTTCTCATGGTGGGCCCAGAATGTGATACCCTTGCACCTCGACTAGATGTGAGGAGTTACGCTGGAAGGCCTAAGGGCTGTTTAAAAAACAAGAATGAGAAGTTCTTAAGCCTCTGCCTATCACAGTTTGTGCTCTCCCTATCATTGGTTCCTTCTCACCTAAGCTTCCTCTAACTCAGCGGTTCCCAACCTTCAGCTTCCAGATGTTCTTGGACTACAACTCCCAGAAGTCCTAGCCTGCACAGTTACCAATGAAGGCTTCTGGGAGTTGTAGTTCAAGAATATCTGGGGACCCAAGTCTGGGAAGCCCTGCTCTAACTCCACCTCCTCTTGATTCTGACCCCACCTACCATTGACTCCAGCTCTATCTGCCATTGGCTCTCACCCCACCAATCATAGACCCTGACTCCACCTATTATCAGCCTTAGCTCCACCCACCCTTTCTCTGACTCCACCTACCATTGTTTATGGCTCCGCCTACCATTGTTCCAGCTCTACCTACTATTGGCTCCTGCTCCACCCACTCAATTTTGAATATACTTTTTTTAAAAAATAATAATAATAAATACACTCTATTTTTATTTTATTTCTGCTCTTGGCTGAGAAGACTTTTAGCCTCAGAAGCCTGCTGTCAATTCTTGCCTTCTTGCCTCCCCCCATAAAATAGTCACAGAGTGGAAGCATGTGCTCCAATGGGGTTAGCTGGGAGTGTTGCTTTGGTGAGTGATTATCGTAGCAAATTGCACCACAGAAATTGGCCTTAAGAGTGCAGAAAACACAGCAAATCCATACGTGAGAAAGACAGGCATTGAGAGAGAGAGAGAGAGAGAGAGAGAGAGAGAGAGAGAGAGAGAGAGAGAGAGATGAGAGAGGCCGTTTTCTGGAACAGCAAAGATTTTAATCTTGTTACCGAGTTTAGTTCAGGAGGTTGATACCCCCCGGAGGACAGATTGACATTTTGATGCTCCTAGTTAGGGAAAACGCAAACCGGGGAAGCTGCCATTAACAAGCAAATAAATTTATAGTCGGCTGGCACAGAAACAAATTGTGCCGTTTTGTCGAGAGCGCTTTTGGCGTTGATCTAAAGGAGAGGGGTGAGTCTCTGTTCAAGCACACTCTTCTCCTGCCCCCCCATCTTCCACCCCCCCAAAAAATGACAGAATTCTTAAAAGGGTAGCAGAAAAAGGAGGTGGGGGGTTCAGAGGGGAGCAGGAGGAGGAGAAGCTGATAGGAGCTAGCTATCGCCAAGATGCGGGCAACTGCATGACAGTAGCATCTCAGGTGGTGCAGAAGAACCAACAAGGAGCAAGGAGGGACTCAGCACCCCGGCTACTGAATGATGGGGTTTGAAGCTTCCTGTTAGTGATAAGTACAACGGTGGAATCAGTTACCTCGGGAGTTTGTGAGTGCTCCAACACTGGAGGCCTTCAAGAAGGATCATCACCTGGGAGATCTGCTTTGATGGCATTCCTGCTTTGAGCAGGGGGTTGGACTGGATGGCCTTGTGGGTCCCTTCCAACTTCACATTTCTATGATTCTATGAAGCTGCCCAGGACAAACAGGGAAGGGATTTTGGAGTCCCTTCTGAATAGGTGGCAGAGCGCTTAGCGTGTTGATGATGTGCCAGAAATGTGTGGCCCTCCAGAAGCAGCTGAGAGGTTGTTTGCAGTGTGATGTCCGGCTGAATCTCTGGGAGGGCCCTCCGGGTTCCAGACTGGACAGACCGAGGCTGCTGCCTGGTGGACACAAAATCCCAAGCTAGTGGGTACCCCTGGCATCCAGACGTCCCAGGCTAACATTTCCTGATGTTCCCAGTGCAACCCATCCGGTGGCAAGAGATGGGAAGGAACCCTGCCCCAGGGAGGTGATGGCCTGTTATGAGAGAGAGAGCTAGGAGATGTTAGAACGTCTGAATGAGACTTGGGATGCCGAGGTTCAAATCCCCATGGAGGCATCACAATGGTTGGGTAACTTGGGGCTAGTTACTGGCTGTCACCTAATGACCTATATTATCATCATCATCATCTTAGAGCTGCAGAACTGAAAGGTGATCTATGGATTATCCAGTCCAGCCCCTGTCAAGGACGTCCACGGGGGAATTGATCTCACAACTTCTACCTCCACAGACCTAAACCACTGAGCTATCCAGCAGTTTCTACCTCACAGGGGTGTGGTTCTGATGGTTAGAAAACACAGGGGAGGAGAACCTTAGCTTGTTACATGGAGCTCACTGGAGGACAGGAAGGGGGGGAATTTGAGGAGCCAAGAAATCAATAAATAGCGCTACACGAGTAGCATGACAACATCGTTCTGTTAATAAATACGTTACAAGGTGTTGCAACAGCAGCTCTTCACTAGGGGTGTGGGGGGTGTGGGTGGGTGTGGGTGGGTGTGTGTGTGCGCGCGCACATGCCAGTTGTGTAGGTAGGTGGAGATGCCCTTTTATTTTATGTCGCTTCTCGAGGAAACTGTTGGGGGAGAGACAGACTAAATAACGATGTACAGTATTCGTTTTACAATCCCTGAGTAATGAGGATTGAACCTCTCCTGTCTCATTTCTTGCAAACAAACAAGGGGACCTTATACATCATCTCACTCACAATCCAGCTATTCTCTGACTATTTTTTGCCCCAAAGGCCCTAGAAAAGGGGAAGAAACCTAGGGAAACATGTCTGATATTTTTTTGTAAAAGGCCTTGCAAGAAAGTTGCTGGTCCTGTTCCAAAGTTAGCCCTCCTTCCACCGACAGCCGTGTGGATTTTATTTGCATCCTGCTGCGAGCGCTTATTGCTTTTCCACCAGCCCTGGCTGATAAAAATGGCTCTCTTTTTTCCCCAAAAAATTAAACTGAAGGGTATTAGGGGGAACAGACCTTCATTTGCTTGATTTTCAAGGGCCTTCCTATCTCCCGCCGGCAGTCCTGGCGCCTCGTGCCTCCTTCAAAGACATGCTGTCCGGGAAGGCTGAGGCGTCCTTTTGGCGGCCTTATCGGCCTCCCCCAGCCTCGTTCATTTGCCTAATGGCAGCGTCATATCTGACTTAAGACGTGCGGCACACCTGACGTGAAGAGACATGGGTGACCTCTTTCAAATGAGACCTGGCGCTGTGGCGCTGCTGGGACTCATTCAGCATCTTGGCGCTGTAATTTCCTCTCTCTTACCTGCAATGAGGAGCGCGCACTCGTTCTGGAGGGCAAGTGGCAGGAGAGGAAGAGTCAGTGGCTGGAGGCACCAGGAAGGAGCCTTTAACCCAGCTAGGATTGTGTGCGGGTTTCCCCAAAGATAGCGAGGAGACCAGTTGAGGACATGGGCAGGTATCCTGATTGATCTGTGCCCCTCTCGGATTGGGTTTACACCCTGGATCCAAATGGATTCCTAAATCTAAAGTCAATGCATGGGGGGAAAAAACCAAACTGGCTATAAATTTGTAGGTTTTGCATCATTGTGCATGAAATGTGGAGACAGGACAGATCTGAAAGAGAGAAATAAATTTCAGACAGGCAGCTTCAGAGGACGGATTCATACTCCAGATCTGAGCTGGAACAAATTCCATTCCACGCTAGACCAGATCTCATACCAATGAGCCTAGATCCTGCCAATTCCGTTTGGAAATTTGGATTCCCCCAAATCAATTACACAGCCCCAACAGAAATCCACTGTTCGATTTATCACAGAGTAAGGTTTGTGTATTGGATGATGAATTTTATATGTTGGATGCATCAGTCACTATTACAAGAGACTAAATCCTGTTGAATGAGTGGGTCTTCTTAGAGCTGAGACTAGAGATGGTCATGAATCAATTTGGCAGTTTGTTCCAGTTCAATTTTTTGGCTAAACAAGTGCTTTGTGCTCTCCAGCCCCACCTCATCCAGTGGGCATCCACTCACAGGTCGCGTGCCTATCTTCCCTGCACCTCCAGGTGCTACCTCTGTTTGGGCGTCCATCGGAGAAAGTGGGGCCGGGAATGCCAAACACCTGTCCAGCCAAAAAAATGAACCAGCACAAACACCACACTGGTGGTCCGAGCCCATCTCTAGTTGGGACTCGTGTAAGGCCTACTGAGCCGAGGAGTCTATTTTGGCTGGGACTAACCACTGGATTAGGGACGTGGTGGCGCTGCGGGTTAAACCCCAGAAGCCTCTGTGCTGCAGGGTCAGAAGACCAGCAATCGTAAGACCAAATCCACATGATGGAGTGAGCACCTGTCGCTTGTCCCAGCTCCCGCCAACCTAGCCATTCAAAAGCATGTAAAAATGTGAGTAGATAAATAGGTACCACCTCGTTGGGAAGGTCACTGCATTCCGTGTCTAGTCACGCTGGCCACATGACCACGGAAACTGTCTTCGGACAAACGCCGGCTCTACGGCTTGGAGACAAGGATGAGCACCACGCCCTAGAGTTGGACACCAAGGACACAGTACTATTGTATACAAGTCCTGCTAAAGAAACCTTACTCCCGAGGAGACACATTCTATTTTGATAGACTGGCAAAGGAGACACACACACACACACACACACACACACACACACACACACACACAGAGTGAGAGAAAGACAGAGATGGAGACAGAGATATGTTGTATCTTGCATAATAACTAAATAAATAAACAAACAGCACTTCCACGTCTGTCACAGCCTCTGATTTGGACAGGTTGATCCCATAGTGCAGCGGTTTCCCACTTGGCATGATAGCTGAACGTAAGTAAAATAGAGAAATAAATAAACGTAAGTAAATAAGTAAAGGCGAAGCCTTTGCACATCCCTTGGAGTCTCTGATTTGGACCAGGTTTATCCGGATGCACCTGTCAAGCAGCTCGCCGGCCGTCTTCCCTCCCGCGCAGGAGGCCGCCCGCGATGGAGCTCCGATGCCCCCTGCTGTCTGCTTCTCCCTGAAACTCCCCACCGCTGCTCCCTTTTGCCAGGTCTGGCAGTGGGGAAAGCCTGCTCTGGATTGCAGCCAGATTGAATCCCAGCCACGCCGTCAACGTCTCCTTCCGTGGTGGGGAGCGACGCTGTATGCCCGAGAACTGCTCAGGAAGACAAGCGAAGGGGGCTCTGGCAAATCTGAGATCAGCCATGGGAGCTGGAAGGTCTAAAACTCAAGGCATGTGTCTGTGTATTATGGGCTGTCAACTCACTCCTGCCTTATGCCCATCCCACTATAGTTTCCATGGTATGGGAGATATACAAGAAGTGGTTCACCATTGACTTGGTTGAGTGGGGATTTGAACCCAGGTCTCTTGCGTCCTTGCTCAATGCTCTGTTGCACAGAAGAAATGGAAAGATGAAGGAGGGAAAGACTAATGAAGAGAGAACCATCCATATCTGCAGTCTACAGTTACAGCGGTTTGATACCACTCATCCAGCAGAATACTGGACTTTGTAGTCCAGAGACGTACTTTAGAGTTCCCTGCTGTTGTTCAAGGGAAAACATTAAAACTGTGTAGGAGAGAATCATCACCATTCTCATTATCATCTTAGAACTACAGAGCTGGAAGGGGCCTGATACATCATCAAGTCGCTCTCCTGTTCAAGGAAGAGCAGCGGGGAATCAAACTCCCAGCCTCGGACTCCGCAGCAAGATGGCCAAAACCACTGCTAAGCTAATTGCCCAAACAATATATCCCAGAATTCCTTTGGAAGAAGTCCCAGCTCTCAACGCACAACTTTCAGGCAGACTCACGATCTCCTTCATCCTTCTTTGGGGTGACGCGTAAGTGTCCGACGTTGGCAGTCAGTAGACGGCGTTGAGGAATCGCTTTGGAAGACGCACGTCTGGAGCCTTTGCTAAGATCAACAAACAGTCTCCCTGTTGGTTTGTGGTGTGTTGTTGTTGTTTTAATTAAAATGCTGCCTCACAGTGGGGGACCCCAGGGCTGATTTATCAGTGTTTTCCCAACTTCCTTTCTGACTTCATTCCTTTTTTTTGATAAGAACGCTGCCTCTGATGAATCAAAGGAAAGGCTGCTGTTTGAAGAGGTCACAGAAGGGGGAAAAAATAATCAACCCATGTCTAGAGGGAGTTTGAAAGTTTAGGGGCCAACTCTTGAGTCTGGAATGTTGGGGCAAGAAAGGGGTATAATCGAACATTGGGGTTGCTGATGAGGAGCCCTGGATGTGGTAGCCCTGGAAGCTGGGGTGGGGGGCGGCCAGCGATGTTCCAGAGGTGGTGAATCCTGGTTGGGTTTTGGCACGAACTTGCCAAAAACAGGATTCTCTGCCTGAAGTATTTCACAGGAGTTGTCAACAGCAGCAGTAAGAAGCATCTTAGACCTGCAGAGCTGGAAGCGACCCTATGGACCATTGAGCCCTGTCATTGGATCATAAATAAATAGAATAATGGAGTTGGAAGGGGCCTAGGAGGCCATCAGGTCCAACCCCTGTTCAATGCAGGAAGTCAAGTCAAAGCAGATCTGACAGATGGTTGTCCGATGTTTCTCTTGAACACCTCCAGCATTGGAGCGCTCAGCACCTCCCACGGTTCCATTGTCGTACTGCTCTAACAGTGAAGAGGTTTTTCCTAATATTCAGCCGAAATCTGGCTCCCTGTCGCTTGAGCCCACTATTTCGTGTCCCGCACACTGGGATGATTGAGAACAGATCCTGCCCCTCCTCTGTAGGACTACCTTTCAAATATTTGAAAAGCGCTGTCAGGAAAACACCGCGGGAACTTGAACTGCCGACCCGATGCCTAAGCCACTGAGAACCAGCCACTTGCTTTTTGAAATGGAAACAAAAGCATGGCCTGTGCAAGTCGACTGCCTGGCACGCAGGGTCCCTGCGCCGTTCCACCAACAGAAGTTGTGCCAAAGTGATGCCGGGGGAGATGAAACCCACGCCAGATGTCGCTGAGATCCCGGGAGGGAGCAGATGGGCTTTCCAGTGTTGATGAGGTCTCAGGTGGCTGCTTTAGCACGCAGCACGAGCAGGGGAGGGAAAATATTCGCCGCAGAGGAGCGATGCTCATGGATGGTCACAGGTTGCTCAGCAGGTCACGGCTTAGCATCTTACAAGCTGCGGCTAGCCAGCTCTGAAAATCGCTCTCTGAATCAGGCCTTGATCCAGGGACAGCAGGGAGCAAATCAGAGAGCAGCTGCTCCTGGGAAATCTAGAAGAAAGCAAGGGGATTGGGGCCGTTCAGGACCAGGTGTGAGTTGGCTCAAAAGGGCCAAAACAAGGCATGTTGCCAGAAGCTCAAAGCTTGGGGAAATGGCTGGTCATCGAGATGGTTTGTGGAAGTCAATAATCTAATTTCCCAAGCTCAGAAAAAGCTCGTTTCTACCATGGCTCTTTGTACACCAAATTCCCCGTCCTCCGTTCTGAAACAGTGGGCTTCCAATCTGAAATTAGGAAGGGATGTCAGTCACCCCCAAAGCTTCCGATCAGCTGGGCTCGGAATTAGCCCAGCTATTTCCTCCCAAATTGGAGAAATGGTTCAGATGCTTTCCGAGTTGGCTGCCCATCTCTAGACTAACATGTGCCTTTTGTGGGGGTTTGAAAAAAAATCTCTGCCTATCTTAACCCTGCCTATACATATCGTAAAGTCAGCAGACAGTTGGGGAAGTGCTTGGTTTCTTCCAGGGAGACTTGAAGCCTTCCAAAGGGGCAGATCCTTGAGGAGATGTGCTAAAATGTTCGCCAGACCCTGTTGAACCTTCAAATCCAGTAGCAACGCCTTCCGAGACCCCTGGGGGTGAAAGCCACCATTGACTAGTCCTCCCCCAATGTTGGTAGATCTTCTAACACTTCTCAGCCACAGCCTCTCCCCAGACTTCAAGCCGCCCCACACTCACCCTTGAGTGGAATTTCACGAAACAGAGAATAACCCATAGGTCTTGTGTCCACAGCCTTTGTAATTTAGTTCTTAGCGAGAAACGCCATTAATCTAAGTCAGTGTTCCCAACCTTGGATCAACCAGGTGTTCTTGGACTGCAGCTCCCAGAAATCCCAGCCAACGCAGCTGGTGGTGAAGGCTTCTGGGAATTTCAGTCCAAGAACACCTGGGTGATCCAAGGCTGGGGACCACTCTGCTAAGAAATTTTGTTGCAGCTAGGGGAGACGTTCCATATGCATTGCCTCCGATGCATTTTTGGTATCATCTTGGCAGGACAAAGCTCCAAATAGAATAATCCTAGAATGAGCTGGAATGTTTAGTATATATATATGACTGAAACAGCGACGTCTATGTTGGCTTGGGCATGTCCTGAGAATGGCTGACAGTTGGATTCCAAAGGATCTCCTGTATGGAGAATTAGTCCAGGGAAATCGCCCCGGAGGGAGACCACAGCTGCGATACAAGGAGATCTGCAAGCTTGATCTGAAAGCTTTAGGAATGGACATCAACAGATGGGAAAACTTGACCTCCTGAGTGCGCAGCCTGGAGGCAAGCGGTGCATCATGGCCTCTCCCAATTTGAAGAGACCCTTGTCCAGCAGGCCGAGGCAAAGAGGCAGTCACAAAAGCAGCAAAATCAGGGAGCTGGACAGGGGACAGACTGTATTTGTCTTCAGTGTGGAAGGGATGGTCACTCTCGAATTGGCCTCCTCAGCCACACAAGGTGCTGTTCCAAGACCTCTGTTCAGAGCACGTTCCCATAGTCTCTCGAGACTGAAGGTTCCCTAATCTGAAATCTAATCTAGGGAACAAATCCACTCAACTTCACCACCCCTCTTTCTGGCTTCCAGTTTGCTCCACTCTCTGGAAGTTATGTCTTCAGCAATTCATTCTGGACTTCCTGGGTCAGAGCTATGTTTCCCCTACGTGTCCCCCATGGATTCAGTGCCCTCTAAGGAGTCCCTCTCTCTCTCTCTCTTTGGCTTCTCTCCTCATCAGAAAAAGCTATTAAGTCCATCACCTGGTCCTGCCCTCCTCATGCAATCTTCTCTTCCTTTCTCTCTCTCTCTCTTTTTTTCAGAACTAACTGCCAGAGAACCATTTACAGCAAGGGTAATGGGATTCTTGTGAATCTCTGCAAACTATTAGCAAGAAGGGGAGAGAAAGCAGCTATTTATCTGCTAATACAGTCGTTGGGAGAATGTCTCGTTAATTGCATTTGGAATCTATGGCGGTGATTTCCCCATCTGAATGCAAGGATGCTGACCGGCGCCTCCAATTTCATCATCGATTCCTCAGGAAACGTAGGCTGGGGTGGGTAAAGGTAAAGGAAGTTGTGGTTGAAGATCGGAAGCAGTGAGGAATGACTTGGAAAGGAGAAACATAAAAATATGAATAAATTGAAGTTGTGAAATGCAAAGGTTTTCCATGGTGTGATCATATTCCAGATTCTAAATATCCAGCATCTATGGTCTTTCCTAAAAATGGGAAGGATTGGGCCCTACCACTACTATGAGGAGATACTATGATCCACTGTGGATCTTAAAAGGACTCAGAGAGATCCCAGTCCCCACAAAAAGTCTCAAAAGTGCACAGAGATCCATCAAGTGGAAAGTGTTGGAAGTTGTGGTCCAAGTACATGTAGGTATCTGAGGTTGGGAACCATTGGAATCCAGAGTAGACCTTTGGTCTAGATGGGTGGGTAAAAGGTAAAGGTTCCTCTCGACATTTAGCTCAGTCGTGTCCAACTCTGGGTGGCGATGCTCATCTCCATTTCCAACCCATAGAGCTAGCGTTTGTCTGCAGACATGGAACGTCGCTTACCTTCCCACCAAAGTGGAACCTATTTATCTACTTGCGTTTTTGCATTTTGCATGCTTTCGAACCACTAGGTTGGCGGGAGCTGGGACAAGCAACGGGGGCTCCCTCCATAGCGTGGATTCAATTTTACAACGGTGGGTCTTCTGACCTTGCAGCACAGAGGCTTCAGTGGTTTAACCTGCAGCGCCACCATGTCCCTCACAGATGAGTGGGGGTATAAATCTAATCTAATAAAATAAAATAAATACTGTAGAGCAAAGATGAGCAACCACTCCAAAAAAACACTCCTGTTTCTTGGAGCTGCAAAACTTCTTAATCCCAAGGAAAGTCACCAAGGCCTCCTGAGATGCTGAGATTCACGGACAAGCACGTGATGCTCTGGACCTGCCAGTCCTGACCTATTTCAGGCTTTTGAAGTCAACAAGCATGCCACTGAACTGTCCCTGGAGAAAAAAAATGGTGTATTCAATAGCGCTGTTGCTCTGAAGCCTTCCAAGACCAGAACGCTACTCTTGAGGCTCGAAAATAGAAGCACTCTCAATGGGTAACATTTTATATTAAGTGCCTTCTGTTAGCAAATTACCATTGGCCACAGCTTTAAAGGTTGTTTGGGGTTTTTTCCCCCTCTTAGACTGGGTGGTAAAAGTGTCCATTTCTGTCTGCATTCTGCTTTCCTCGATTGATTTTCCTTCCCAAATGATTTTAGTCCTATTTAAATATGTCGGTGAATTTTACAAGACAATTTATGCACCACCACCTTCTCTCTCTTCTCTCTCTCTCTCTCTCTCTTTTCTCTAGCTCAAGGGATGGAGGTAAACACCCTGCCATTAAGAGTGGAGAAAAAAACAACAGCCACCCTGCATCCGTGGCATCGATCGATCGATCGCCGTGAATCGTCCCAGCTTTGCAAGTCAAACTGAACAAAACAGAGTCTTTAAACCCTCAAACACCAAGGTCATAAAAAGCTTCCTTCCCAAAGCTGAAAGACTTTGTAATGCAATGTGAAATGCACCGGAGAGCAACGCTGTTTTATATGAATCTATATATACATAAAACAGCCAAAACAACAAGAAAATGCCTTTTTTTTTCTCCCAGCCATTTGGATACCCATCCTATCTGAAACAGTTTCACATACAGAGTGGTGGCCAAACACACTCTTGTGTCCACCCTGTCTGGCCATGGCTGATGCAGAATGCTCTCTCTCTCTCTCTCTCTCTCTCTCTCTCTCTCTCTCTCTCTCTCTCTCTCTCTCTCACACACACACACACACACACACACACACACACACACACACGAGAGAGAGAGAGAGAGAGAGAGAGAGAGAATGCCAAGTTATTACCTGCAGATAAAACTGTAAATCTTCCTTTTATTACCTTTTATTATGTTGTTTCAACAGACTCTTAAAGCTGGAACAGCAACAGATTGGTAGCAGCATTACCTCTCAGCCCATACTATCCTCCCCCCTTCTTGAACATTTTGCTCCTCTCAGGCACACCCACCCATTTTCCCCTTCAGAAGACCAATCTTTATAGGTCTCTTGGTGAGGAGCACCAAAGTGAAGGATCTCTGGGAAGTGGTGTGGGAGGAAAGTGGAGACAGGAGACAGGTGACTGGTCCCTGTGAGGTCATTGCATTCGTGCAAAGTCTGGTATTATCAGCTGTCACACATTGGTGAAGGCTGGCATTCATTTTTGTTATTGTTGTTGTTGCGCAAGTGGGTGTGAAAGAGATTGTTGCACATCTGGGTGTGAAAGAGGTGGCAACTTGCACAGCCTCTTGTGTGACAGCTTGTCCAACCCCCTCGGAGGACTGCTTGCCCAACCATTTCAGCGACAGTGCAATCTAGCGCTATGGCACTATCCAGAATTTTTTACACTCCACTAGTAGTATTGATTTAGGTTGGAAAGACCGAAATAGAACACTTATGGTTCTGATAATCTGGGGCCAGTCAATCAAATGCGTGCTGATGTCACTGCTAAGCTCTTTCAAAAGGGTTGGGATCCTGAAGCATTATGTGCTTATACTGAAAGGCCATCCTTTAAAAGGCAAGGCTCTGAAAAAAGCAGGCAGGGAACAAAAACATGTTTGCAGAACAATGCACATCCAGCAGCCATAAAACACAAATCCAACAACAGCAATTAACTGTTTAGTTGATAATTTGCTTGCCGGCATTTCTATCACATCCTTCCGCAGGGAAAACAATGCTTGGATCCTTGGAAAGCAAGACAGCCCTATATCACAACACAGTTTAAGAAACAAGGGAAAGCCATGACAGCAGCAGATAAAAAGCAACTGGGGAAAAGAAGAAAACAGAGGGATCGGCCATTAAAAATCTTAACAAGGCAAATTAAAAAGCTTCTTTGGATTTTGGAGGAAAAAAGCTTAGCGAAGCACTGGAAGGCAGAAAGAAAGAGGACAGCTCAACTGTCCAAACAAAAACACATCACCACTTCTGTCGGGATGTAGAGAAGGCTATTTAGGGAGCCCATGTTCTGTAATGGTTGGAGCTCTGAACAGGCAATGTTGGCAATTTCACTTTCCCTCCTTTAAACTGGGAGGACTGGAAGAGGCAGTCATGCTGGAGAACCAGGAAAAGAGGAAGCCTGAACATGAGATGAATTGACTCAGTAAAGGAAACCACAGTCTTGAGTTTGCAAGACCTGGATGGGACTTCAGCTTAGGGATCCAGTGTTGCTTTTTACCAGCAACAAGATAAACTTGGGTCTTCAGAACAATTTTTGGGACTTGAAAATCTCTGATCCGACCCATTGGGTTGATACATGATAATTCTGTTTGTCTGTCTGTCTGTTTAGCTAAAAAAAAAAATCGTTGTACATTTCTCCTTAAAGGGACCCAAAGCGGCTCACATCATTAAAAAGACAATATTTAAATGCCAATAAACGGCAAGTATACAAATAATAATTCAACAACTATTATATTTTAAATGCTAAATAAAATCAGTGCTCAAAACATTTCGAAGCAACAGAGCACCGCCATCTATTTCAGAGTGCCAGCCTCTAAGGAAAAGCCTGCCCGAAGAGAAAGGTTTCCACCTGCGTGCGGGAGGACAGTAAAGATGAAGCACCAGCCTGGACTGATGTATGTCAAATGTTGCCAGACAGATGGCTTCGCAGAAGATATAGGGGAGAAAGCAGGCAGGAGAATGGAGGGGGATGAACAACATGAAGAAATGAAGTAGGGGTGCATGTATGAGAAGATGGGCATTCCTCTGGTTGAAACCAAAGGTTTATCTTGCCTACCTTCCCGTTTTCCATAGTAGCCAACCCATGGTTTCTCCTGGAAGCCCACCAGAGAGACAAGAGGGCAGGTTTCTTCATCTGTTGGTGGTCCCAGAGATTGTGCCTTTGATTCTGGAGGCAGGAGGTCACAATCACAGACTGACAGCCATCGGGGAGAGATGGCTTAAGTGTTGGGTAGGCCCACAAATCTGTCTCTTCTACCTGCTGAGACAGAGGGGAGTCAGGCTAGCATTATTGACGCTCTTATTCATCTCCTGCTATTTTGTTTATCCTTCCTCCCGCTTGGCCATCATCAGTGTCAGGTTTGCTAAGAAACTCATCCAAATCTCTCCGTTGGCATCTGGCATGGCTTCCGAGCTAGAAGGCTTTATCTCCATGGAGTCATTTTGGAGAGAGAGGAAGGGGACTAAGCCTCTCTAGCAGTAGAACTCATGTCAGTAGGCATTTGGGCTACTCCATGTTGCTCCCGCTTTAATTTGCAGCCGGTTGGACAATAAGGACAGCAGTTTCTAGATCAACTGCTGAAATACAGAAGTAGAAGCAGGGCGATCCGTTGTTGGTAAACATCTGGATTGCAATTAGAAATGTTTTGTTGTCTATGGTGGACATTTTGACCTCTTAATTCTTCTTTCGATGTGGCTGATGGCTGGAAAGCGTGTTTGTCTGTGTGCATGCAAAGTATTCCAGCCTTCTGCATGTTATGTGTTCTCTGATTTCTAAGTCTTTTATTCATTCATTTGCACACATCTTTGCTTCTTCATGTAGGGACGTGGTGGCGCTGTGGGTTAAACTGCAGAAGCCTTTGTGCTGAAAGGTCAGAAGACCTACAGCCGTAAGATCGAATCCACGTGACAGAGTGAGCCCCCATCGCTTGTCCCGGCTCCCACCAAGTGGTTCGAAAGCATGCAAAATGCGAGTAGATAAATAGGTACCACCTCGGTGGGAAGGTAA
Organism: Pogona vitticeps; assembly: GCF_051106095.1. Classification (NCBI taxonomy): domain Eukaryota; kingdom Metazoa; phylum Chordata; class Lepidosauria; order Squamata; family Agamidae; genus Pogona; species Pogona vitticeps. The sequence continues at coordinate 9,224,214 of NC_135800.1, forward strand.
ACAGCGTTCTGTGTCTAGTCGCGCTGGCCACGTGACCACGGAGGATTGTCTGCGGACAAACGCTAGCTCTATGGGTTGGAAATGGAGATGAACACTGCCCCCTAGAGTCGGACATGACTGGACAAATTGTCAAGGGGAACCTTTACCTTTACCTTGCTTCTTCAAGAAACTCCTAGGATCTAAGAAAACTACATTTTTCATTTCTGTCTTTTCTTGAGTTTCCTACGTTGAAGTCTACAATGTTATGCCAAACAGTAGGGTGAAGGATGATTCATTGAGGGTGTTGATGGATATTCTCGATATGAACAAGACCATATTTGTCTTCCGGGCATGCATTCAAGAAGGAGACTTTATTAAGAAGAAAGGAACAGTGGCCTTAATTTAGTGTTTACATGGTAAGAGTACGCACAGATTCAAATCCACATTTCGCTCTCTTAGGATGGCTTTTCCATTTTATTTCTCCTACAATGGAATTTTTTTGAATCTCCAGTTCATTCTGTTAACAGATTGAGAGATTTTGGAGAGTTTTAAACCCAAGCTGAAATTTGAAAAGACCCAGTGTCCCACCATTCTTGTTGTAGAACATGAGCGGCCAGCTGAAGTTGCTGAGTGGGGAAGTAGGAAGTAAGCAGAGTTGGGAAAAGTTACATTCTGGAAACTCAGGCCCTAGAAGCCCCCAGCCCTGACTGGTCGCCAGGTCAGGTGGAGGATTTTGGATGGTGTAGGTCCCAAATCTAACTTTTCCAAGCCTGGGATGGAAGCATCAAAACCCAGCCAGTTGGAGGTCTTTGAGATTCTTTGGTGGCGTGTCTTCTCCACCTTCCTAGAAGATAACTTTACCTCTTTGGATTTCATTGTCTGTCCTTGTTCACCCTGAAGGGTGATAAACTAAAATGAGAAGGCGAGGCTACATCACAGAAGCACATTTATGGGATAAACAAACACATTTCCTTGCTGGATCAAAGGATGGAGATAAGTCTGCTCATGGCTTGCTATCACTAACTTCAGTGACACAGGGATCCTATCCCTGGGAAAGAAATTGAAGATATAGCAGCAAGCATTGATGAAAGGGTCTCTTTTCTCTCTCCTTTGTTACTCTTTTTCTTTCCACTTATCTTCACCTGTAACGGTCAGATTAGCATGTATCCCAGGGAAGATAAATAATTTCTCAGAAGTTCAGAGACAGCCACCAGCCTTCCGGGGAAGGGGGGGGGAGAACACCCTTGTGATATGTCTCTTGGACCCCCAAAAAGAAAAAAATCAAGGTCGAACTGACCTTTCTCAGCCCTCAAAGGTATGGTGCAGAAGGAATTTTATTTAAAAAAATACAGGCCATGAAAAGTAGCTTCATTAAGGAAGCCAGGACTGTGCCAAGTTGAGGGAGCCTCAGTAAAGTGGCCAGGGGCTACTTCTACTCATGGGCTCACCTCCAATGTTGGGGGTCAAAAAAAATGCCAACGCCATCCCCATTTTGAATTTCCTCAGTACCTCCTTCGGAAATGCCCACTCCACATAGCAGCTGTCACCAGAAATGATATTCTAAATTCCCACCATGCACCAGAGTGACATTGTGTGGGATGGACATTTTAAAGAGCCCAGAAGTCATCGGGGTCTAAATTCAAAGGTGAATCCTAGCTAAAGGTAAAGGTAAAGGTTCCCCTTGACAATTTTTTGTCCAGTCGTGTCCGACTCTAGGGGGCGGTGCTCATCCTGCTCTTCAAGCCATAGAGCCAGCGTTTTGTCTGAAGATAATCTTTCCGTGGTCACATGGCCAGTGTGATTTAGACACGGAACGCTGTTTACCTTCCCACCGAGGTGGTCCCTATTTATCTACTCGCATTTGCATGCTTTCGAACCGCTAGGTTGGCAGGAGCTGGGACAAGCGACGGGTGCTCATTCCGTTGCGTGGATTCGATCTTACGACTGCCGGACCTTCTGACCCTGCAGCACAGGCTTCTGCGGTTTAGCCCACAGCGCCACCACGTCCCTGGCTAGAGATCCTAGCTAGAGATGACCTATTGAGTATCTGAGAATAAGAACACATTCAGTGTTCTTATTAACTCACTGTGGGTCTACTCTAGTTAGGACTCATCGCTACATTTTGCCCGATGAGTTACTTGCAATTAATTCCGTTTTTGTAGTAACTAAGGGAACAACTTCACTCCTTCTGTGGTGCAACTTTTTAAAGTTTCTTCTATCATTCCGGAGAAGTGTTGCCTCATTGCTTTTGTGCCACAGTGAAGAAGCGTTGCACATAGGTAGAAGGCAAAGGTATATCTTGAATCAATGGCAAAGATTCACTTAATTTGGCAGCTTCATCATTGCTGGAGCCAAGAAGTCTCAAGTGGGTTGCAGAAATCTCGTCTTCAGCAGCATCATGGAGGTGGCAAGATCCTTCACATTCCTAGCTGTACTGGACATAAGAAGATCAAGGTCTTCTTCTTCATGATTTTTCCATCAGAATTGTCCATCCTGCAGGTTCTCTTTGCTTAAGTTGTCCAGACCTGTCCTTGCTCATCCATCGTGATGTCCATGGCAAACAACACCGTCGTATTTGCTTGCCAGCTCTCTAAAATGGTGATTAAGAGATTAGAAAGGTTGTGTGTATCTTTTCTGGGGGGTTAAGAGTGTCGCAGCTTCGTCTACGCTGAGCTTTTAACTGATAGCTCCAGGGCTGAGAAGAAACAAAATTGTGTTTAAACCATTTTGGTAGCCCTTAAAAAAGCACGTCCCATGGAATCGGGGGCTGCAGTGAAGTCATTAAACCCTAATCAAAAGCAGCTCATCAGGAATCAGTGGGGGACTCTCCCAATTAATTGCAGCCGGAGTTCCATGGCCGCCAAAGAAACGCCGGGAGAACAGAAGCGATAAAATTGGTGGGGGAATTGAGACGCAAGCCAAGCATTCTGTCGTGCGATTTGATCCCTGTTCTACTGAGCTAGTTGACATAATGGGCTGTCCAGAAATTTCAGGGCTATTCAGAGAGCCCAAGAAATTGAGGGGGCACACAGTGCAAAACCAAAAAAGTAGAAATGAAACACAATAAGTTATACATTTCACACCATGAAATGTAAAAATTATACAAAGGTCACACTGTGATCATAGAAACATAGAATAATGACGTTGGAAGGGGCCTATAAAGCCGTTGAGTCCAACCCCCTGCTCAATGCAGGAATCCAAATCAAAGGATATCGGCCAGGTGGTTGCCTAGGTTTCTCTTGAGTGTTGATGCACTCAACGCCTCTCCAGATAACTGGTTTCATTGCCATACTGCTCTAACAACTCCAGTTATATGGCTGACGTCAAACCTTCTCCAGGTGCTTTTACCAGGAGCTATCCAGGGTTCTGAACCCTGTCCCCAAAATTGGTTGAACACCTTTCACAACTCCATTAAAGTTCAGATTGAAAGCTGGGACGAATTCACCTCCATTCCTGGAAGCAGCATCCCCAAAAGGGCTGCCCCCATTGCTTCTTCCCTTAGAGCAGGAATGGACAACCAGTTACTCTTTAGAGATTTTTGGAGCAGGATCTAAATTCCTGTATTTCTCATCTTTGCAGACAGGAATAAGGAATCGCAAATATTTTTTTCTCCTCCCTTTGTAAGAAGCAGCTACAAGTCTATCACAGAAGTGAGTACGCCCCCTCACATTTCATAAATATTTTAGACATTAATGGCTGTGTGTTGCATTATTTTGAGGGAACGGCACATTGACACTGTTAAACAAGCTGTATACTCACTGCTCTACATTGTAGCCAAGTGTCATTTCTTCACTGTTGTCGCATGAAAAGATAGACTAAAATATTTATGCAATGTGAGGGGGTGTACTCAGTTCTGTCATATATGTACTGTATGTCTTCTGGTGCTATCAACCCAGTTTTCTTGTGCCATCAAGACCTTTATGGCACAACCATTAACCAGACATTCTAGGAACCTCTGGAGCGTCCCCAAATTTGGGAATCATTGACGTGGGTCGGACATGCAGTGCTGAGGATTCGAGACATCATAATCTAAACACATCTGGAGGACTTCGGGCTACCAACCTTTGATTTCACAGCAAGGAAGGGAAAGGTTGCCCCAACAGAGAGGGGCTTCATAGCTACAACTAGACAAGGTAGACAATAACAAATTGCATGGACCTTCAGCCCATCTCACCTTTGTGTGCACGCAGTCCTATGTTCCCAATATTTGGACCACCCCATGGAAAACATGGGGCATTCATGGGTATATGTTAACCGAGAACATCTTCTACCTTACTTGCTATATCCTTCATTCTTTTTTTTTCTTATCTGTTTTCTCCCATTTGATATTCCTGCCAGGATTTTTCTTTTCCGTCCACTTATGATCCAACATGAAAGGTAGCTGAGACAACAGGTCAATTTCCATGACGTCTCGCCTTCACTAACGGTGTGCCTCAGCTGCTGAGATGTATGACTCCCTGTGTAAATCATCCCCACCTTTTCTCTCTCTCTCTCTCTCTCTCTCTCTCTCTCTCTCTCTCTGATGCCTCGTATTCTTCCTCCCTCTGAAATGTTGCCATGACTCTATGTCCCTTCTGGAAACACAATGGAAGAAAAACAGAGTAAATATCTGAATGCAGTGTTGTGTGAGGAGAATATCCGGTCTGACCCACCACAGTTTGAGTTATATTTGCACCATGCTTGGTTCAAACATCCATCTGCTAACTAATTTTTTTTAATACTTACAAAAGAGAAGAGTTAATTTGAATAAAGATTCAGAACCTAAACTACTTAGATAATGTAAAGCCCAAGAAGGTGTAAGAAGAGCCAAGACTAGAAAGGTGCCACACGAAACAACACCCACATTGTTGAACCATCCAGGCAGAAATATGTCATGAATGAGTTGTGGGTAAGAGAACTACGTATGTACCTTAGAGAAAGGTGGAGCAAAACTGGAGCAAGTTCAAAGGAAGGCAACTAGGATGATCAGGAATCTGGAAACCAAGTCCTCTGAGGAAAGATGGAAAGAATTGGGTACGTTTAGCCTTAAGAAAAGAAGACGGAGGGATGATATGATAGAGCTTTCCAAACACTTGAAAGGTAGTCACATAAAGGAGGGGCAGGATCTGTTCTCAATCATCCCAGAGTGCAGGACACACAACAATAGGTTCAAGTTAAAGGAAGCCAGATTTCAGTTGAATATCAGTAAGAGCAGTAAGACAACAGAACCAACGACCTCAGAAGGTGGTGAGCACGCCAACGCTGGAAGCATTAAAGAGAAAATTGGACATCCACCTGTCCAATCTGCTTTGATTTGGGTTCCTGGATTGAGCAAGAGATTGAACTCAATGGGCTTAAAGGCCCTACTGTCCAACTTATAGTAGTTTCCCATAGTATGTCACGTTGGAACCCAAGACCCATTCCATCATTCAGTAGCCAGGAATCTATTCTGGATTTTAACCTATCCAAAATGTATCCGAACTCCACCAAATAGCTGCAGCTCCTTCGACAGCTGCTGTAAAGTTCAGACTAAAACTCAGCACGCCCTCGCTGTCTAAGGTCGACGGCGCTGTCATCTGCTGATGCCACGAGCAAGAGTGAGTCAAAGATATTCCTCCCAGGCAAGGTGCTGAAAACGGTTAAGCACCTTTGAAAGCGATGAAAATGGAAACGGAGAGCAGAAGAAAGACTTTCAAGGTTAGCGCACCGTTTGCCTGCAGGGCCCCATTTTCCACATAAATCGGGGAGTCCCAAACAGGATGCAGGTAATGAGAGAACCATAGCTCGTGGCAAGATTAAATGTGGGCGATTTTTTTAAAAAAATAAAAAATGAAAAAGACCGAACGCTTCAATTAATGGTTCCATTCCTTTCAGCTTTTCAAAAAGCGCTTTAGGCCCACCAAATCACGCTGGGTCAAAAGCAGGGAATCAATGCCGCATTCTAATCTGAAAGACGAGCACATGTGTTTCCCCCCCCCTCGTTAACATTTCCTACCCATTAGCAAGAAGAATAGGGCAGGCTGGAAATGTTGCCTCCGTTTAACAACCAGGGATGAATGAAAACGCTTCCCTCAGCAAATGGCACGGGGCCAGGGACCACCTGGCAAATCCAGATAAGGTGGCCAGGGGAGCCGAGGGGCGTTAGCATTACAACAGGCGAGGAAAGGTAACTCCGGGCGATGAAAAAGGGAAAGCGTTACTATTATATTTCTGAAAAGGGGCAACATGGGAGGCGGCTCCAAAGTGCTGGGCCCACAATGGGAAGTGGAAGCATTTAGGGAACTCGCTCCTTTTTTTGCTTCTGCTTCTAGAATCCACCACTAAGAAATATTTAGGCTCTTTTTTTTTTCAGGGACACAGAATCCGCTCCGCTATTTTTAAGTCCGAACCTCACATGAGCTGTCCAAGGTGCAGGTCCCTAAAGCTCTGTATAGGTGCACATGCATGGACCGCACATGCGCACATGCGCATGCACACACGCGCACACATGCACGCACACACGCACACACGCACACACACACGCGCGCGCACACACACACACACACACACACACACACACACACACACACACACACACACACACCATGCAGCACCTTGGAGAGCTCTTTTAAATTCCAGCCTACACCTGGAACAGATTCACAACCGCCCCCTAAAATAATCAGAAGCCTCTGTTGCCAAAGTTCTATCTAACCCACCCTCCTGTTTCCCCACCCAGGAGCTCCAGTGGGAAGCCCACACACAGGAGTTAGAGGCCACAGATCTCGCTTGCTATCATTTCCCGCAAGACCTGATCTTCAGTGGCCAAAGGGAATCACACAATCATAGAATCACAAAATCACAGACTCATAGAACAATTGAATTGGAAGGGGCCTATAAGACAATCAACACCCTGCTCGATGCCAGAATACAAGTCAAAATAGATCTGGCAGACAGTTGTCCAATTTTCTCTTGAATGCCTCCAGCGTTGGAGTGCTCACCACCTCCCCCTGAAATCATGGGTTCTATTGTCGTACTACTCTAACATGACATTTTTCTTGATATTCGGTCTAAATCTGGCTTCCTGTTGCTTGAGCCCATGGTTGTGTGTCCTGTACTCTGGGATGATCAAGAACAGATCCTGCCCCTCCTCTATAGCACAGTCTTTCAAATATTTGAAAAGTGCTATCCTGTCACCCCTCTGCCTTCTTTTCTCCAGGCTAAACCTGCCCAGTTCTTTCAGACTTTCCTCATAAGGCTTGGTTTCCAGCCTCCTGATCATCCTTGTTGCCCTCCTCTGAACTAGTTCCAATTTGTTAGCATCCTTCTTGAAGTGGGGTGTCCAGAACTGGGCACAAGACTCAAGGCGAGGCTTAACCAGTGCTGAATAGAGGGGGACTAGCACTTCATGGAATTTGGAGACTAGACTTCTTTTCTCCAAATCACATCTATATTTCCCTCTCTCCGATTTCAAACCTCCACTGCCTTGTGGCTATATCCACTGATGGAAAAGGCTTCAGCAGTTAACCTCGAGGAAAAATCCAGAGCCGGAGTCCCGGAGGCAGTTTGTGTCATTCTGGCAACTCCTGCGACATTGCTGGAACCAGTAGTATTGGCTCTTGCCATTCCATTGGACTACAGTGGTGCCTCGCTAGATGATGATAATCCGTTCCACTGAAATCACTGTTTAGCGAAATCATTGTCTAGCGAAAAGCATTTCCCCATTGGAACGCATTGAAACCTGTTTAATGCGATCCAATGGGAAAGAATTGTCGTTGTTTAGCGAAGATAGGCCATAGGAAAGCCGCTTTGCGAACTGCCAATCATCTGTTTAAATAGCTGTTTTCCGATGCTTAGGTCCCGAAAACATCTGTTTTGCAAGCGCGGAGGGAGCTGTCAAAATCGTCGTCTAGCGAAAATCGGTTTGCAAAGCAGGGACCAAACATTGTCCAGCGAAATTCCGCCATAGGAATCACTGTTTTGCGAATCGCTATAGCGATCGCAAAAAGTCAATGTCTAGCGAAAAAAACTGTCATGCGGGGTAACTGTCTAGCGAGGCACCCCTGTATTTCAGTGATGTGGAGAGGGGGGATTTGCTGCTTGGGTAACAGCCTATCCTCCATATTATTTTACCCAGGCTTCATGCTCTGGAGAGGACACTCCAGCTTCGCATACAGCATCGAAGTCCTCCATACAGAGCATGTTACCATAGTCTCTCGAGACCGAAGGATCCCTATGAGTTTCACACTGCCTTGTGTCTATTTGTGCGTATCTTGGCATGTACCTTTTGACGCTTTTCTAATATGGTCATGGTTTTGTACCAACTTTCCCCATGGATACATGTTCTTCTCTGCATAGCTTGGAGAGGAGAATGGGATAAAAAATGTTCTGTTTATGGATTCCTCCCAACATGGGAAATCCAGAAATGAGTGCAGACACAGTCAGTTGACATGAATTTCCTGGACCACGTTTATAGTTGAACATGGACAAAACCTCCACCTTGGTTTCTGTTTCATATACACCTAATTCTCCATCTTTTCATAACAGCTGTCAAAGATTGACTTTGGTCTCTTGCCTTCCCTTTTCCTTCAAGCTCCTGTGGAGAATTAAACTGGTGTGATCATATATATATACACGAAGCCACACAGTACAAAACCAGCCAAGACAGCTTCCTTTTAAGCTTCTGTATTCAACTTTCCTCGTCTCCCAAAGGCCAAAGAGACCAGCATTAGCCCTGAAGGGTCTTTTAGTAAATAAAGAAAGGAAGAGAAAAAGAGATGATGAAATAGACTTTGTGCTTTTAGGAATTTTAACCTCCCCCTTCTTTTCTCTGTTCCTTTGCTAGAAAAATCATGAGGAAAAAAAATAAATAAATTAAAACCCATTTTTCTCAAAGGCGCTCGAGAGCCAGGGGAGTCTAGATTTTCAAAGATGTGTTGTGAAAAAGGACGGGAGGCATGAAAGCCCATCGCAAATGTAATTTGCTACTCTGGGGTGGTTACACAATGAGGTGTGTAAAAGGCAGGGCTCCCAACTGAGTTTCCCTCAGCTCTTCTTATTAGGAGCATGTGACATTTGGGGAGAACCAGCACAACATGGAACGGACGCTCAGTCCCTAGCGCCATTTGCACATCAACGGTGAGAAAGAGACGGGAGACAAAAAAATTTTTATCAGATCTTTGAAAATGTTTCCCTTCTGCCCTGTCTCAATTTCTTCCTTTCTTTCCTTTTTAAAAAAAACATTTTAATTCAATTTTCCTGTGGACAATTGCTGTGAATTCCAAGGCAATCTGACATGCTGATTTACTGGGTAATTGTGAATGGAGGTGAGTGGACTTATAATCATCTTAGAACTGTAGAGCTGGAAGGGACTCTATGGATCATCAAGTCCAGCCCCCGTTCAAGGAGGCCCCGTGGGGGGAATCGAACTCCCAACCTCTGGCTCCACAGACATGGATCTAAACCCCTGTATGACATATAAAGTAATATCTCCTGCCAGATTTCTGAGTTTGTCCTTCTTTACGTCCATGGTTTTAATCACACGGTCCTTCCTTCCTTCCTTCCTTCCTTCCTTCCTTCCTTCCTTCCTTCCTTCCTTCCTTCCTTCCTTCCTTCCTTCCTTCCTTCCTCCTATCCATCATCAGCTCCTTCCTTCCTTCCTTCCTTCCTTCCTTCTTTCCTCCCTTCTTTCCTTCCTCCTATCCATCATCAGTCGTTCCTTCCTTCCTTCTATCCATCATCCTTCCTTCCTTCCTTCCTTCCTTCCTTCCTCCTATCCATCATCAGCTCCTTCCTTCCTTCCTTCCTTCCTTCCTTCCTTCCTTCCTTCCTTCCTTCCTTCCTTCCTTCCTTCCTTCCTTCCTTCTTTCCTCCCTTCTTTCCTTCCTCCTATCCATCATCAGTCCTTCCTTCCTTCTATCCATCATCAGTCCTTCCTTCCTTCCTTCCTTCCTTCCTTCCTTCCTTCCTTCCTTCCTTCCTTCCTTCCTTCCTTCCTTCCTTCCTTCCTTCCTTCCTTCCTTCCTTTTCTTCTTTCTTCCTTCTTTTCTTTCTTTCCTTCTTCCTTCCTTCCTTCCTTCCTTCCTTCCTTCCTTCCTTCCTTCCTTCCTTCCTTCCTTCCTTCCTTCCTTCCTTCCTTCCTTCCTTCCTTCCTTTTCTTCTTTCTTCCTTTCTTCCTTTCTTCCTTTCTTCCTTCCTTCCTTCCTTCCTTCCTTCCTTCCTTCCTTCCTTCCTTCCTTCCTTCCTTCCTTCCTTCCTTCCTTCCTTCCTTTCTTCCTTCCTTCCTTCCTTCCTTCCTTCCTTGTGAGAGCAGGAGAACAGAGTCCAGTTTGAAAGACAGAAGAATTCTCAAGCAAGGAAGAGGTGAAGAGGTCTCACCAGATTACCAGATCTCCTCCTCACGCATGCAGTAGCGAGCACGGTCTTTTCAAGTTGTCAGTCGCCACGCCCATCTCTGCCGATCCCCTCTGGCTCCACCTGTCTCTGGCTGCTGGGATTTCTGATACCACCACCACTCCAACCTCTCTGGCACACTAGTCATCACTGGAGAGAGCTGGAAAAGATGAGGAAGTGGGGAACTGAGATGAGCAGTGGAGCATATCCCGGAGGGGACCCCCTGGCTTCCCAGAGCCTAGGGTGCTTCATCCCCAATTCCAAGCACTGTGCCCACACATTCTCCTTGCCCTCCCGACATCTTCACTTGAAGTGAAGATTCACCATAATCACCCATCACCTGAAAAGGACAAAAGCTGATCCCACAGCTATAAAGACTCCACTCCCAAACAAACTGCACCCGAGCACAGAGTGCTACTCCTGTCCTCTGAAGATGCCGGCCACAGAGACTGCTGAAACGT